>NC_086448.1:435501385-435824567 GCF_028390025.1 Pseudophryne corroboree
GGAGTAAATATAGTTTCACCATATAATGCACGGTTGTCCATGTATCTCACAACGTCTCCTCCGCTCTTTTAAAAGGAAAAAATGTGGTTGTTTGGAAAAATAAACAAGAACCAAAATTAAGCGGGGAATAAAATGAGCATATGCCCAATAAATGATCAATTTGCTCATACATTCAATAATGCTGCTTTACCAATTAGCTCTCTGCGCTATTTATTATGGTATGGCTGATGTTCAAATGATCAAACTACAAATTTTACTATATTTCATATGTTTTAATACACATAAAAATTAGACCGGTCTAAAATATCATACACAATGTAAAACAATAATAATCAGTATTATCAAAAATACTATAGACTTAACACAAGGAGGTGGAGCCAAGCTACTATATGCCCAGTTCTCGTAATGGACAAATAGTTTTAACTATACTTCAGTCCGCATATTAAACTTATTAAAATGCACATTCATTTATTTCTGTAACCCATGTAGGGATATGAGTTCCTTAAGTGCTTTTTAAAGATGAACAATGTTCCATATTCAACTGCTCGTCAGCAAAGACAGAAATAAAGCATGAAAATGCGCTCCTGGACGGAGCCTTACGTGTAATAACCGTCCGTGCTGGGTATCGCAAATTGAAGCCCCCAAAGGTCTGTGTCGCGGTCCCGGTTTCAGGGGATCAAGCGTCTGCAATGACGCCCGCTGATGACGAGGGTATCCAGCCACAGGGATCAACGAGACCGCACCGTTTTGGTGCTGCTTGCAAGCACCCAGGTCCCGGTCTCTCTCCTCTCAATTGCTGACGGGCTATTGTTGGTGGCGATGAACAGCAATATTGGTAGGTTCAAGAAGAATATATGGGTCCAAAATCCACATTCAATAATGGCTACATGCAGACCTACAGTATGTGAGTGTAGAAATGTGTTTGCCTCTAGGCGTTACAAAACCTGAGACTTCCCTGCCTCTCCATCTTTTGTCATATACTGTTCTGTGAACTTCCATATTGTGTACTGTACATGAGGGCGTTTCTGACAAACACAAATTAAACCAGACAGCAATAATTCTTTAAAATAGTATTATTGGAAATCTGTAATACACAACTAAATATATATTTAAATAAAGATGTTACCTAAGATCACTCTGCAGTTACTTTTGTATGGAATTGCCAGATTACCTTTAGAATGTATATTTGCATAGGTTGAATATTCTGTGATACACTGGAAGTCATGTGCTCTTCTGTCGAGCTGTGCTTTAGTGCTCTCAGTGTGATTGCTTCATGCACGACTAGGATTGCCTGTGAGAAATGCAGTTCAGTGAGACTGCAGGTTATTATTTCTAAAGTTTAACGTAAGCAGTCAGTTTGCACCTTATGCAAATTGTCTCTTTTTATTCTTTTTTCTTATTTAAATAAAAGTAATTGCTTCAAAGATATATTAAGGGGGATGGACAGTCACAATGCTTGCTAGATGATTGATTCATAGTTTACATAAGCAAGGCATTTTCAAGTCTGGTAAAATAACATTCTGAAATGGAGGAGACTTGCCTTTTCAGTTTTGGTAGTTGCCCATTCAGCCTAAAGCACTGAAACATAAATACAAAATAAAAAAACCCATATTAGTAATATCTTTTACAAAGTTTTGTGTCAAATTACAAACTGAAAACGTCCCAAAATAAAAAAAAGCATCTTGTGACATTAACATAAGTTGTTTAAGATTCAAATAAGCTAAGATATCGAATGTGTTTTTGACGGTAGCAGGATTAAGGGGGCAGTGGAGGATACGAGACATGTGGCCCAGGACCTAACTCTTAGGGTAGTTGGGAATGGGATACCAGCAATCAGAATACAGACATCGGCATACTGACTGCCATAATCCCGACAAAAATGAGCAACTAACCCAACCCAAACCCTCCGTTCACATAACCGTAACCCTCCTTGGGATACCGGCTGTTGGTTTTCTGGGATCGGTATTCTGACAGGTGTCAGGATTCCTGCACTGGTCTTCTGAGCACCGGCATCTCGTACGTCGAGATGCCAACTCCATTCCCTCTTGGGGCCTCTCTCGGGTCACTATTAACAGCTACAGAGGATGATTGCACTGTAAGCAGTAGAGAGAGGGGATTGTGTACAGGTCTACAAAAAGATTTACACTTCAGCGGGCACCAAGGGAGTTGGGGAGAAGGAGCTGATGCTGATATTTAAAAAAAAAAAAAAAAAAAAAAGGAAGAAAGGCGGCAGGAATTAATGGGTATCTGCAGGATTCACTAAATATTAAGAAATGTCCCTATTTCAAAGCCTATATTAATCTAATCGAATACTATAGATTTATATATTTTTATTGTTCAATACCCAAACACACATTTATACCAGAGACCTAACTTAGGGGGTCATTCCGAGTTGTTCGCTCGTTGCCAATTTTCGCTATACTGCGATTAGTCGCTTACTGCGCATGCGCTTAGTTATTTTACACAAAAGTTAGGTATTTTACTCACGGCATAACAAAGCTTTTTCATCGTTCTGGTGATCGTAGTGTGATTGACAGGAAGTGGGTGTTTCTGGGCGGAAACTGGCTGTTTTCTGGGAGTGTGCAAAAAAACGCTACCGTTTCTGGGAAAAACGCGGGAGTGTCTGAAGAAACGGGGGAGTGTCTGGGCGAACGCTGGGTGTGTTTGTGACGTCAAACCAGGAACGAAACTGACTGAACTGATCGCAATGTAGGAGTAAGTCTGGAGCTACTCAGAAACTGCTAAGAAATTTCTATTCGCAATTCTGCTAATCTTTCGTTCGCAATTCTGCTATGCTAAGATACACTCCCAGAGGGCAGCGGCTTAGCGTGTGCAATGCTGCTAAAAGCAGCTAGTGAGCGAACAACTCGGAATGAGGGCCTTCATTTTTGCCTTGGGTGTCCATGCAATCCTTTCTAGTGAATGTGGCATTTACCCTGTGAGTATTCAAAGCGTTCCTATCTCTAAGTGTTTTGAAAATGATGTTAAAAAAACAGTTGAACAAACATGGAACAACATCAAGAAAAGGTATTTTAAACTTTTACAACTTTAAGTTATTTTGCACCAACCCTAAAACACTTTTTTAAATACTATGGGGGTAATTCAGAGTTGATTGCAGCAGCAAATTTGTTAGCAGTTGGGCAAAACCATGGCCCTCATTCCGAGTTGTTCGCTCGTTAGCTACTTTTAGCAGAAATGAAAACACAAAGCCGACGCCCTCTGGGAGTGTATCTTAGCATAGCAGAATTGTTAACGAAAGTTTAGCAATTGCTAACAAAAGATTAGCAATTCTGCTAATATTAGCAGAATTGCTAACGAAAGCAATTTCCTAGCAGTTTTTCAGCAGCTCCAGACCTACTCCTAGATTGCGATCACCTCAGTCCGTTTAGTTCCTGGTTTGACGTCACAAACACGACCAGCGTCCGACCAGCCAATCCTGCCACGTTTCTCCAGCCACTCCTGCGTTTTTACCTGGCACGCCTGCGTTTTTTAGCACACTCCCTGAAAACGGCCAGTTTCCGCCCAGAAACACCCACTACCTGTCAATCAGCAGAGCGATTGAAAAGCTTTGTTCGCCTGTGAGTAAAATAGCATAGTTTTGTGTAAATTTGCTTAGCGCGTGCGCCCTGAGATACATACGCATGCGCAGAACTGCCGGATTTTAGCCTATTAGCAATTCTGCTAAAATTAGCAGCGAGCGAACAACTCGGAATGAGGGCCCATGTGCACTGCAGGGCGGGGGGGGGGGGGGGGCAGATATAACATTTGCAGAGAGAGAGTTATATTTGGGTGGGTTATTTTTTTCTGTGCACGGTAAATACTGGCTGCTTTATTTTAACACTGCAATTTAGATTTCAGTTTGAACACACCCCACCCAAATCTAACTCTCTACAAATGTTATATCTGCCACACCTGCAGTGCAAATGGTTTAGCCCACCTGTTAACAAATTTGCTGCTGCGATCAACTCAGAATTACCCCCTATGGGGGTCATTTCAAGTTGTTCGCTCGTTATTTTTTTCTCGCAACGGAGCGATTAGTCGCTAATGCGCATGAGCAATGTCCGCAGTGCGACTGCGCCAAGTAAATTTGCTATGCAGTTAGGTATTTTACTCACGGCATTACAAGGTTTTTTCTTCGTTCTGGTGATCGTAATGTGATTGACAGGAAGTGGGTGTTTCTGGGCGGAAACAGGCCGTTTTATGGGTGTGTGTGTAAAAACGCTACAGTTTCTGGGAAAAACACGGGAGTGGCTGGAGAAACGGAGGAGTGTCTGGGCGAACGCTGGGTGTGTTTGTGACGTAAAACCAGGAACGACAAGCACTGAACTGATCGCACTGGCAGAGTAAGTCTCGAGCTACTCAGAAACTGCACAGAGAAATCTTTTTCGCAATATTGCGAATCTTTCGTTCGCAATTTTGAGAAGCTAAAATTCACTCCCAGTAGGCGGCGGCTTAGCGTGTGCAAAGCTGCTAAAAGCAGCTTGCGAGCGAACAACTCGGAATGAGGGCCTATGTACCAGTTGCTCATATCACTGCATGGTATTTGCTCCAAAATTATTACATCATTCAGTCTCCCTGCAACTCACCTCTCTGTAAACATTGCTACTTAAATTATTCACCCCCCTCTTATCAACACTGATGAGCTTTTCACTTACTTACATTCTCTGACTGACACCCACACCCTGTCACCATAAAAAACATTTACATACCTCCTATAACTATATTTAGCTCTCTTCTGCTTTTATCAGCTGGAGATATATCAGCAAATCCAGGCCTCAACCACTTGCCCCACTCGCATTCACCTGATCTGCTGCAATACAGAAATCCAGATAACCTCATAAACCTCACATGTATCCTATCACCCTCCAAAACACTAAATGTGCCTTATGGAATGTACGCTCTGTTTGTAACAAATTAACCTCCATCCATGACCTCTTCATCACTAATAGCCTCAATCTGCTGGCTATGGAGCTGATTCAGGTTGCATTGCTGATGTGAGCGCAAAATCAGCAATGGGACCTGCGCATGCATGTGCAGGTTCCGTCCTGCGCATGCACCCCACATTTAATGCCAGTGACCCGCAGTAATAGCGAACGCCTCTGCCTGATTGACAGGCGTAAACTGAGTATTGCGGGGGTGGCACTTAACAAACGGGCATGGTGCCGCGAAATGGGGGTGTTGTCAGCAGTTTTGGGGTGGCTGTGTGTCATCACATGTAGCCAATCTGAACTAAAAAATGGTGACGGGTCTCCTACTGTCGCAGTCAAGCTGCGATCGGAGCGGCTGCGGATCCCACAAATGAAGATTAAGTATTTACACTCTTCCCATCTGCCTACTCTACTACCCTCTCCTCTTGATCCTATACCCTCACAAATAAGTAAAGCTCTGTCTACTGTACTCAACCCAATCTTAACTAAAGTCTGTAATCTCTCTATGTCTACTGGTATCTTTCCATCCCTGTTCAAACATGCAGTGATTATTACCAGTCTGAAAAATACTAAATTCTGACGCTCTCAAATTACCATCCCATTTCTAAGCTCCCATGCCCATCCAAGCTACTTGAGAGACTTGCCTACACTTGCCTCACACACTTTCTTAACTGGCACAAGTTATTGGACCCACTTCAGTTAGACTTTCGTGCCCAACACTCCACAGAGACAGTACTAACTAAAGGTAGTGAATGATCTGGTCATTACTAAATTTAAAGTACATTACTTGCTACTTATTCTCCCTGATCTCTCTGCTGCTTTTGACACTGTTAACCACTCTCCTCTCATACAAACACTACAATCCCTAAGTCTCCAGGGCACATCCCTTTATTGGTTCCCAATCTACCTTTCTAATACCGCTTCACATCGCAATGCTGGTCCACCCGGGAATTGTATACGGGTCCTTCCCAGGTGGGACCCGGCCCTGGACCCTACACACCGCCATCCCGACCCGATATATTGCCATCTGGGGGCAGAGATGGAGCCGGCATGGAGGGGCGGCACTGGGAGATGACATCAACTCCGCGCCGCCTCTCACTATGCAGTGAACTGAAACCAGTTCACACTGCACCTGACCTGGTATTTAACCCGGGAATAACCCTTCTTTATTCTCGGGTTGAATTACCAGGTCAGGCAACCCGGGAATTCGTCTATGGCTCCTTTCACACTGCACAGAGACCAGGCAATATACTGGGGCAATAGCAGATTATTTTTGAGGCATGAAAGGGATATGACTGCTCTTTCAGTGTTTGTTTATCTGAATCCACCTCCTCCTCACTACCTGTTAGTTGGAGGCAAAACTCAGTCTTAGGTCCTCTGCTTTTCTCAATCTATACCACATTTCTTGGCAAACTAATCAGCTCTTTTCAGATTTTAGTATCATCTGTATGCAGATGGTTTTCACATCTACCTATCCTTCCCAGATTTGTCACCATCTGTTTTGGGCCGTGTCACTGAATGCCTTTCTGCATTTCATCTTGGATGTCATCTCACCACCTCAAACATGATATTTCCAAAACAGAATTAATTATATTTCCACCAGCCAATAAAAGTAACCAACCTGATATCTCGATCACTGTTAAACTCAACAATCAACCCTACCCCAAAAGCTCGCTGCCTAGGTATGATTCTTGACTCTGAACTGTCCTTTGTTCCCCACATTCAAATCTGTCTCAAAATCATATTACATACATCTAAGAAACATATCCAAAATATGATCATATCTTACAAAAGACACTACAAAAACTGTAATCCATGCACTCATTATCTCACGCATTGGTTATTGCAGTAGTCTCCTTACTGGTCTTCCCAAAAATAGGCTCTAACCACTACAATTCATTTTGAATGCAGCTGCGAGGCTGATTTTCCTCGCTAAATGTTCATCGTCTGCAGATTTACTCTGTCAGTCCCTCCATTGGTTACCGGTATTCTATCGTATTCAATATAAAATACTGTTACTTACATACAAGGCTATTAACAAAACTGCGCCTACATACATCTCTTCGCTTATCTCAAAATATCTCCCTACCCGACCTCTCCGCCCTGCACACAATCAGGGTCTCTCATCTACACGCATTACTTGCTCCCACTCAAAATTACAGGACTTTTTCTGGGCAGCACCCACTCTGTGGAATGCCCTCCCACGCACAAAAAGACTCACCTCTAGTCTCCAAACCTTCAAGCATTCCCTGAAAACTCACCTATTCAGAAAAGGTTACCAAATTCCGGGCTCACCCATGTAACCTTCAATGTCTCCTATCTAATTAGATCCTCTGTGTACAGTCCACATATAATTTCACATATATTTTAATTTCTTCACTTTCACATCCTCTTGATCCTTGGTCAACATTGCCGTGAGATAATATCATACAGCCCATTAAAACCTTTGCAATCTGGCACTACCATTATGCAATATGTAGCAGCTATCCTTGTGTATCAATGCCTGTTTCCCTATAGATCAGGCATTCCCAACCACGGTCCTCAAGGCACACTAACAGTGCAGGTTTTAGTGATATCCAGGTTTCAGCACAGGTGACTTAATTAGTAGCTCAGTTATTTTGATTTAACCATCTGTGCTGCAGCCTGGATATCACTAAAACCTGCACTGTTGGTGTGCCTTGAGGACCGTGGTTGGGAATGCCTGCTATAGATTGTAAGCTTGCAAGCAGGGTCCTTCTACCTTTAGGTCTGTCTGTTATTACCCAGTTTTGTTCTATTACTGTTGCCTCAATTGTAAAGAGCAATGGAATATGCTGCGCTATATAAAAAACTATTAATAAATAAATAAATAAATAATAAAACAATACCATGCCTTGTAAATGATTGGTGCTTTAAGAAAACATCCGAGTTCAGCCAGCATTCTGCACCTGCAGGAAACTCTGATGCCATTACATCCCGCACATTTGGGTTCTTAAGTTTAGACAATAGTGACCTCCACCTCGTAATCCATCTTTGCGGCGGGATGTAATGCCGCTGGAGTCCGGCGGCCATGCGGGATGTCGGCCGAACTCGGACATTTTTTTAAAGGGACAATCACTTACAAGGCATGGTTTTAGTTGGTTTGGGATGCAAATTATGTGCCATGGCTTTGTCAGTATTATGTTTATTTCCTTATTAAAATAAAAATGCCAAGATCCTCCCATTTACCCTTAGCAGAGCCATCATTTGTTGATGTATGAACTAAAGAAGTGCAGCACAACAATCTCCATTTGATAGTTTCTTAAAGCTTTTGCAAATTGATGCTGGATACTAATGTTAATATACCCCATAGATTTTAATTATTACTGTAACTATCACGACAGGCAAAATTTGTACCACAAAACCCTATGCTACACATGGGTGGTCATTCCGAGTTGATCGCAGCCAGCAACTTTTTGCCGCTGCTGCGATCAACTAGCCCACGCCTATGGGGGAGTGTATTTTAGCTTAGCAGGGCTGCGATCGCTTGTGCAGCCCTGCTAAGCTAAAAAAAATTCACTCAAAACAAGATTAAGCCTACACCTACTTACCCTGTGCGATGGATCCAGCGATGATGGGCTCGACTTTGATGTCACTCCTCCGCCCTCTGTTCACCTGGGCATGCCTGCGTTATACTCACCACTCCCCGAAAACGGTTCCAAGCGGTCCGGACCCGCCCTGCACCACACTCTTCCTGTCAATCTTCTTTGCGATCCGTCCTGCGACCGATTTCTTCTGTAGCCGCGACGTAACCCGGCATGTGCATTCCGCACCCGTTTGCACCGCAGCGATAAACCGCTGTGTGCGAATGGGTTGGAATAACCCCCATGGTCCACAACCAGCTGGATCCAAACTAAAGTAGTTTTTGACAGATCCAGTTTCTATTACCTGTAGGAAATGTTTCTCTTTGCTCAAGTGTTTATGCTGCCTAACCAGTTTAAACCACCTATTAATAGTCATTTAACATTAAGTGGCAGATTGAATGAGGTGCAAGGTTCCAGCGCAATCCGAGGCTGCATACAACAGGTAACCATTTTTGGTTTGTGGCTCCATGGGCTGCAAACAATATGAGCAAACTTTCATCCCCCTGGATAACAGGCGTAGTACGAGCATATGAGGTTCCATTAGAATTAATTAAATCTTCACAAAGCGGTTTGTAATTTTGCTACATGTCGACAGGTAAAAGGTCGACATGACAATGGTCGACACTAGTTTTTACTTTTTTGGCACTTTTTTCATACTTGACCATCCACATGGACTACAATTGGGAATAGTAACCTGTGCTAAACGCAGCGGTAGCGGAGTGAGGCACCTTGCTCGAAGCATGGCATTCGAAGCATGGGGCTTGTCTGTGGCAGAAAAGTGACAAAACACCTGAAACACAAAACAAAATTGTCTACCTTTTTTACGTCAACTATTGCCATTTCAAACCTGTCACCTTTTCTACTGTCTACCTATTCTATGTGGACCTTTTGACCTAATGCATGTCTACTATTAGTGGTAGACGCATTGACTGTAGACCTTTTCAGTGTAGATCTAATAATCCACACCCAACCTAATCAAAGTTGTTAAAGTAAACCTGTTACTATGTGGAAGGCATTCCACTACACACACCACATACATTGCACAGGGAAGTTCCATGCCCCTCCACCATAACAGCTCACAAGACTGGGAAAATTTGATAATAAGAAAATTTTTGATTAGTTCGCTACATTCTAATAATCTGCTAAAAAGTATGGGCCTGATCCAGAGATGGTTGCAATTACTATGTTTAAGCAAACGGTCACTGTGCCTTGTACTGCACATGTCATGCGATGGAAGGGATGACAGCTTCACAGTACAAATTCCGGTGGCTGCAACATTTCTATATTTTTCCGCACAGTATCTGCATATAAAGACCCAGTACTGGATTTTACATCTGTCTCTGAATCAGACCCTATGTTCGGATCTTCACCTAAGCCATAAAAATAAAGAACCAAATAACTTAAAAACACACAAAACATGCTTTTTTTTGTTAACAAATACATTTAATGTTAACTCATTTCATTTTATTTAGTTAATGAAGTATGTGAAACTATGCTTTCAGAAAATGTTATGACCTATTGAGCAGCTATAGAAGAAAGATCTGTGGTTGTGTGGTTTAATAAAGATACTTGATTCTTGGAATTCTTGTAATATCTGTCTACGTAACCCGGCAAATATCAAGAAAGATACCTTTATAGGTTTTCCCATACCCTTACCTGTGTAAGGTGTGTCTAAATCAGCTTTCGTCTGTCTGAGATTCACATCCCAGGTCGCCCACTCATAACACGAGTGAAAAGGTCACCAACAGTAACCCAGTACCTGTGGACATTTGCATACTTACCACCTGTTTAAAAGACCCTCCTAGACATTGTATTTCTCAATTATTATTTTTTCACGCACGCTGGAGTATCCTGCCTGGTCACTAGAATCAGTATATCTCAGACCTCAACTATAAGCTAAGTATAACAGCTTTTTCTCCCTCTCCCTCACCTTCACCATTTGAACAGTAGCGCCATCTAGTCCACACAAACACAGATCTTTCTTCTACAACTTTCAACCCTCTGTGATAGGGTTACCAGTGGACTCTGAAGGCAGCAACCGTCCAACTAGAAGCGCCACGAAAGACTTCTCCACACCACTTTTTGACTTTTTATTGAGCAGCTATGACTTCAAACATTTAAGTCAACTTTTGATCAGTCCCGCATATCTGCTTTAAAGAACTTTGACCCATTCCGCCTTACAGACCTGATTTAAAGCACAGATGTTGTGAGCTTTCTTGCATGATTGGCTATCTTCAGGTCTTACCACAACATTTCTATTGGATTAAGAGGTAAGGCTACGTTTTCTAAAAGGAAGCATCCTTCTCTGTGGTTTTTACCCCAAAATTTAAAACAGCAATAATATTAATTGCAAAACTAGGCGTGTTTTACAATAAACACTATTGCATGTTTATATTTTGGGGTCAAAAACACCACTTAGTAACTCTACCTTTCACTCTACTTTTAACAGATTAAATTGTGTGTTCATGGTCGTCACCTTGCTGCAAGAATGACTTTTTGTTGAGCTTCAGTTCACAGATGGATTCCCTGACATTCCTGCAGAATCTGGTGGTACAATGTAGAATTCATTGTCCTCCTTTTTCTGTGACAGAAAAACATTCCCAAATCATGATATCGTGCCTACAGTATTCTGCACTTGGTATGTTATGTTGGAATGCAGCGTTTGGTTTTCTCCAAACATTTCTCATTTCATAAATAAATAAAAAGCGAGTTGCTGAATAAAAGACAGCCACACCATTTTCTACAGTGGTCTGGCTGCTGCCACACCAAACAAAAAACTGAATTCCCTGAGCCAGGAGGTGGTGTTATAGGGAGGCTGGACCATTGCATACTGAGAGCTCAAAAGATTTAACCGTTTGGTGCCAATTTCTCTGACACTACCTACAATCCAATGTAGATCCTGTGGACCCTGAAGGGGAAAGTTATATTTTTAGATTCATCTGTCAACAGAACATTCTTCTGGTAGCCTTCTGGTTCACTACAGTGGTTTTAGACAAGTTTAACAGTTGTCTTGGAAAGTACTGGCTTCCTTCTATCCTTTCTTAAATACGATTCTTGTTCAGTTTTTACATGTGGTGAATACAAGAACACTGACATTAGCCATTGCAAGAGAGGGTTGACGATCATTTGACATTTACTGTATATGCCTTGCTCTTGAAGTGATTTTGGTTGGGTGACCACTCCAGCTGAGAGTAATGACATTGAACTTTCTGTACATTATCTGTCTGACTGAGCATTGGTAAAGTTTTTAGAAAATAGGATTTTGGTACTTACCAGATAAATCCTTTTCTTTGAATCCATAGGGGGCACTGGTGTACTCTTGGGATATGGATGGCGCATTAGCAGGGATAGGCACATTCAAATATTTAAATTAGTAATCCTCTTCCCCCTCCATACTCCCAAGATGCCTCAGTGTTTTTTGCTGAGCAGAACAGGAGTGAAAGAGAAGATAAACAATGGAGAATTACATATAACATTACAAGATAACGAACAACTAGAAAGTTGAAACGACAACAGATAACAATCACTTTAACATTCAAACAAGCAGGTGATCATGTATTCCATAAGATAAACTGAACTTACCACAAGACATGTGAAACTGCTCTGGGCGGGCGTCCAGTGCCCTCTATGGATTCAAAGAAAAGGATATATCTGGTAAGCACCAAAATCCTATCTTCTTTTTCATCCACTAAGGGTCACTGGAGTACTCTTGGGACGTACCAAATTTTTCCCCCTTGGGCGGGAGAGCTGTGTAGCACGGGATCTGGTCTTTAGGTCGACAGTAAGTAGGTCGATATGGATTCTAGATCAACAGGGACTCTAGGTCGACATGACAAAAAGGTCGACAAGTTTTTCAATTTATTTTTACTTTTTCATACTTTCTGATCCACGTGGACCATAGTTGGGAATGGTAACCTGTGCTGAGTGCAGCAGTAGCGGAGCAAGGCACCTTGCTTGAAGCATGGCAAGCTGAGCGAGCCATGCGAGGGGACACGGTGCACTAATTGGGGTTCTCGGTCACTGTACGGAGAAAATGACACCAAAAAAGTATTAAAACTCATGTCGACCTTTTCTCATGTCGACCTAGAGTCCCTGTCGACCTAGAAACCATGTCGACCTACTTACTGTCGACCAATAGTGATCGACCTAGACACTGTCGTCCTAAGTCTAATCTACCTAACATACCACACCCATGTAGCACCTGTAACACTAGACGGCCAAAGCTAGATGCTGCAAAAGTATCAAACTTGTAAAAGCGCACAGGCAAGTTGCGTCGTGGAGCCCCACAACCTGCTGCCCATGACGGAATGTGTGGAATGTGCTGAAGTAGTTGCAGGCAATTGTAGACTAGCATGAAAGTAAGCTTGATGAATGGTCAGCTTAATCCATCTAGCCAAGGTCTGTTTGGAAACTGGCCAACCTACCTTGGCTGCATCATAGAGAACTAACAATGCAGTGTTGGACTGGGGCATGAAGGGCCCACCGGGGGAATGCAGTGATAGGAGCCCACACTTATTGGTGTGTCCAGCCTACAAAGGGGGTGTGGCCAGCCTCTACAGAGGCTTGAAATACACAATAGTCTAGTGCAGTGTAATGCAACATATCTACCATGTTTAATACAAGTGCACAGTCTGGAACCTGATCCCTAGAGGAAGGAGTGGGCACTCAGGCAGTGGGACCTACCGGTGGTTTCCCTGGTACCCCTGTGGGCCAGTCCGACCCTGAAACAATGTATCTATTTTACGTTCTGTTGATGTTTGGGCTACATAAATCCGAGGCGCTTGAACCACATCCAAAGTAGCTGGCGTTTCTGAACCTTCTGAAAAAACAGGAACTACGACTGGTTGATTGATATGAAAAGAAGATACTACCTTTGGTAGAAAAGCGGGATTCGTCTGAAGTTCAGCTCTGTCATCATGAAACTAGATACAGTGCTTTGCATGACAACGCACCCAATTCAGAAACACGCCTTGCCGAAGCTTAGGCTAGGAGAAAAACGGTCTTCCAAGTATGAAACTTAAAATCCACTTGTTTTAAGGGCTCAAAAATTGAAGACTGCTCAAAATCCACAACTAAGGCCCATGGAGCTGTAGGTGGTATAAATGGAGGTTGAACTCTAAGGACACCTTGCAGCAAAGTTTGCACTGTTGGCAAAAGAGCCAAACGCAGCTGAAAGAAAACCGGATTTTGGTACTTAACGGTAAATCCTTTTCTCGAAGTCCATAGGGGATACTGGGATGGTGATATACAGTGAGGTATAGATGGGTCCTTAGAGCCAGTACATTTTAAATATTTCAAACAGAGAGTGTGCTCCTCCCCTCTATGCCCCCTCCCATCAGACAAGCTCAAGAAAAACTGTGCCCAAAGAAGACGGAATATAACTGGAGAGGAGGAAGGAACGAATAACCAGAAAATGGAACGGAACAGAAAAAAATAGAACAGAAGTGAAGGCAGAACAACGCTGACCCTATCATACGAACACACAACCATAACCTCCTGAGCAGGGTGGGCACCCAGTATCCCCTATGGACTTCGAGAAAGGATTTACTGGTAAGTACCAAAATCCCGCTTTCTCATTCATCCATAGGGGATACTGGGATGGTGATATACAGTGAGGATGTCCCAGAACTACCATCATGGGTGAGAGTGTGCCGAGATCCCTGCAAAACGGAAAGTCCAAATTAAGTGTTGGACGCCTTTGAGGGGTCAACCCCTAAAACCTGACAAAAGCGTATGTACCTGCTCAAACAGCAACCCAACAGACTGCAAGGCAGAAATAACGCTCCAGGCAGTCGCCTAGGAAGGGCTCACCGAACGGATAGAGCCGTAATAGAACACGGCAGTGGTAACTTGAGGTAGCATAGGCTTGTTGGATGGTGAACGTAATCCAATGAGCTATCGATTGCGTTGACGATGGACAGTCAATCTGGTCAGCGTCATACAACACAAAACAGGGAGTCCGGTTGACTGTCATGGGCCTGCTCGCAACGGAGATCCGGAGCAGCCACACCACAGGAAGAGTCTGTGGAGTAATTGAGGAGACCATAAGGACAGGGACCACCAGTGGCTGGTTGATAGGACAGTCCAAAAATACATGAGGCAAAAAATAAGATTTTAAACCTACCGGTAAATCTTTTTCTCCTAGTCCGTAGAGGATGCTGGGGACTCCGTAAGGACCATGGGGTATAGACGGGCTCCGCAGGAGACATGGGCACTCTAAAGACTTTAGATGGGTGTGCACTGGCTCCTCCCTCTGCCCCTCCTCCAGCCCTCAATTAGAGAACTGTGCCCAGAGGAGACGGACAGTACGAGGAAAGGATTTTTGGTAATCTAAGGGCAAGATACATACCAGCCCACACCATCCACACCGTACAACTTGGTACATACGAACCAGTTAACAGTATGAAACAAAACAGCATCAGCCAGAGACTTATCAAAACTGTAACATAACCCTTATGTAAGCAATAACTATATACAAGTCTTGCAGAATTTAGTCCGCACAGGGACGGGCGCCCAGCATCCTCTACGGACTAGGAGAAAAAGATTTACCGGTAGGTTTAAAATCTAATTTTCTCTTACGTCCTAGAGGATGCTGGGGACTCCGTAAGGACCATGGGGATTATACCAAAGCTCCAGACCGGGCGGGAGAGTGCGGATGACTCTGCAGCACCGATTGAGCAAACATGAGGTCCTCCTCAGCCAAGATATCAAACTTGTAGAATTTAGCAAAAGTGTTTGAACCCGACCAAGTCGCCACTCGGCAAAGCTGTAATGCCTATACGCCCCGGGCAGCCACCCAAGAAGAGCCCACCTTCCTAGTGGAATGGGCCTTTAGTGAATTTGGTAACGGCAATCCAGCCGTAGAATGAGCCTGCTGAATCGTGTTACAGATCCAGCGGGCAATAGTCTGCTTAGAAGCAGGAGCGCCAACCTTGTTGGCTGCATACAGGACAAACAGTGCCTCTGTTTTCCTAACCCGAGCTGTCCTGGCTACATAAATTTTTAAGGCCCTGACTACATCAAGGGACTTGGAATCCTCCAAGTCACCCGTAGCCACAGGCACCACAATAGGTTGGTTCATATGAAAAGATGAAACCACCTTAGGCAAAAATTGAGGACGAGTCCTCAATTCTGCTCTATCCACATGGAAAATCAGATAGGGGCTCTTGTGAGACAAAGCCGCCAATTCGGACACCCGCCTTGCAGATGCCAAGGCCAACAACATGACCACCTTCCAAGTGAGAAATTTTAATTCAACTGTTTGAAGAGGCTCAAACCAGTGAGACTTTAGGAACTGTAACACCACGTTAAGGTCCCATGGTGCCACTGGGGGCACAAAAGGAGGCTGGATATGCAGCACTCCCTTTACAAAAGTCTGGACTTCTGGAAGAGAAGCCAATTCCTTCTGAAAGAAAATTGATAGGGCCGAAATCTGTACCTTAATGGAGCCTAACTTTAGGACCATATCCACTCCTGTCTGTAGAAAGTGGAGAAAACGGCCCAGATGGAAATCTTCAGTAGGAGCATTCTTGGCTTCACACCAAGACACATACTTCCTCCAGATGCGGTGATAATGTTTCGCCGTCACCTCCTTCCTAGCCTTATTCAGAGTAGGAATGACTTCCTCCGGAATACCTTTCCCCGCTAGAATTTGGTGTTCAGTCGCCATGACGTCAAACGTAACCGCGGTAAGTCTTGGAACACGCAGGGCCCCTGCTGCAACAGGTCTTCCCTGAGAGGAAGAGGCCACGGGTCTTCTGTGAGCATTTCCTGAAGATCTGAATACCAGACCCTTCGAGGCCAATCTGGAACAATGAGTATTGTCTGCACTCTTTCTCGTCTTATGATTCTCAGTATTTTTGAGATAAGCAGAAGAGGAGGGAACACATAGACCGACTGAAACACCCATGGTGTCACCAGGGCGTCCACCGCTACTGCCTGAGGGTCCCTTGACCTGGCACAATACCTCCGTAGCTTCTTATTGAGGCGTGACGCCATCATGTCTATTTGTGGAAGTCCCCACTGACTTGATATCTCTGCAAAAACTTTCCGATGAAGTCCCCACTCTCCTGGATGGAGATCGTGTCTGCTGAGGAAGTCTGCTTCCCAGTTGTCCACTCCCGGAATGAAGATTGCTGACAGAGCGCTTACGCGATTTTCCGCCCAGCGAAGAATCCTGGTGGCTTCCGCCATTGCCACTCTGCTTCTTGTCCCGCCTTGGCGGTTTACATGAGCCACAGCTGTGACGTTGTCTGATTGAATCAGAACCGGTAGGTCGCGAAGAAGATTCTCCGCTTGTCGTAAGCCATTGTAGGTCGCCACCATTTTTCCCAGTACTCGAGTGCATTGATGGACTGACACTCTTTTCGGTTTTAACAGGTCTCTGACCATGTTCTGGAGTTCCTGGGCTTTTTCCATCGGGAGAAAAATCCTCTTTAGTTCCGTGTCCAGAATCAAGCCTAAGAAAGATAGCCGAGTCGTTGAAACCAACTGTGACTTTGGTAAATTTAGAATCCAGCCATGCTGCTGCAGCACTCTCAGGGAGAGCGACACACTTTTCTGCAACTGATCTCTCGATCTCGCTTTTATCAGGAGATCGTCCAAGTACGGGATAATTGTGACTCCCTGCCTGCGCAGGAGCACCATCATTTCCGCCATTACCTTGGTGAAAATCCTCGGTGCCGTGGAAAGCCCAAACGGCAACGTCTGAAACTGGTAATGACAGTCCTGTACAGCGAATCTCAGGTACGCCTGATGAGGGGGATATATGGGGACATGAAGGTATGCATCCTTTATGTCTAGTGACAACATAAAATCCCCCCCTTCCAGGCTGGAGATAACTGCCCGGAGCTATTCCATCTTGAATTTGAACTTTTTCAAGTACAGGTTTAGATTTAGAATGGGTCTGACTGAGCCATCCGGTTTCGGGACCACAAACAGGGTTGAATAGTACCCCTTCCCCTGTTGACCTAGGGGAACCTTGATAATCACTTGTTGATGACACAGTTTTTGAATTGCAGCTAAAACTATCTCCCTCTCTGGGGGAGAAGCAATTTCCATCGCCCAAGGATCCGCGTCTGACTGAACCCAGACGTAGCTGAAGAGTCGAAGACGTGCCCCCACTGGCGCGGACTCCCTCAGTGGAGCCCCAGCGTCATGCGGTGGATTTAGTAGAAGCCGGGGTGGACTTCTGCTCCTGGGAACTAGCCGTAGCAGGCATTCTTTTCCCTCTACCATTACCTCTGGCGAGGAAGGAAGAGCTCCGACCTCTTCTGGACTTATGCGACCGAAAGGACTGCATCTGATATTGTGGTGTTTTCTTTTGCTGTGGGAGAACATAAGGTAAAAAAATAGATTTACCCACAGTAGCTGTAGAAACCAGGTCCGCGAGACCTTCCCCAAATAAAACCTCACCCTTGTAAGGCAAAACTTCCATATGTCTCTTTGAGTCGGCATCACCCGTCTATTGGCGGGTCCAGAGGGCTCGCCTAGCAGAAATTGCCATGGCATTGGCTCTTGAACCTGACAGCCCAACGTTTCTCACAGCATCTCTCATATATAAGGCTGCTTCTTTAATGTGACCCAAGGTCAATAAAATGCTATCCCTATCTAGGGTATCAATGTCAGATGACAAGTTATCTGCCCAAGCTGCTACTGCGCTACAAACCCAAGCCGACTCTATTGCCGGTCTGAGCAAGGCACCCGTATGTGCATAAATTGATTTTAAGGTAGTTTCCTGTCTGCGATCAGCAGGATCCTTGAGGGCTGCCGTGTCTGGAGACGGTAGCGCCACCTTTTTGGACAAGCGCGTTAAAGCCTTGTCCACCCTGGGCGAGGATTCCCAACGTAACCTGTCCTGTGCAGGGAAAGGATACGCCATAAGAATTCTCTTGGGAATCTGCAGTTTCTTGTCTGGAGTTTCCCAAGCCTTTTCAAATAAAGCGTTCAGCTCATGAGATGGGGGAAAGGTTACCTCAGGTTTCTTTTCCTTAAACATGCATACCCTCGTGTCAGTGACAGAGGGGTCATCTGTGATATGCAAAACATATTTTATTGCAATAATCATATAATGAATACTTTTGGCCACCCTTGGGTGTAACCTCGCATCATCGAAGTCGACACTGGAGTCAGAATCCGTGTCGGTATCAGTGTCTGCTACTTGGGACAGGAGATGTTTCTGAGACCCTGGAGGGCCCTGTGCTACAGCCAAAGCCATGGATTGACTCCCTGTCTTTTCTCTGGACTCTGCTTTGTCCATTCTCTTATGTAATAAAGACACATTTGCACTTAAAACATTCCACATATTCAGCCAATCAGGTGTCGGCGTCGCCGATGGAGACACCACAATCATCTGCTCCACCTCCTCCTTAGATCAGCCTTCCCGCTTGAGACATGCCAACACACACGTACCGACACCCCCACACACTCAGGGATATATATATATATATATAGTAAACAAAAGAATCTGCGGCACTCGAGGTCTTAGATCAAATCAGATTAAAGCTGATTATATTTGAAACATCGGTAAAAGTACATTTTACTGATGTTTCAAATATAATCAGCTTTTCATCTAAGACCTCAAGTGCCGCAGATTCTTTTGTTTACTATTGGATTACACACTGAGGGCACCGGGGTAGCTTTGGACTTAAGACCGAGTGCCGGGCTGAATTTCAACATATATATATATATATATATATATATATATATATATATATATATATATATATATATATATATATATATATATATATATATATATACAGTCCCTCAATAAGGCCCTTTGGAGAGACAGAGAGAGAGTATGCCAGCACACACCCAGCGCCACCGGACACTGGAATAAAATCCCAGTCAGTACAGCGCTTTTATAAAAATATACTCACTGCGCCAAATAAATGTGCCCCCCCTCCCTCTTTTTTGCCCTCTGTACTTGTGTTCAGCAGGGGAGAGTCCGGGGAGCCAGCTTCTCTGCAGCGTGCTGTGGAGAAAATGGTGCTGGTTAGTGCCGAGGAACCAAGCTCCGCCCCCTCACCGGCAGGCTTCGATCCCGCTCAAATCTTTATACTGGCGGGGGGTTTTGTAATATACTGCCTCTGCAGTATATAACTATGCCAGTGTCCCTAGAGGTTTAATAATTGCTGCCCAGGGCGCCCCCCCTGCGCCCTGCACCCATAGAGTGCCGCCAGTGTGTGTGTTAATGTGGGAGCAATGGCGCGCAGCGTTACCTCATAGAAGGTCTGAAGTCTTCTGCCGACTTTGAAGTCTTCTTTATTCTCATACACACCCGGCTTCTATCTTCCGGCTCTGTGAGGAGGACGGCAACGCGGCTCCGGGACGAACGGCGAGGGTGAGACCTGCGTTCCGACCCTCTGGAGCTAATGGTGTCCAGTAGCCTAAGAAGCAGAGCCTATCATTTAAGTAGGTCTGCTTCTCTCCCCTCAGTCCCACGATGCAGAGAGCCTGTTGCCAGCAGTGCTCCCTGAAAATAAAAAACCTAACAAAAAGTATTTTTCAGAGAAACTCAGTAGAGCTCCCCTGCAGTGCATCCAGTCTCCTCTGGGCATAGGATCTAACTGAGGTCTGGAGGAGGGGCATAAAGGGAGGAGCCAGTGCACACCCATCTAAAGTCTTTAGAGTGCCCATGTCTCCTGCGGAGCCGTCTATACCCCATGGTCCTTACGGAGTCCCCAGCATCCTCTAGGACGTAAGAGAAATTGCTGGCAAATGCGAAGCTCCGCTCTGTCCACATGAATCATGAGATAAAAGGGCTCGCATGACAGAGCCCGTAAGAGAGACTTATCTAACAGATGCCAAAGCAAAAGAGGTATGGTCAGCGGTAGAGTCCCATGGGCAGTACGGATTGTGTAATTGTTAGCATTACTGCCTCACAGCACTGAGGTCATGGGTTCAATTCCCTAACTGTGCAGAGTTTGTATATTCTCCCTGTACTTGAGTGTGTTTGCTCCGGACACTCCCACAATCCAAAAATATACTGGTAGGTTAACTGGCTTCCAACAAATTTAACCCTAGCGAGAATGTGTGTACATGTGATAGGGAATATAGATTGTAAGCTCCACTGGGGCAGGGACTGATGTGAATGGGGCGTAGTCAGACCACACATGGATGGCCTGACCTCATAATAAACGTAAAGGCCTAAGGCAGAGGTTCTCAAACTCGGTCCTCGGGAGCCCACACAGTGCATGTTTTGCAGGTAACCCAGCAGGTGCACAGGTGTATTAATTACTCACTGACACATTTTAAAAGGTCCACAGGTGGAGCTAATTATTTCACTTGCGATTCTGTGAGGAGACATGCAAAACATGCACTGTGTGGGCCCCCGAGGACCGAGTTTGAGAACCTCTGGCCTAAGGTGTTGACATTCGCTTACAGTTTCAAGAACGTCCAAGGAACTGAGAATATTGGGTTATTGCCCCCCAACCCGGAGACTCACATCCATGGTTAGTAGCACCCAGTTGGATGCCAAAAGCGTGATCCGAAACCGGTGTGGAGTCTATAATCAATTTAGAAGAGATAGTCATGCCTGAGGTGACAGGTTCGACGCATGTACAGGTGTGATCCAGACCATTCTGCTAGTAGATTCAGCCGGAATGTCTGGAGGTCGCAACTCGCTGTAGTGAATGACCTCAAATGAAGCGCCCATTTACTTAGTAGGTACAGAATGTACTGAAACCAGGCGTAGGCGAAGAACTAGTTTTCGTAATAGCTTGGGCAGCGTCCAGAGGTAGGAAAACTTGTTGTTTTCAGGAACCTTCGAATTCACTTGTGATGGATGAGGAGATGCTGTGTAGCAGCTGTTATGTGCACGAAGTCCGTATAAATAAGTAATCCCGGTAGGAGACGATGTTCATCCTCTGCATTATGAGAGGTAACATCATGTCTAACCTGGTGCGAAGGCCATATTAGGATGTGGGGGTAAGAATCCTCGACATCCAAATATCAAGCACTCCTGTTCCTACAAACCCTGCTATTTCCACTCGTAGAGATATCATCCTGAATCTGAAGACCCGAAGATATGGATTTAGAGATTTCAGGATCAAGATAGGTTTGATCAAACCGTCTGGCATGGGAACTAGAAATAAAACCGAGTAAAAATGAAGAAAAAAAAAAGTATTTGTCTCTAATGTCCTGGAAGTGGCACAATCACCCGCTTCCAGAAGCTAGTGAATGGCCTCCTGGAAAACTTGAGGTGAAAATTAGCAAGGCGGAGTCATGACAAATTATGTTTCGTAGCCCTGGGCGATGAGATCACTGACCGAAGTGTCCTGGCCAGGAGCTTTCCCAGATATGGCTGAAGTCCTTGAGACGCACTCCGCCCCTGAGATCCCCTAGGTGAGAGGGAAGGACGTCATGCTGCTGGTTTAGCAGTCATCTGTACCTGTTGATTTGTAGCAGCTGAAATACGGACATACCGTGGATCCGAATTAAAAGCCTGTGGCACTGCAGTCAGACACTCCACCCATTGAGCTACCAGCCCTGCTTAAGGTGGCATTAGTGTCGCCTCTGGCCCTCCCTTCAACCCTTTGTGGATTGAAAGGAATAAAGGGATGGGCCAGAATAGATATCAGAGGTGGAGCAGCCAAAGAAAGATAAGTGTACTTACCTTTTTAAAATTAGGCAGTGTTATTCGTCTGAAAACCTCACAAAGGATAGGCTGCCAACTGTGTATGTATTGTGTTAGAGTAATCAGTTCCCCTTGGGGTCTGTCTTCCTGTATCCCTGTTGCTAGGTTCAATGTCCCTGTCTCTATGACCTTGTTAACCCAGCAGCCCACTATAGTAAGTGGAATGGCTATTCCCGATTGTTCTTTATTATTCGGTCTGAAAAACCCTGAATGATGTAGCCCCTGGTACTGGAAGTACAATTTTCCTCGATATGCAGGAGACCGATGGGTCCACCATTGGTGGATATTCCCAGAGTTGCCTACTATCAGGAGGAATAGGCACGTAAGATAAAATCCTTCTGGATGTGAGCTTTCTTATCTGGGTGTAGCCACACTTCTTGAAATTGATATAGGAAAGTAGCCACAGATCTTCCACTTTAAGTGAGATCTGTAAAATCCCCTTTACAGCTAAAATGAGGGACCCCACCTAAGATGGGGTGGTAGTGTCCTCAATCTGGACATTTCCCTCCGGGGCATGTCATCAAATTGTAACACTGCTGGAAGCAGACATGTTTGAGACACAAATTGAGTAAGATGAGGAGAACTCTGCTTTGTCTTCAGGGGGGTACACACGGAGAGATCCGTGCTTGAAATGTAAGCAATCTGACTAGATTGCTTAGAAGATGCCCCCCAGCGAAAGTGATGCGCACTATCGCCGGTGAAGTGATGCGCACTATCGCCGGTGCTAGATTGGCATGCAGGCACAATCTAGCACATCGCTCATTTCACCCACTTGGTGAAATGAGTGCCCCCCTCGCTCAGCACACACCGCGCTGTGCTGAGCGGAGGGAGAGATGTGTGCTGAGCGGTCTGTGACAGATCGCTCAGCACACATCTCTCTAGTGCAGAGGTTCTCAAACTCGGTCCTCTGGGGCCCACACAGTGCATGTTTTGCAGGTCTCCTCACAGATTCGCAAGTGAAATAATTAGCTCCACCTGTGGACCTTTTAAAATGTGTCAGTAATTAATACACCTGTGCACCTGCTGGGTTACCTGCAAAACATGCACTGTGTGGGCTCCCGAGGACCGAGTTTGAGAACCTCTGCTCTAGTGTGTACTGGTCTTTCCCTGGCTGAGGTTAAACTGTCCCTAGATATTTTATTAATTTAAAACCTGTGCCCATATTGTTCAGGGGCTATATAGGTTGAGTCTGTAAGACCTCTCTGTCCCCTCTGCCAGCTGCCAGATCCTAAGAGACATCTGACATTCCAATGAGAGCAGTCACCATGATGGTGTAGACTCCTGTGACTTGCCGGATGACTGTGAGGCTGCATCATTAGTACACTGTTCACAATATAATGACACCACTGTAAGTAATTGTGTAAACTACTAGTATAGTTGCAATTGAACAGCATTTGTGAGCCCCTGGATGCAGTGCCTATGCCTGCCATTATCACAGAGAATCCAACACACAAAGATATATGAGTATCAGACACAGTTATAGAAGTGTACATTAGCAGAGAGCTCTACAAAAAGAGAAAATATATATATGCATTTACATGTTAGTTTTATTGATGGTAATGACATATTTCTAAACAGTCATACACAGGATCAGAGCCATGACCTCCACAGTAGGCAGACAGCTTATTGAGTAAGTAAGCTATGTGCTCCTGCTAATAATACCTATATACTAGATATACAGAGATAGATAGATAGCATATAAATTCCCCCACACTAGCCCACACTGTCGACTGTAAGGTCCCAGCAGGCTGTCAGCTGCTTGCATTAGCGCGCTCTCTGCAAAATATGGCTGTTGGAAGCAGTCTCAAAATGGCCCTGTATTGTATAGAAAACGCAAGAAATATACACTCCCCACCCCCCTTTTTCACCTGATATGGTGCCTTGGTTGAGCGGTTTTATCGCTGTTGCATTAGAATGGAGCTGTGAACCTGCTCCCGGTGCCTAGTGAACCATAAATACGGAGCTGATTGGGAGATGTATTAGCTCCAGTCTGCATGACAGAGAGAGCTATAGTAGCAAGCAGTGGTGTCAGATTACTTGCAGACAGCTAGACAAATTCAAACTGGTCTGCCCCGCCTTGCCCACAAATCAAAGATCCCTATTGCATGATAGAGGGGTCTTACAGAGAAATACACATTAGTGTTCTCTCTTACTGTTGTGAAAAACAACAGGGAGCTGTCTGTTATTCAGAACCCCCTGTGTGACTGTTCACAGACCTCCGTTATGGGTGGTGGTGGTGGTGGGGGGGAGAGATCGCTCTGCAAGGAGCGTCCTGCGCTGCCACCAGCCCCGGGACCCCTGCTAGTCGAGGTCCCGGGTCCTTCTCACCTCTGTCATTTTCAGTTGCTTAAGGGTGGCAGGCGGCTCCAGGGAACTCCAGAGCAAGCCCTCACATGGCTGCCTGTGAGCTACCCTGGAACTGATGTCCTAGCAGCCGGGGAACCGGCTGCCAAACCTCTCAGATAGGTGGGAACGGGTCCCCCCCAAAAGCTCCCACGTAGCAGGCAGGTAGTAGCCAAATACAGTAACTGCCAGTGTTGTTTGTGAAAGAGAACTAAAAATAAATTAAAAATGAAAGTAAAACTTTGGAGCCCTCCAGAGTGTGACCGGCTCTGAGGGCACTTTTTCTAAAATTAGTCTGATGGGAAAGGGGCACAGAGGGGAGAAGCCAGCACACACACTCAGTTTGAAATATTTAAAGTACACCGGCTCCAAGGACCCATCTATACCCCACTGCATATCACCATCCCAGTATCCACTATGGATGAATGAGAAAATTGACAAAGCAGATACCTGCACCTTTAGTGTCACTAAACGTAGCCCTCCATCTAACCCCGTCTGTAAAAATAGCAAAAGACGAGATAACTTGAAAGAGGAGATTGGAAACTTCCGAGTTTCACACCAACAAATATAAGCTCACCAAATCCTGTGATGAGCTGCTGTAACTGGCTTCCTCCTAGCACGGAACATGGTTGGTATAACTGACTCTGAAATGTCCTCTCGTCTTAAGAGAGCGGTTTCAACAGCCACCCCGTCAAACGTGGCCGCGCTAAATTGGGATAAAGAAACGGATCCTGTTACAGTAGGTCTGGAAGTAGCGGAAGTGGCAACAGATCGTCTGCGAGTAGAACGCGGAGATTCAAGAACCAAGCTCTCAGAGGCCAATGAGGCACCACTAGTATGACGGTCATGGACTCTCTTTTGATCCACTTTAGCAAGCGAGGAAGCAGCGGAAATGGTGGAAATAGATACATGAGGCTGTACCGCCACGCCATCGTGAGGGCATCCATGGCCATTGCCCTTGGATCTCTAGTTCTAGAGAAATACTTGGGTGTCCGATTATTTTGGCGAGATGCCATAAGATCCACCTGTAGGTAACCCCACCGCTGGACTAACATCTGGAACATTTATGGATGTAAAGCCCATTCTCCTGGATGAAAATCCTGATGATTGAGATAGTTTGCTTCCCAGTTGTCCAACCATGGATGAACACTGCTGATAATATCACTTAGTGATGATTGGCCGAATTCAGGATTCAAGCAACTTCTCGCATGGCCATGCAACTTCGAGTCCCTCCTTGTTTGTTGATGTATGCGACTGCCGTCACGTTGTCTGACTGAACTTGAACAGTTTGAGACTGGAGCATGTGAACTGCCTGTTGCAGAGCGCTGAAAATTGCTCTGAGTTCCAGGACATTTATTGACAGTAATTTTTCTCGGTCTTTTGCATCCGTCGTCAGAATGATCCAATTCAAGACTCCGAACCTTCTTCCCACTGTGAGATTTCTGTTGTGGAGCCACCGGAGCAGTGAAACTCTGGCCCTTGGAGACAAAGGCACCATTTGATGAATTTGTAGACGAGACCCTGACCAATGTGCAATAAGATCTAGCTGAAAAGGACGTGAGTTAAATCTTCCGAACTGGAGTGCTTTAAAAGACGCCACCATTTTTTCTAACAGTTGAATGCAGAAGTGCACCGAGGCTGTCCGTGGTTTGAGCACTAACTATACCAGATGACAAATACTTTGCTCTTTCTCCTCTGGAAGGTAAATTCGTTGATCTACCGTAACCAGAATTATTCAGAGAAATTGAATTTGTTGAGACGGGACAAGGCTTGATTTTTTTGAAGTTGACAATCCAACCGTGCTGAACTAGGACATTGAATGTTAGCAAGGCATTTTGAAGGAGTATTTGTTGAGACGAAACCTTGATGAGTAGGTCGTCTAAGTACGGAACTATCACTACTCCCTGTTCTGAGATGAGCAATCATCACAGACATCACTTTTGTGAATATCCGAGGCACTGATGAGAGCCCAAATGGTAGTGCCTGAAATTGATAATGGTTTTGTTGTACTGCAAACCTTAAGTATGCCTGATGTGATGGCCAAATTGGAATGGTTTGTACAAAAAAATTGGAATAAAACCCTTGAACTTGCTGGTGTACTGGTACCTGAATTAAAACTGCTGAATCTACGAGAGACTGAATAGCGGCCTGCAGAACTGCCTTTGTCTCCTGACACAGGCAGACCTGTCTTGAAAAACCACATTGGTGGCAGGCAATCGAACTCTATTTTGTAACCCTTGCACACTAAATTGCGGATCCACACATCTGTGGATGTCTGAAACCACGCTAAGTGAAATGTTTGAAGGCGTGCTCCCACTACTGAAAATCCGAGATGGGCTGGAAGCCCGTCATGCCACTGGTTTGTCAGCTGGCTTTATTTCATGATGACGGTTAGTGGTTTGTTGAAATCCACGTCTACTCTGTACGTTTGTTCCTCGAGCATGGCCTCGAAAGGACTTATGTCGAAAAGATCTGAACGCTTGTCCAGAGTACTTCCTTTTTAGGTACTGGTGCAGGCAACGGTAGGAACACAGATTTTCCTCCAGTAGCCTGAGAAATCCATTTGTCCAATTCAGGATGAAATAACATATCGCCAGTATAAGACAATGCTTCTATTCCTTGTTTCAACTCAGCCTCTACCTGCCAAGACCGCAACAAAAGAGACCAATGGGCCGCAATAATAGAGGATGAAATCTGAGAACTGACTTGTCCAACATCCACAGATTCCATAGCCAAATACTCAGTCAAATCGCAAATGTGATCGGTTAAAAGTACAAGCTGGTCTGAGGAAAGCCCTTGTTGCAAGCCTAACCTGAGCTGTTTTGCCCATGATACTACAGATTTGTTAACCCAAGATCCAACTAAAGCTGGTCTAAGCAACACTCCTGCTGCTGCATCAATTGACTTTAGCATGGCCTCTAGCTTATGCTCCTACAGGTCTTTAAGTGTTGTTGCAGCCGAGACTGGAATGGTTAACTTCTTTGAAAGATATGAAACTGAAGAGTACACTGGTGGCAAATTTTCCCATTTAGTTGTCATAGACTGTGGGAAAGAATAGTTAGACAGAAATCGCTTTGACATAGAATAGCGTTTATCTGGATTTTGCCATACTTCCATCAATTGCTTCAGAGAATCTGAAAATTGCTTTCAAGGTATCTGAAAAACAAAAACACAGTTGCCCTTTGTCTCTTAGCAAATAAAACCTCATCTTTTGACAGAGACTCCTCTGTCTCCATGAAATCTAGTACCTGGCGTACCGCCTGAATGAGATCATCACTGCCCGGGCTATCAGTGACCTCGCTATCTGACTCCTGGCCCAATTCTCCTCTTCTTCCTGAGAAACAAGGTCTGGCATTGAATCGTCAGGAGTGTAAAATCGAGGAAACGGGTAAATTATGAGACAAACAATGACTACATTTAGGATTTGAACTATTCATGGACATTGGTAAACCCTGCAAAGTTCTCAAAATATCCTGAGCCCACTCTGGCTGCTCAAACGACATTGACAATGGATCAGAGTTTGCCGACTCACGGTCCTTCTGTGCAGCGGACAATTCTGATGCCAAATCAGCCATCATACCTGCCATCATAGCCCAAGGAGTATCAGGCCAGAGGTCCTTATTTGGACCCGAATTTGCAAGACACTCTGTGCAAGTGGAAGTTCCATCACGTAACACTATCACAGTTATAGCAGACAAGATGCTTTTTTGATTTTGAGTTTGCTATTCCAGTCATCATGAACACAGACAGACAGTAATACAAAGAAACAAAGGTACTCACGACTCAGTAAAAAAAATATCTGAAGTGTGTATAAGACTGGTACACACTAAAATAAGATTTTACTTACCGGTAAATCTATTTCTCGTAGTCCGTAGTGGATGCTGGGGACTCCGTAAGGACCATGGGGAATAGACGGGCTCCACAGGAGAAATGGGCACTTTAAGAAATAATTTGGATTCTAGTGTGCTCTGGCTCCTCCCTCTAGGTCCCTCCTCCAGACCTCAGTTAGAGAAACTGTGCCCGGAAGAGCTGACAGTACAAGGAAAGGATTTTGGGAATCCAGGGTAAGACTCATACCAGCCACACCAATCACATCGTATAACTTGTGATAACTTTACCCAGTTAACAGTATGAACAACAACAGAGCATCAGATCAACCCTGATGCAACTATACATAACCCTTATTTAAGCAATAACTATATACAAGCATTGCAGAAGAAGTCCGCACTTGGGACGGGCGCCCAGCATCCACTACGGACTACGAGAAATAGATTTACCGGTAAGTAAAATCTTATTTCCTCTAACGTCCTAGTGGATGCTGGGGACTCCGTAAGGACCATGGGGATTATACCAAAGCTCCCAAACGGGCGGGAGAGTGCGGATGACTCTGCAGCACCGAATGAGCAAACACAAGGTCCTCCTCAGCCAGGGTATCAAACTTGTAGAACTTTGCAAAGGTGTTTGAACCTGACCAAGTAGCCGCTCGGCAAAGCTGTAATGCCGAGACCCCTCGGGCAGCCACCCAAGAAGAGCCCACCTTCCTAGTGGAGTGGGCCTTAACTGATTTTGGCAGCGGCAATCCAGCCGCAGAATGAGCCTGCTGAATCGTGTTACAGATCCAGCGAGCAATAGTTTGCTTTGAAGCAGGCGCCCCAAGCTTGTTGGAAGCATACAGGATAAACAAAGATTCTGTTTTCCTGACCCTAGCCGTTCTGGCTACATAAACCTTCAAAGCCCTGACCACATCCAGTAACTCGGAATCCTCCAAGTCATTAGTAGCCACAGGCACCACAATAGGTTGGTTTATATGAAAGGATGAAACCACTTTTGGCAGACATTGTGGGCGGGTCCGCAATTCTGCTCTATCCGCATGGAAAACCAGATAAGGGCTTTGATGTGACAAAGCCACCAATTCTGACACACGCCTAGCCGAAGCCAAGGCTAGTAGCAGGACCACTTTCCAGGTGAGATATTTCAATTCCACCGTCTCGAGTGGTTCAAACCAGTGTGATTTCAAGAAACTCAACACCACGTTAAGATCCCAAGGTGCCACAAAAGGGGACTGAACATGCAGCACTCCCTTTACAAACGTCTGAACTTCAGGCAGAGTAGCCAGTTCTTTTGGAAAGAAAATGGATAGGGCCGAAATCTGGACCTTAATGGAGCCCAATTTAAGGCCCAAAGTCACTCCCGACTGTAGGAAGTGAAGGAAACGGCCCAGCTGGAATTCCTCTGTAGGGGCATTCCTGGCCTCACACCAAGCAACATATTTACGCCATATACGGTGATAATGTTGAGCCGTCACGTCCTTCCTAGCCTTTATCAGCGTAGGAATGACCTCATCCGGAATGCCTTTTTCTGCTAGGATCCGGCGTTCAACCGCCATGCCATCAAACGCAGCCGCGGTAAGTCTTGGAACAGACAGGGCCCCTGTTGCAACAAGTCCTGTCTTAGAGGCAGAGGCCACGGGTCCTCTGTGAGCATTTCTTGCAGATCTGGATACCAAGTCCTTCTTGGCCAATCCGAAACAATGAGTATTGTTCTCATTCCTCTTTTTCTTATGATTCTCAGCACCTTGGGTATGAGAGGAAGAGGAGGAAATACATAGACCGACTGGAACACCCACGGCGTCACCAGTGCGTCCACAGCTATCGCCTGAGGGTCTCTTGACCTGGTGCAATACTTCTGTAGCTTTTTGTTGAGGCAGGATGCCATCATGTCCACCTGTGGCAGCTCCCACCGACTTGCAACCTGCGCGAAGACTTCTTGATGAAGTCCCCATTCTCCCGGGTGGAGGTCGTGCCTGCTGAGGAAGTCTGCTTCCCTGTTGTCCACTCCCGGGATGAACACTGCTGACAGTGCGCTTACGTGATTCTCCGCCCAGCGAAGAATTCTGGTGGCTTCTACCATCTCCACCCTGCTCCTTGTGCCGCCTTGGTGGTTTACATGAGCCACTGCGGTGATGTTGTCTGACTGAATCAGAACCGGGTGGTCGCGAAGTAGGGACTCCGCTTGACGTAGGGCGTTGTATATGGCCCTTAGTTCCAGGATGTTGATGTGAAGGCAAGTCTCCTGACTTGACCACAGCCCTTGGAAATTTCTTCCCTGTGTGACTGCTCCCCACCCTCGGAGGCTTGCATCCGTGGTCACCAGGACCCAGTCCTGAATGCCGAATCTGCGACCTTCGAGAAGGTGAGCAGTCTGCAGCCAGCACAGGAGCGACACCCTGGCCCTGGGGGATAGGGTGATTAACCGATGAATCTGAAGATGTGATCCGGACCATTTGTCCAGTAGATCCCATTGAAAGGTCCTCGCATGGAACCCGCCGAAGGGAATGGCCTCGTATGATGCCACCATCTTTCCCAGGACTCGCAAGCAGTGATGCACCGACACCTGTTTTGGTTTTAATAGGTCTGTGACCAGTGTCATGAGCTCCTGAGCCTTCTCCATCGGGAGATAAACCCTCTTCTGGTCTGTGTCCAGAATCATGCCCAGGAAAGGCAGACGAGTCGTAGGAATTAACTGCGACTTTGGAATATTTAGAATCCAGCCGTGCTGTTGTAACACTTCCCGAGAGCGTGCCACACTGATCAGCAACTGCTCTCTGGACCTCGCCTTTATGAGGAGATCGTCCAAGTATGGGATAATTGTGACCCCTTGCTTCCGCAGGAGCACCATCATTTCCGCCATTACCTTGGTAAATATTCTCGGTGCTGTGGAGAGACCAAACGGCAACGTCTGAAATTGGTAATGACAATCCTGTACCACAAATCTGAGGTACGCCTGATGAGGTGGATAAATGGGGACATGAAGGTATGCATCCTTTATGTCCAGAGACACCATAAAATCCCCCCCTTCCAGGCTTGCGATGACCGCTCTGAGCGATTCCATCTTGAACTTGAACCTTTTCAGGTATATGTTCAGGGATTTTAAATTCAATATGGGTCTGACCGAACCGTCCGGTTTCGGTACCACAAACATGGTCGAATAATAACCCTTTCCTTATTGAAGGAGGGGAACCTTGACCACCACCTGCTGAAGATACAATTGGTGAATTGCAGCTAACACTATTTCCCTCTCTAAGGGGGAAGCTGGCAGGGCCGATTTGAGGTATCGGTGAGGGGGCATCTCTTCGAATTCCAGCTTGTATCCCTGAGACACAATCTCTATCGCCCAGGGATCCACCTGGGAGTGAACCCACTTGTGGCTGAAATTTCGGAGACGCGCCCCCACCGGGTCTGGCTCCGCCTGTGGAGCCCCAGCGTCATGCGGTGGATTTAGTGGAAGCCGGGGAGTACTTCTGTTCCTGGGAACTAGCTGTGTTGTGCAGCTTCTTTCCTCTGCCCCTGCCTCTGGCAAGAAAGGACGCACCTCGGACTTTCTTGCCTTTTTGTGATCGAAAGGACTGCATTTGGTAATACGGTGCTTTCTTAGGTTGTGAGGAAACATGTGGCAAAAAATTTGACTTTCCAGTAGTAGCTGTGGAGACCAGGTCCGAGAGACCCTCCCCAAACAATTCCTCATTCTTGTAAGGTAAAACCTCCATGTGCCTTTTTGAGTCGGCATCACCTGTCCATTGCAGAGTCCACAGGACCCTTCTGGCAGAAATTGACATTGCATTTATTCTAGAGCCCAGTAGGCAAATGTCTCTGAGCATCTCTCATATATAGGACAGCGTCTTTTATATGCCCCAGGGTCATTAATATAGTATCCTTGTCTAAGGTATCAAGTTCCTCAGATAAGGTATCCGTCCATGCTGCTACAGCACTACACACTCAGGCCGACGCAATTGCCGGCCTTAGTAAGGTACCTGAATGTGTATAAATGGACTTCAGGGTACCCTCTTGCTATCTATCCGCAGCATCTTTTAGGGTGGCCGTATCCTGTGACGGCAGGGCTACCCTCTTGGATAAGCGTGTTAAAGCTTTGTCCACCCTAGGGGAGGATTCCCAGCGTAACCTGTCCGTTGGTGGGAAAGGATACGCCATAAGCATCCGTTTGGAAATCTGCAGTTTTTTATCTGGAGATTCCCAAGCCTTTTCACATAACTCATTTGGCTCATGTGAAGGGGGCAAGGTCACCACTTGCCTTTTCCCCCATACATATGAACCCTCTTGTCAGGGACTGGGGTTTCCACTGTGATGTGCAACACATCCTTAATTGCTATAATCATATAACGGATGGATTTAGACAATTTAGGCTGTAACTTTGCATCATCGTAATCGACACTGGAGTCAGAATCCATGTCGGTATCTGTGTCAACAATTTGGGATAGTGGGCGCTTCTGAGACCATGACGGCCTCTGCGACATAGGATCAGGCATGGGCTGAGACCCCGACTGTCCTAAGGTTTCAGCTTTATCCAACCTTTTATGCAAGGAACTAACATTATCATTTAAAACCTTCCACATATCCATCCAATCAGGTGTCGGCGCCGTCGGCGGAGACACCACATTCATTTGCTCCCGCTCTGCTTCCACATAACCTTCCTCGTCAAACATGTCGACACAAGCGTACCGACACACCACACACACAGGGGATGCTCTTTTCGAAGACCGTTCCCCCACAAGGCCCTTTGGAGAGACAGAGACAGTATGCCAGCACACACCCCAGCGCTATATGTCCCAGGAATCACATAGTAACTTAGAGTTAACCCAGTAGCTGCTGTATATTTAGTTTTTGCGCCTAATTTATGTGCCACCCCTCTCTTTTTACCCTCTTCTACCGTGAATCTGCAGGGGATAGCCTGGGGAGCTTCCTCTCAGCGGAGCTATGGAGAAAAAATGGCGCTGGTGAGTGCTGAGGAAGAAGCCCCGCCCCCTCAGCGGCGGGCTTCTGTCCCGCGTTTTTGTAAAATATGGCGGGGGCTCATACATATATACAGTGCCCAACTGTATATATGTCTAACTTTTGCCAAGAGGTCCTAATTGCTGCCCAGGGCGCCCCCCCCCCCCCCCCCTGCGCGCTGCACCCTACAGTGACCGGAGTATGTGGGTGTAGTGTGGGAGCAATGGCGCACAGCTGCAGTGCTGTGCGCTACCTCAGTGAAGACTGGAGTCTTCCGGCTCTGCGAGGGGGGCGGCGGCGCGGCTCCGGGATCGGACGACAAAGGGTGAGATCCTGTGTACGATCCCTCTGGAGCTAATGGTGTCCAGTAGCCTAAGAAGCAGGACCTATCTGCAGAGAGTAGGGCTGCTTCTCTCCCCTCAGTCCCACGATGCAGGGAGTCTGTTGCCAGCAGAGCTCCCTGAAAATAAAAAACCTAACAAAATACTTTCTTATAGCAAGCTCAGTAGAGCTCACTAATCAGCACCCAGCTCGTCCGGGCACAGATTCAAACTGAGGTCTGGAGGAGGGACATAGAGGGAGGAGCTAGAGCACACCAGAATCCAAATTCTTTCTTAAAGTGCCCATGTCTCCTGCGGAGCCTGTCTATTCCCCATGGTCCTTACGGAGTCCCCAGCATCCACTAGGACGTTAGAGAAATTCTGTTAAGTTTGTGCTGCACTGAAAAACCTACTAACACCCCTGCCCCCTCCAGTGTGTTGTAGGACCAACACCAAATTCCTGCAAGAAGAAACAGGAAGTCAGTATAAAATAGCATCCACACCATGTGCTTATTTTATTTCATTTTTTTTTTTTAAATATATACCCCTATATCTATAACAAACGTATATATTGTCAGCATAGGCTTAATAGCCTGTTTTGCCTAGACTATGCAGGTCTACATATCTAACAGCAGGAAGCACAGTGCCCATTATGCTGAGGTGACTGGGGCCACCAAAACCTCTCCCCACCGCCTGTTAGTTAGCTGCAATAAAGACACATGGTAGTAGGGACTCTAATTCAGTAGTCAGCAAAGCAAAGCATTGACAGTACCTCTTACTGCAGTAAGCCACAGAGCTTCCTTTCCAAACGCAGGAAGCCCTGGCTAGCAGTGAGAGAAGGACTCTTCCCCCCCCCCACACACGAATTCCCCGGCAGCATAAACTCCCACTAAGCTTAGGCTTACAAAGTGCAGTGGCGGGAAGCTGAGTAGAGCGGTGACGGGCGCAGCGGAGCGACCGAAATACCGGACCCTTAGGCCTGGGATTATATGTGGCAGGAAACCTGACTTTCTTGGATTCTGCTTCTGATTGCAGAATATCTGTCAATTCCTTAACAAACTGAATATTCCCAGCAAAAGGCAAAGATTCCAGAACCTTTTTTGATTCTGAATCAGCTTTCCATGTACGTAACCAAACTGCTCTACGAGCAGCTACTGTTAAGGCTGATGCTTTAGAAGCAATTGTACCCATATCTATTGCTGTTGCTTCTTCCAAGAATACTGCAGCCTGTTTCATGTGAGCTATATGGGATTCTTGCTCCCTAGAAGGTGCTGAAACCCATCTTCCAGTACCTCTGCCCATTCCGCTACTGCTTTTTCCATCCAAGCTGAAGCCATAGCTGGCCTTATGACTGCCCCCGACAGAGAAAATATGGTTTTCAAAAACCCATCCACTCTCCTGTCAGTGACATCATCTAATGACGTTGATGGCAAAGGCAATATAGATTTTTGCACTAATCGAATGACATGCGTATCTACTTTTAAACAGTCCCCAGTTGGAAAAATAGGATTTTAGCTACCTACCGGTAAATCCTTTTCTCGTACTCCGTAGAGGATGCTGGGGTCCATATTAGTACCATGGGGTATAGATGGGTCCTCCAAGAGCCATTGGCACTTTAAGAGTTTAAGAGTGTGGGCTGGATCCTCCCTCTATGCCCCTCCTACCAGACTCAGTCTAGAAACTGTCCCCGAGGAGACGACTTACTTCGAGAGAAGGAATTACACAGATAGTGGCGAGATTCATACCAGCTCACACAACACACAAACCCGGCCAACATGCCGGACCAACTCAGCAACAGCTGAAACAGTAAATAACTCAGAACTTACCTAGAAACCATGTAACACTGAACCATAAAAAGAAACAACGCAGGAAAACAAATCACTGGGCGGGCGCCCAGCATCCTCTACAGACTACGAGAAAAGGATTTACTGGTAGGTAACCAAAATCCTATTTTCTTTTACGTCCTAGAGGATACTGATTAGTACCATGGGGATGTCCCAAAGCTCCCAGTACGGGAGGGAGAGCGCGGAAGCTCCTGCAACACTGCTTTACCAAACTTGAGGTCATCAGAGGCCAAAGTATTGAACTTGTAAAACTTGGCAAAGGTGTTTGACCCAGACCTAGTAACAGCTCGACAGAGTTGCACCACCGAGACACCCCGGGAAGCCGCCCAGGAAGAGCCCACTTTACAAGTAGAGTGGGCCTTTACGGATTTCGGACACGGCAAGCCTGCCGTGGAATAAGCATGCTGGATAGTGAACCTGATCCAGCGTGAAATCGACTGCTTAGAAGGACATCCAATTTTCTTTGGATCATAGAGGACAAACAGGGAGTCACTTTTCCTGTGACAAGCCGTCCTCTTCACGTAAATCTTCAAAGTCCTCACTACATCCAAGGCCTTTGAAGTAATTGAGGAGTCAGTAGCCACTGGCACCACAATAGGTTTGTTGATGTGGAAAGCCGACACAACCTTAGGAAGGAACTGTGGACGAGTCCTAAGTTCCGCCCTATCTTCATAGAAGATCAGATAGGGACTTTTACAAGATAAAGCCCCCAATTCCGACTCGCGTTGTGCAGAAGCCAAGGCCAACAAGGTGACCGCCTTCCATGTGAGCAACTTGAGATCAGCCTCCTGTATAGGCTCAAACCAAGCCGACTGCAAGAACTGCAACACCACATCCAGATCCCATGGAGCCGTAGGCGCCACAAAGGGAGGCTGGATGTGCAGAACCCCTTTCAGAAAGGTCTGAACCTAAGGAAGAGCAGCCAACTGTCTTTGGAAGAAGATGGATAAAGCAGAGATCTGGACCTTGACAGTGCCCAGTCTCAGTCCCATATCCACCCCTGCTTGCAGGAAAAGTAGAAAACGTCCAAGTTGAAACTCCACCGCCGGAAACTTCTTGGCCTCACACCAAGAAACATATTTCTTCCAAATGCGATGGTAATGCTTAGACGTTACCCCCTTCCTGGCCTGTACCAGGGTAGGAATGACCTCACTCGGGATACCTTTCCGAGCTAAGATCTAGCGTTCAACCGCCATGCCATCAAACGTAGCCGCGGTAAGTCTTGATAAGCGAACGGCCCCTGCAGAAGCAGATCCTCCCGAAGAGGTAAAGGCCGTGTATCTTCCAGCAGAAGATCCAGCAGATCCGCATACCAAGCCCTCCTTGGCCAGTCCGGAGCTATGAGGATTGCCAGGACCTTTGTTCTTCTCACGAGTTGAAGAACCTTTGGTATCGGAGGAAGTGGAGGGAACACATACACTGATTTGAACACCCACAGAGTTACCAGTGCATCCACCGCCACTGCCTGTGGGTCTCTTGACCTGTAGCAGTACCTCCGTAGCTTCTTGTTGAGGCGTGAGGCCATCATGTCTATGTGGGGAACCCCCCACCAACTGGTTACCTCCTCAAACACCTCCGGATGGAGTCCCCGCTCCCCTGGATGGAGATCGTGTCTGCTGAGGAAGTGTGCTTCCCAGTTGTCCACGCCCGGAATGAACATTGCCGACATTACCACCGCGTGCCTTTCTGCCCAGCTGAGGATCTTTTACACCTCTGCCATGGCAGCTCTGCTTTTCGTTCCGCCCTGTCGATTTAAGTAGGCCACTGTGGTCACACTGTCCGACTGCACCTGAACAGCCCGATGTTGTAGAAGGCATGCTGCCTGCAGAAAGGCGTTGTACACTGCCCTGAGCTCCAGGAATTTTATAGGGAGGAGAGACTCTTGGTCCGACCAACAACCCTGAAAGGTTTCCCCCAGAGCGACTGCTCCCCAACCTCTTAGACTTGAATCTGTGGTTACAAGGATCCAGTCTTGAATTCCAAACCTTCGCCCTTCCAGAAGGTGTGGAAGCTGCAGCCACCAGAGGAGTGAAATCCTGGCTTTCGGAGACAGGCGTATCCTCTTGTGCATATGTAGGTGAGAGCCCGACCACTGGTCCAAGAGGTCCAGTTGAAAAAGGCGAGCATGAAACGTGCCGTACCGTAGAGCCTGGTAGGCGGTAACCATCTTCCCCAGGTGGCGTATGCATTGATGAACCGATACCCGGGTAGGTCGTAGGACATCTCGGGCCATGGTTTGAATCACCAACGCTTTCTCAGCCGGGAGAAACACCCTCTGCACTTCCATGTCGAAGATCATTCCCAGGAAAGACAGCCATCTTGTCAGCTCCAGGTGAGACTTTGGAAGGTTTAGGATCCAACCATGTTTCCTGAGCAGCTGTGTCATGAGCGTGATGGATCGCAACAGCCTGTCCCTGGACGATGCCTTGATCCAGATTAGGAATTATGTTCACCCCCTGCCTGCGGAGGAGGACAATCATCTCCGCCATCACCTTGGTGAAGATCCTTGGTGCTGTGGAGAGGCCAAACGGCAGCGCCTGGAACTGATAGTGCTCGTCCAACAGTGCAAACCGGAGGTATGCCTGATGTGGCGACCAAATGGGAATGTGGAGGTAAGCATCCTTGATGTCCAGAGACACCAGGAATTTCCCCCTCGTGAGTCCTGAGATGACAGCCCTCAAAGATTCCATCTTGAATTTGAACTCCCTGAGGTAAGGGTTCAAAGACTTTAAAGTTTAGAATAGGCCGTACCGAACCATCCGGTTTCGGTACCACAAAAAGGCTAGAATAATAACCCTTGTTCCACTGCTGAGGTGGAAACGGAACAATGACCTCCGAAAACCACCAATTTCCTGATGGCTTCCAAAAGAATTGTCCTGTTTGCAGCAGGGCTGGCAAGCCTGACTTGAAGAAACGGTGAGGCGGGGGATCTTAAAACTCCAGTCTGTACCCTCTGGACACTATATCCAGAACCCAGGGGTCAAGACCCGATGACACCCAGACGTGGCTGAACTGCCGGAGTCTTGCCCCCACCTGTCCTTCCTCCAGGCTTAGCTGTCCACCATCATGCGGAGGACTTAGGGATATCAGAAGCGGGCTTCTGGGTCTGGGAACCTGCGGGAGCAGGTTTCTTTCCTTTGGCACGACCACCTCTGAAGAAGGTGTTCGAAGTTTTATTCTTTCTAGGCCTTGCGGGCCGAAAGGACTGTGACGTGGAAGATGAGAAAGGCTTCTTCGTAGCCGGGGCAGCTGAGGGGAGAAAAGGAGACTTACCCGCGGTAGCCGTGCCAATCCACGCATCCAGCGCCTACCCAAAGAGAGCCTGACCCATGTATGGCAGGCCCTCCACACACTTCCTGGATTCCGCGTCCGCAGAACAGTTGCGCAGCCAGAGACCCCTGCGAGCCGAGACAGACATGGAGGAGATCCCCGCCGCCATGGAACCCAGGTCCTTCATAAAATCCACCAGGAACCCTGCAGAATCCTGAATATTACGTAAAAATAATTACGTCACCGTTATCCAACGTAGTAGATTCCTCCTGCAGAGTGATAGACCACCTGGCCATCGCTTTTGCAATCCAAGCACAGGCTATAGTAGGCCATAATATAGCCCCTGAAGCCGTGTAAATGGACTTTAGCGTAGCATCCACCTTGCGACCTGCCGGGTCCTTTAACGCGGTAAACCCAGGGACCGGTAATACCACCTGTTTGGACAGCCTGGAGACAGAGGTGTCCACGATAGGTGGAGACTCCCATCTCTTCCTATCTTCCTCTGGGAAGGGAAAAGCCACCAAGACTCTCTTGGGAATCTGGAATTTCTTTTCCGAAGTTTCCCATGCCTTTTCAATGATAGCATTCAATTCCTTGGATGCCGGGAAAGTGAGAGGGGGCTTTTTATGATCTGTGAAGAAGGCCTCCTCCACCTGGTCCGGTGCTGTGTCCGAAATGTGTAAAACATCCCTAACAGCTTCAATCATCAACTGCACCCCCCTGGCAAGTGATGCCGTCCCCCTTGACACATCCCCCTCACCGTCTGCAGCATCAGAATCAGTGTCCATGTCATCCTGCATAATTGCAAGTGCACGTATGTGAGAATGTACCACAGGGGACCCCCGAGGAAGTAGTATCCGACCACACAACCACAGAGGACTAGAGGACCTGAGTGGAATGCTCAGTCCTAGCCACCCTATCGGAAATCTAAGAAATAGTCCCCCTCAGAGAGGCTAACCATTCTGGCTCTCTAGCTGGGATCTGTGCTAAGACAGTGCAATCCTGATTACATGGAATGGAGTCTTCCTGGGAAGACAAATCCTCTGCTGCATATTAAACAGTTTCCCTAGACATGTTGCACACACACTCAAACACCCCACAAGCACAGAGTTTCCCTTCCCAAGAATGGCAGAGAGACACAGATTGGAGCCAATCCACACACAGCGCTATCAAAGGTACCGAGCGCACCGAGTACCGCTGAGCCATCCCGGAGCGCGAGTGAGACCGTGCTCCATACCCTAAGGCCGCCTTCTTCACACTGTCCCCCCGCTTGCAAGGGGGGATAGTGACTCACTCGCCACCTCTTCAGCTCCCGAGGGGGTGGCGGCTGGCTGCCAGGGCGAGCGTTCCCCTGTGGCGGGTCGCGATCAGACCCTTCTGAAGCCAGTGTTCAGTCAGCGGGAGCAGTGGCAAAAGACCCCGCAGCAGCCCACACTCAGCCCACACTCAAACTCTTAAAGTGCCAATGGCTCCTGGTGGACCCGTCTATTCCCCATGGTACTAATATGGACCCCAGCATTCTCTAGGACGTAAGAGAAAGGATAATTTGAATACCATTTTCTGGGAATTCTGTATTTTTTATTGGGTGTAGCCCAAGCTTCTTCCATGATTTCCGTCAGCTGATCCTGGAAACTCTAACCTAACTGTTTTGGGACGTTTAAACACAGGTGCCTTGCACACAGGCTCTGCTGAATCCTCTAAGAACAGAATAGCCTTCATTGCTCTAATTAATTCAGCTACATCCACTGAGCTGATACCCTCTACCTGTTCTTCGTATGCTAAAGCAGAGTAGATAGAGCTATCATCATCTGATGTATCATCCTGTGTAGCCTGTGATTTGATGATTTATTTACACTCGGTTTATTAGCTGGTTTCATTGGAGAAGCTTTTGGGGATATACCGTAGGAAGGGAGCTGCATGTATGAGTTAATAGTGTACCCTACTCATGGTATTGAAGCTGTAGGAATTACCCGTTCAGTTATACTGGACAAGGTCTGTGCAAACATTGCCCAAGGTAGATCTACCTGACGCTGAACAGGGATCTGCCTTGTAATCTGCTGAAAAGCAAAACAATTTGCACATAAACCACCCTGTACCAGATCCAGAGAGGATAATACAGTTTTGCAGGACAAACATGATATGAGTGTTGGTGTTACGGTCAGTGTAACCTCGTCACTTTTGCCGCTCTTAGACATGATAAATAATCAGCACTTCTACAGTGGACTACACAATTTGTGACTGTAATCACTTTACCCTTTAAAGTGATATCAATCTGACCCTACCCATGCACCAGCATTGAGGCTCAGGAGAAACCACTGACAAACAAATATAAAGTCAGCAATCACACTAGCAGTCAGTCACATGTTAAATATTAGTCACATGCGCATATTAACAACTACAAACATATTCAAAGTATGTAGGAGTACATATTACTGCATTCTGTTCTATACAGATCTTAACGTATTCAGACGCAATGCGAAGAAAACCACAGTAATGTACACAGACTCATATGCAATGGGCACTAAACTTAACTATTCATACTCACAAAAGTAGATAGAAATTTAGTGCTGTATAACCCGTACTCAGTAGAGTGGGATACAGGGAGACTCACCTCACTTCCAAGATCGATCAATATGTTAGCGAACGATGAGTGGATCCAGACGCTACTAGTGTACAGTTGCTCCGGGAACTTTAGGTGAACACAGATGCTCCGGTCACACAGACGCCTGTACTGAGACCGGGTCTCCTTGCGGTAGCTTTATAGTGAACACAGATCAGCGGCCTATGCTGCGACCGAGACCCCTCGTGGTAGCGTCTGAGACGGAAGTGAGGCAACAGTTCATGGTGGGAGACCGACGGAAACTGGTCATGAACTGGGGGGATGGGCGACCAGGAGAGCGCCTGACTCCCCACCGCTGACATCAACCCTAGGGATCGCAGCCTCATACTATTCCTGGTGCCTGATGAGCCCTAAGGCCTAGCGCTGGAGCACCTGTGGTGGCGGCGCGCCAGCTACTGTTTGGTAGTCTCCTCCCAAAATAGTGTGGCTGTGTCCGTATTCCCATTCTAAGCGGAAACGATGCCTTACCTTCTCCCCGTGCTCGTGGGTAAGCGTTGTTGCAACCCGGCGGAGAGTTGTTGGAGTGACTCTTTCCAATATGAGTATAAGACGCTGTTAGGAAAGATCACTCAAAAACATAGTAAGACTATAAAAAATGAAATAAAAAAAGCTTAGGGCAGCCAAAAACAGCAGTCCTCTGACCATGGTCCGGCTCCTGCCGCACCAAACAAAAAACTGATTTGCCTGAGCCAGTGGGCGGGGATATATGGACGGGCCTATTGCATCCTGGGAGGACTGAAAGCATGTGATCATTTGGTGCCAATCCGCTATCACTCTATCATATCCCATTGTTATCCTGTGGATAACCTGTAAACTCAGCCGGAGAAAATGACAGTTGGGAGCTGATTGGCTGGAGCACCATTTATCATACGCAATAAGTTTTATCAATCACAACAAGTTTCATCACTCAATTTTAAATGAGGCCCATAGATATTGATGAAGATTAAAAAAAAAAAAAAAATATATATATATATATATATATATGCACACACACACACACATTACTGCCTCACAGCACTGAGGTCATGGGTTCAATTCCCACCATGGCCCTAATTGTGCAGAGTTTGTATATTCTCCCCCGAGTACTCCGATTTCCTCCCACAATCCCAAAAATATACTGGTAGGTTAATTGGCTTCCAACAAAATTAACCCTAGTGTGAATGTGTCTGTGTGTACGTGTGGTAGGGAATATAGACTGTAAGCTCCACTGGGGCAGAGACTGATGTGAATGGGCCAATATTCTCTGTAAAGCGCTGCAATATATGTGTGCGCTATATAATTAACTGGTAATAAATATTATATATATAATAAGATTTTACTTACCGGTAAATCTATTTCTCGCAGTCCGTAGTGGATGCTGGGGACTCCGTAAGGACCATGGGGAATAGACAGGCTCCGCAGGAGACAGGGCACTTTAAGAAAGAATTTGGATACTGGTGTGCTCTGGCTCCTCCCTCTATGTCCCTCCTCCAGACCTCAGTTAGAGAAACTGTGCCCGGAAGAGCTGACAGTACAAGGAAAGGATTTTGGAATCCAGGGCAAGACTCATACCAGTCACACCAATCACACCGTGTAACTTGTGATAAACTTACCCAGTTAACAGTATGAACAACAACGGAGCATCAGATCAACCCTGATGCAACCAAACATAGCCCTTATTTAAGCAATAACTATATACAAGTATTGCAGAAGAAGTCCGCACTTGGGACGGGCGCCCAGCATCCACTAAGGACTCCGAGAAATAGATTTACCGGTAAGTAAAATCTTATTTTCTCTAACGTCCTAGTGGATGCTGGGGACTCCGTAAGGACCATGGGGATTATACCAAAGCTCCCAAACGGGCGGGAGAGTGCGGATGACTCTGCAGCACCGAATGAGCAAACACAAGGTCCTCCTCAGCCAGGGTATCAAACTTGTAAAACTTTGCAAAAGTGTTTGAACCTGACCAAGTAGCTGCTCGGCAAAGCTGTAATGCCGAGACCCCTCGGGCAGCCGCCCAAGAAGAGCCCACCTTCCTTGTGGAGTGGGCTTTTACTGATTTCGGAAGCGTCAATCCAGCCGCAGAATGAGCCTGCTGAATCGTGTTACAGATCCAGCGAGCAATAGTTTGCTTTGAAGCAGGAGCACCCAGCTTGTTGGATGCATACAGGATAAACAGCGACTCAGTTTTTCTGACTCTAGCCGTTCTGGCTACATAAACCTTCAAAGCCCTGACCACATCTAGTAACTCGGAATCCTCCAAGTCACGAGTAGCCACAGGCACCACAATAGGTTGGTTCATATGAAAGGACGACACCACTTTTGGCAGAAATTGTGGACGGGTCCGCAATTCTGCCCTGTCCATATGGAAAACCAGATAGGTGCTTTGATGTGACAAAGCCGCTAATTGTGACACACGCCTAGCTGACGCCAAGGCTAATAGCATGACCACCTTCCACGTGAGAAATTTTAACTCCACGGTTTTGAGTGGCTCAAACCAGTGTGACTTCAGGAAACTCAACACCACGTTAAGATCCCAAGGTGCCACTGGAGGCACAAAAGGGGGCTGAATATGCAGCACTCCCTTTACAAACGTCTGGACTTCAGGAAGAGAAGCCAGTTCTTTTTGAAAGAAAATGGATAGAGCCGAAATCTGGATCTGGACCTTAATGGAACCCAATTTCAGGCCCAAAGTCACTCCCGACTGTAGGAAGTGAAGGAAACGGCCCAGCTGGAATTCCTCCGTAGGGGCATTCCTGGCCTCACACCAAGCAACATATTTTCGCCATATACGGTGATAATGTTTAGCCGTCACGTCCTTCCTAGCCTTAATCAGCGTAGGAATAACTTCATCCGGAATGCCTTTTTCTGCTAGGATCCGGCGTTCAACCGCCATGCCGTCAAACGCAGCCGCGGTAAGTCTTGGAACAGACAGGGCCCCTGTTGCAGCAAGTCCTGTCTTAGAGGCAGAGGCCATGGGTCCTCTGTGAGCATTTCTTGCAGATCCGGATACCAAGTCCTTCTTGGCCAATCCGGAACAATGAGTATTGTTCTCACTCCTCTTTTTCTTATAGTTCTCAGCACCTTTGGTATGAGAGGAAGAGGAGGAAATACATAAACCGACTGGAACACCCACGGTGTCACTAGTGCGTATACAGCTATCGCCTGAGGGTCTCTTGACTTGGCGCAATATCTCTGTAGCTTTTTGTTGAGGCGGGATGTCATGTCCACCTGTGGCAGTTCTCACCGCCTTGCAATCTGCGTGAAGACTTCTTGATGAAGTCCCCACTCTCCCGGGTGGAGGTCGTGCCTGCTGAGGAAGTCTGCTTCCCAGTTGTCCACTCCCGGAATGAACACTGCTGACAGTGCTCTTACATGATTCTCCGCCCAGCGAAGAATTCTGGTGGCTTCCGCCATCGCCACCCTGCTCCTTGTGCCGCCTTGGCGGTTTACATGAGCCACTGCGGTGATGTTGTCTGACTGAATCAGCACCGATTGGTCGCGAAGCAGGGACTCCGCTTGACTTAGGGCGTTGTATATGGCCCTTAGTTCCAGGATATTGATGTGAAGGCAAGTCTCCTGACTTGACCACAGACCTTGGAAATTTCTTCCCTGTGTGACTGCTCCCCACCCTCGGAGGCTTGCATCCGTGGTCACCAGGACCCAGTCCTTAATGCCGAATCTGCGACCTTCGAGAAGGTGAGCAGTCTGCAGCCACCACAGGAGAGACACCCTGGCCCTGGGGGATAGGGTGATCAGCCGATGCATCTGTAGATGTGATCCGGACCACTTGTCCAACAGATCCCATTGAAAGGTCCTCGCATGGAACCTGCAGAAGGGAATGGCCTCGTATGATGCCACCATCTTTCTCAGGACTCGCATGCAGTGATGCACCGACACCTGTTTTGGTTTTAATAGGTCTCTGACCAGTGTCATGAGCTCCTGTGCCTTCTCCATCGGGAGATAAACCCTCTTCTGGTCTGTGTCCAGAATCATGCCCAGGAAAGGCAGACGAGTCGTAGGAATTAACTGCGACTTTGGAATATTTAGAATCCAGCCGTGCTGTTGTAACACTTCCCGAGAGCGTGCCACACTGATCAGCAACTGCTCTCTGGACCTCGCCTTTATGAGGAGATCGTCCAAGTATGGGATAATTGTGACCCCTTGCTTTCGCAGGAGCACTATCATTTCTGCCATTACCTTGGTAAATATTCTCGGTGCCGTGGAGAGACCAAACGGCAACGTCTGGAATTGGTAATGACAATCCTGTACCACAAATCTGAGGTACGCCTGATGAGGTGGATAAATGGGGACATGAAGGTATGCATCCTTTATGTCCAGAGACACCATAAAATCCCCCCCTTCCAGGCTTGCAATGACCGCTCTGAGCGATTCCATCTTGAACTTGAACCTTTTCAGGTATATCTTCAGGGATTTTAAATTTAATATGGGTCTGACCAAACCGTCCGGTTTCGGTACCACAAACATGGTCGAATAATAACACTTTCCTTGTTGAAGGAGGGGAACCTTGACCACCACCTGCTGAAGATACAATTTGTGAATTGCAGCTAACACTATTTCCCTCTCTAAGGGGGAAGCTGGCAGGGCCGATTTGAGGTATCGGTGAGGGGGCATCTCTTCGAATTCCAGCTTGTATCCCTGAGACACAATCTCTATCGCCCAGGGATCCACCTGGGAGTGAACCCACTTGTGGCTGAAATTTTGGAGACGCGCCCCCACCGAGCCTAGCTCCGCCTGTGGAGCCCCAGCGTCATGCGTGGATTTAGTGGAAGCCGGGGAGGACTTCTGTTCCTGGGAACTAGCTGTGTTGTGCAGCTTCTTTCCTCTGCCCCTGACTCTGGCAAGAAAGGACGCACCTCGGACTTTCTTGCCTTTTTGTGATCGAAAGGACTGCATTTGGTAATACGGTGCTTTCTTAGGTTGTGAGGGAACATATGGCAAAAAATTTGACTTTCCAGCAGTAGCTGTGGAGACTAGGTCCGAGAAACCTTCCCCAAACAACTCCTCACCCTTGTAAGGTAAAACCTCCATGTGCCTTTTTGAGTCGGCATCGCCTGTCCATTGTCGAGTCCACAGGACCCTTCTGGCAGAAATCGACATTGCATTTATTCTAGAGCCCAGAAGGCTAATGTCTCTTTGAGCATCTCTCATATATAGGACAGCGTCTTTTATATGCCCCAGGGTCATTAATATAGTATCCTTGTCCAAGGTATCAAGTTCCTCAGATAAGGTATCCGTCCATGCTGCTACAGCACTACACACCCATGCCGACGCAATTGCCGGCCTTAGTAAGGTACCTGAATGTATATAAATGGACTTCAGGGTACCCTCTTGCTTTCTATCCGCAGCATCTTTTAGGGTGGCCGTATCCTGTGACGGCAGGGCTACCCTTTTGGATAAGCGTGTGAGAGCTTTGTCCACCCTAGGGGAGGATTCCCAGCGTAACCTGTCCGTTGGCGGGAAAGGATACGCCATAAGCATCCGTTTGGAAATCTGCAGTTTTTTATCTGGAGATTCCCAAGCCTTTTCACATAACTCATTTAGCTCATGTGAAGGGGGAAAGGTCACCACCTGCCTTTTTTCCCAATACATATGAACCCTCTTGTCAGGGACTGGGGATTCCTCTGTGATGTGCAACACATCCTTTATCGCTATAATCATATAACAGATGGCTTTAGCCAATTTAGGCTGTAACTTTGCATCATCGCCATCGACACTGGAGTCAGAATCTGTGTCGATATCTGTGTCAACAATTTGGGATAGTGGGCGCTTCTGAGACCATGACGGCCTCTGCGACATAGGATCAGGCATGGGCTGAGACCCCGACTGTCCTAAGGTTTCAGCTTTATCCAACTTTTTATGCAAGGAACTAACATTATCATTTAAAACCTTCCACATATCCATCCAATCGGGTGTCGGCGGCGACCCCACATTCATTTGCTCCAGCTCTGCTTCCACATAGCCTTCCTCGTCAAACATGTCGACACAAGCGTACCGACACACCACACACACACAGGGGATGCTCTTTTTGAAGACAGTTCCCCCACAAGGCCTTTTGGAGAGACAGAGAGAGAGTATGCCAGCACACACCCCAGCGCTATATGTCCCAGGAATCACACAGTAACTTAGTGCTAACCCAGTAGCTGCTGTATATAATGTTTTTGCGCCTAATTTATGTGCCCCCCCTCTCTTTTTACCCTCTTCTACCGTGTTTCTGCAGGGGAGAGCCTGGGGAGCTTCCTCTCAGCGGAGCTGTGGAGAGAAAATGGCGCTGGTGAGTGCTGAGGAAGAAGCCCCGCCCCCTCAGTGGCGGGCTTCTGTCCCGCGTTTCTGTGTAAAATTATGGCGGGGGCTCATGCATATATACAGTGCCCAACTGTATATATGCCCACTTTTGCCAAGAGGTCTCTAATTGCTGCCCAGGGCGCCCCCCCCCCCCCCCTCCGGCACCCTACAGTGACCGGAGTATGTGGGTTTAATGTGGAAGCAATGGCGCACAGCTGCAGTGCTGTGCGCTACCTCAGTGAAGACTGGAGTCTTCTGCCGCCGATTTCAAAGTCTTCTTGCTTCATTCACCGGCTTCTGTCTTCCGGCTCTGTGAGGGGGACGGCGGCGCGGCTCCGGGATCGGACGACAAAGGGTGAGATCCTGTGTACGATCCCTCTGGAGCTAATGGTGTCCAGTAGCCTAAGAAGCAGGACCTATCTTCAGTGAGTAGGGCTGCTACTCTCCCCTCAGTCCCACGTTGCAGAGAGTCTGTTGCCAGCAGATCTCTCTGAAAATAAAAAAACCTAACAAAATACTTTCTTATAGCAAGCTCAGGAGAGCTCACCAAGTAGCACCCAGCTCTGTCCGGGCACAGATTCAAACTGAGGTCTGGAGGAGGGACATAGAGGGAGGAGCCAGAGCACACCAGTATCCAAATTCTTTCTTAAAGTGCCCTGTCTCCTGCGGAGCCCGTCTATTCCCCATGGTCCTTACGGAGTCCCCAGCATCCACTAGGACGTTAGAGAAATATATACATACATACACACACATATACATGTTGAGTATCCCTTATTAAAAATCCCACATTTTTGGGTCCCCTACTGAGATAATGACATATATATTATGTGCATATATAGATATATAATAAAATATATATGCATATGTGTCATTATCTAAGTAGGAGAACCAAAAATGTGTTATTTTGGATAAGGGATACTCAACCTTATATATATATATATATATATATATATATATATATATATATATATATATTTTTTTTTTTTATTTTTTATTTTACAAGGTTATCCACCTAGTGGAACAGATCGCACTCTCCAGACTTTAATCTCAATTATTCAGCAAAGAGAATTTAATAAAGGTAATCTCACAGTTCCAGTTGTAAAGTCCAATTCCAATTCCGACGTTTCGGTCCACACCAGGACCTTTGTCAAGGAGTTACAGCATAGTTACAGCAGACATCAGCACAGCATGGTCAGCATAAATGGGAACTGTTGTTACAAAGGGATAGCCTCACCGGCCCCCATTAGCCGGTGAGGCTATCCCTTTGTAACAACTGTTCCCATTTATGCTGACCATGCTGTGCTGATGTCTGCTGTAACTATGCTGTAACTCCTTGACAAAGGTCCTGGTGTGGACCGAAACGTCGGAATTGGACTTTACAACTGGAACTGTGAGATTACCTTTATTAAATTCTCTTTGCTGAATAATTGAGATTAAAGTCTGGAGAGTGCTATCTGTTCCACTAGGTGGATAACCTTGTACTGTACTATGGGTCCCACCTCTAAGTGGGTTGGACTCTGATTGGCACCCCAGCTGTTGGCAGAGTTTATGTGAGAGTGCAGGGATCTGTATGTATATATATATATATATATATATACATATATATATATATATATAAACACACACATATATATATTTTTATTTTATTTTTATTTATTTATTTTTTACATAGATTTGGGTTGATTTGGCTAATCTCATCATGTATTGTTCAGATAATATATTTATATGTATTATATTAGTTTCAGGGCTCCCAGCGCGTTGCCACGGGAACCGGCTGACGTGATCGCGTCACTTCCGGCCGGGCCGTGCTGCCGAAACCGGAAGTGCGGGACATGAGACGCCGGACACTCCGTGGTCCACGCAGCTGAGAGTCATGATCGTGGGGGTAAGTGGGTTTTATGTTTCTATTTAAACACTGTTTTTGCACTATGTTGTTGTCTGAGGAAGGGGATACGTCCCCGAAACGTCACCTGTTTGTTTCAATAAAGACTCCACGTCGTGGAGGTTGCTTTTCACTATCTACAAGACTGAGAGTGCCACCTGTTCTTTCCTATTGTATATATATATATATATATATATATATATATATATATAAATAAACACACACATATATATATTTTTATTTTATTTTTATTTATTTATTTTTAACATAGATTTGGGTTGATTTGGCTAATCTCATCATGTATTGTTCAGATTATAATATATTTATATGTATTATATTAGTAAGTACATTTTAAAGGAATTACCTTGCCCTGTATAGGAATATCTTATTTTATATTTCAGTAAGCACAAAAGCCACCACCCATCTCTGAGAACAGCCCGCTCCAGTTAACTCTGGCTACTGTTGTGTGAAGTGTGCTGCTGGTATTTATTTGTTTAGAATAATTGGCTGACCTCAAGCATAATGCCTTGAGATCCAAACACATTTAAGGTTACCTCTATGCAGAAACGCACACAATTTAGAGAGTCAAACTTCCTAGCGTCATTTCCCCGACCGAATTCTGCTGGAAGCTCACTTTAGAGCATACTTAACTCTTGCAAATAACTCAATTATGTCATACCTTTAGAGATACCGGATAGAGACGGAAAAAAATAATTTGGTCTCAATGTAAATGCACCATACCATCATTCCAAAAAATAAAACAAAAATCAATGACATTTTAAAAGCATAAGTGGCAAGGTCTAAATTATTACACAGATTTAATAGTTTAGGTTTGTACACAAGTGATGTATATTGAAAAGCCTAATGATAATGCTTCTGTTTAAACTGAAGTCCACAGTATCCGCAAGTTCCGATTTTTGTTTCTTTATCCTGTTGGAAAGGAAAGGAGAGATACATTAGTATAATGGATTACAGTGGAGCATGCTTTCTTAAAGGAAGCTACTGTTTCAGCTGAAAAAATTTGTGATATTTTGTGAATATTGTAGGGAGGTTAGAAAAATGCAATGATTGCTGTTACGATAAAGCAATAAATTGATGATGCAATGAAGTCATTAAGGAATGAACTTACCAAGTTAATATAAACTTTAGGGTGCCCCAAGGCTCCGCCTTCTCCATCACATGACACAATTCTATTTTCAGAATCATTAACAGGTTGTTCGGCAATCAAGTTAATAGCAAATTGCTCATTGACCTGAAAGACAATCAGTACATGTATATATATTTATTTAAAATAAAATTGCACTTGATTTCTGTAAGTAGGAAATAAAAGTATTAAAACATGGAATCACGTAACACGGTAATCCTAATTTTAGGGTTTATAGTTAAAAAATGAGTTTTGATATTTATCAATATACCTTAACTGCAAATGTGTCTCTTAATCTAAACATTTTACATTAAAAATCTAGTTATAAAAACTATTAAAACCCTTCTCCATTACATTACATAGAGCACTGCAACTCTAAGTAGCTTCTGTTTCTGAGCATAAGTCTCTCTCTGTCTCCTTACGGGGGTATTCTTAATAGGTGCATTAAAATGATGTACTGTTCCCATCTGCTCGTGCTGATGGATAAGACGGCTAACCGCACATAGGCTGTGTTACAGTTTAAAGTAATGTGATGTCTCAGTGACTGACAACACAAATACCTTCCAGGTTACTCTGGCAGACATCAAGGCACCGACTGTGGCAGCTGAAAGACCCCGTCTACCTACTTTGTGGGACGGCCATGCGATGTCTTGACACTTCTGAATGACAAAAGGGCCATACTGCTGTCACTTAATGCACGGCTCTCAAGGCATGGATGACCTTATTATTAATGCTTGGTCTCTGAAAATCAATCCTACTGCAGAAATACGCACACACTCTTTCTAGCGGATAAATGAGCAGGGATGGAAAATAAAACATTTGCTGTGCTACCAGAAAAGTACAAAGTAGTCTACAATTAGCACTGCACATCCTCAGCATTGTGAATCACCTCCATCTAATAGCAAAAGATAACCTATCGGTTTCTGCTTTGGTCTTTTAGCCTGGGTTTCTAGTCCTTGCTATATCTGTTAGTATTGATCAGCACGCTAACAACTATTAGTTGAAGAAGCAGAACTGCAGAGGAAACTGAAATGTCAGGAAAAACAAAAAAACAAATGCAAACAACCGATCTTTTTCAAATACAGCACAAAAATTTGTAAAAGATGAAGTTTCAAAAATCGATACAATAAATGTAGAATAAAAAGATTCTTTAACCAATCATAGGCAGCTTGGCTAAAATTCCTGAAAAGGACTTAAAAATAATGAATTAATATAAACTGGATGTCTTTTATATAATAAACCAGTGGCCCACAAACTTTTTTGAATCACGGCGCCCTAAAGCATCAGCATTTTTTCGTGGCACCCCTAAGATAAAGGTTTCTTACGGAGAATTTTTAAAAAATTCTATTAAATTAAGTACATTGTGCTTATCGGTCAGCCTTAGGGTCAGTTATGTGGTGGTGATTATCCACATGTTTTACGATTGGCAGCCACTAGCACTGGTTTAGCCTATCACTTTGACCATAAATAATTTGATTTGTTCCTGGACCACCAACCTGAGGCACCCCTGCAAGAGCCTTGCGGCACCACAGGGTGCATAGGCACACATTGAGAAACATGATAGCACACTCATGTTCCATTCTAGTAAGCACCATTATGAGCCTACCATACACTGAAGCCTGAGATTAAGCACCATTACAAGTAATACTTACTTCTAGCAGCCAGATATTAGCTCTTAGCCATCTCTCATCTACCCATATGTGAAAGGTTTGCAAACTGTGTTTGGTACCATTCTGACTGTATCCTTATTTGAGTCTACGTCCATACTGTACTTGATATTAAGGGATGACATACGTTTGCATTTTGTTCTATTTGTCTACTAGTTAATTCCAGATGAAAGATGGACCATGTTAATATCCAGATGAAAGATGGACCATCAATAGGCAGTCAACAGTCGACATGAGTTTAGGTTGACAGGGTCGAAAGGTCAACAAGTAAATGGTCGACACATGATTTTTAAGGTTAGGCGCGATACGGAGGGTTAGGGTGACAATAACCCAAAAGAAAATGTGCTAACCTCTTTTTGTGATGACCTCTTGACTTTGTTGACCTAAATCCAGTCGGCTATTTAACACGTGTGTTTAAACTTAGACGAATGCATACAAGACACTTATTTGAAAGTGCACAAATCCTTTACGCAACATGGAGAAGGCGTACAGATTTGGAATGTAACACAATTTGTAATGCGCAATGGAATTTGCTGGCGCAATATAATTTATAAATCTAGCTTGATCTCTTCAAACTGCAAGGCTCTTAAGGTGAGGGGGTAAGATTTCGAAACGGCGCTTTTCAATGCAATTGCGTCTTCAGTCCACTTGATTTAAATGTGCAATAATACTAAATATTTTCTATTTTATTAAATATATATATATATATATATATATATATATATATATATTTTATTGCTCTTTTAAATTGAGTGGCCGAAGACACAGCAGCATTAAAAAAGGTGCAATTTAATAGATTTACCCTCAGGGGGATATCCAATTAGCCCCGGTAATTTACCGGGGCTAATTGTCCCGCCGGGGCTATCTTATTACCCCCGATAAGCCAGCACAAGCAGTGGCTTATCAGGGGTTACCTGAAGCTGCACTGGGTGCTGGCTCCTGACAGCGCCCGGTGCAGCGCTGCTTCTCTGGCTCCCCCAGTCACATGGCCACTCCCGCGTCATGTGACCGCTGCCGGGGGCGGAGGAGAGGGGGGATACGGTCACGGCACTGCCCAGGCTTCTCTGCCGTGGGGTCACCGCGCTGAGGACAACTTCCGGATGCCTGCAGTCCCAGCCTGCTGCTGCTGCAGCGGGCATGGGACGCTGAAGGTTGTCCCGCTCATCGGGGATCAGGCAGGTGAAACCAAATCCCCGGAAACAGACCCGTGTCCGTGCTAAAACGGGGCTTTTCCTACCGAAAACACACAGGTTTCACTGAACCTGTGTGTTTTCGGGAGAAAGGGCATTTTCTTTTTTACAGGCGATCAATCTGGATAGCCTGTTAAAAACCATCGGTGAAACATCTGGAAAAATCGAGAAAAACATACATACGTTTTTCGCACCTGATGTTTTACTGGGCCTAATGGGATATACCCCTTAGGATTTGCGGTATTCCGATAGTCTTGAGCATAGGAAGTGTGTTATAAAATTCCCTCTTTAATACATGGATTTAATATCATTGTAACAATGGGGGAGATGTATCAAGTCTTCTAAACAGAGAAAAAGTGGACAAGTTACCCATAGGAACCAACCAGCTGCTACAATAACTACAATTTTTCAAGTACATTCTATAAAATGATATATACAGTAGAAGCTGATTAGTTGTTATAGGAAACTTCTCCACTCTTTAGAAAGCTTAATACATACAGTATCCCCCAAACTCTTATAATGCAATAAGTAACTTAATGCAGCCTGCAAAGTACAGGATACTGGCATCTATTTCAATATACATACACATATATACAACACACACAAAACAATTTCTCAAACCTACCTCCTTCTGCTTTCCAACAAATCGTATTTTCCTGTAGTCATCGTCATCAAATGCCTAAAAAGTAAAGCATATCTATTATCCTTAATTATATTAACTAGTACCAATAAACTCAAAAATATACATATTTATATAACTACAGCCAATTCCTCTTTAATCAATGACAATTCTTTGGTTGTATTTTACCTTTCCTGAAAGAAGTTTGGATAATCCTTCAAGGTTTATGGAGTCGGAGTTGTGGAGACAGAAGAAATGTGCCAACTCAGACTTCAAAAGCTTATAATGTTGGTACAGCAGGAGTGAGGATTAGCAGTATTGTGTGTTATTAACTGGAGAATACATGACTATGAACTATACATATACATTTATTTAATTATACTAATGTCATGTATTCTCCAGTATCAAGAAAGTAATGAGTTACTTGTTGTCAGAAGAGGTTACTCTACAAATGATGACACAGTTGGAACGTACTAAAAAAGAGGAATCGGGAGGTTTGGTGTACCAACACCACAGCCCTGACAAAGTACGTTTTAATAGTTTTGTCTAAAATGGGAGGGAACAGTTCCTTTAAAGGTCTAATAGTGTTCACTCTAGGTGCAGAGTGCTGATCAGGAGGGCATATCTAAATTTTGAAGGGCAGTAGATGTAGCCATTCATCACGTCTAAACTTTAGTCCTCCAAAATGTAAATATGCCATCCTAATCAGCACCCTGCACTAGAGTGAACACTAATAACATAAAAACCAAAAATAATCAAATAACATATTTGTTTTTTCTTGTTTTTTTAATATCTTGTGGACTAGTGTGGGAGGGGTGGGGTAGAGGCAAAACATTCTGTAACCAATCAGATTACTAGACACAAAAACCACAGAACTGTTCAGAAGGCTACATGAGACAAGGATGATACCATAAAGTAATAAGTGAACTAACAGAATCAAAAAGATCCAGACACTATTGATAGTGGAATGGAGTAGGATAACTGCCATAGCTTGAAATAGAAATTTGTAATTGCTCTTGTCAACTTGGTGCAGGAAGAGTTTTACACATCAATCACAATTATATTTAAGTTTCAGAGAGTCTAATTTTTCGTACTGGGGTTCTTATTAAAAACATAGGGCTCATGCAGTTCTGTGGGCATAATCAATAATAATAAGAATGCAAGAGGAAATAAAAAAGCAATACCCAAAGGTATTACTAAGCCCAGGCGCTAGATGGGTGGTTCCCCACAGCAGCTATACAGAAAAGGGTTGGTCAGACCCCCAAACAATATGTAAACAAGGAAATACAGCGCTTAAATGGTCACATAAGCAAAAACAGGTAGCATGTAAAATCTTTGTTTTATTAAAACATGGAGTAAAAATTTATTTAAAAAATATATATATGATGGTTGAATCAAGTGCACATAGCTGGCAACTGCCACATAAATTCAAATATCAATCTAGATAGGTGTTTTTCCTAGTGTCAAAAGTCCTTGCAGAAGGTAGGTATTATATAGAACCTGTTCCTATGATAGTCCCCTTGAATATAAGGACCCTATATCCTATCCGTGAGTTATAGTTACCACCAGCGTCCCTTGAGGTAATTAGGCGAATCTGCGTCCGCAAATGGCTGTTCCTCAGAGGGTGGTAGATGTGAATCTTCCACGGTGTAATATAGGTTCTTTTAAGGGTCCAAGTTGTTGAAAAGTCAATTGAGGGGGCTTGGTCCAGGTCCAATCCTTCCAAGGTCTAGGCAAACACACTGTCAGGCAAGTCCCACCAACGCGTTTCGTTGCTTGCGTGCAACTTTTTCAACCTTGATATTTGAATTTATGTGGCAGTTGCCAGCTATGTGCACTTGATTCAACCATCATATATATATTTTTTAAATACATTTTTACTCCATGTTTTAATAAAACAAAGATTTTACATGCTACCTGTTTTTGCTTATGTGACCATTTAAGCGCTGTATTTCCTTGTTTAAATAATAAGAATGCAGTCTACTTTAAAAATACCTACTGCGGGTTGTAATATTGCTTAAGTACATGGGGATGTAGTTACGATCCTGGCGGTCAGGATCCCGGCAGTCCGAATACCGACATTGGGATTCCGACCGCCGAGAATGCAGACAGCTGTGCCAATGCTATTCTGACTCATGGGAGTCCACGACATCCATAGAGTGGGAATAGAACCTTCAGCACATGCAGCCTTTCTACCGAGCCCGCAAGGAGCTTTCTAGCGCTGTCCACGCTGCCGGCATTCCGGTGGCCGGGATTGGTATACTGACCGCCGGGATTCCACACTAAAACCAGTACATGGACTTAAATTAGATACTAAATTAGTTATGCTATAATGATGCTGTGTATTTTCTACTTGGTATGGACCCTATCAATTCACCAGTAACTAGTGACATAATTTAGGCACTACTAAGCATTACACTGTGATGTCAGTTGCTTCTAGATTTCCAAATTGTACACCTACAACTATGAAAAGTCCTCTCCAGTTTGAGATAGGGAATTGATAGCTATTGCATTTTCCCCAATAGTGACTCAGGTCAAAGGTTGTGCTCAGTACTAATAAAACCTAAAGAAAATATTTGCTAGAAAGACTTGCAGATATATGTATGCTTCACTGTACTACAATATAGCCACTATATGCCTCACTGTACTACAATACGGCCACTATATGCCTCACTGTACTACAATACGGCCACTATATGCCTCACTGTACTACAATACGGCCACTATATACCTCACTGTACTACAATATGGCCACTATATGCCTCACTGTACTACAATATGGCCACTATAGGCTTCACGTTAACATTCACGTCATAACACTACTACTGCCCACTATAACATCCCCGCACACAGTACCCACCCCTACTTGTTGCTTCTGCTGCTAATATGGTGAATAATTTAGCACTATAACTGGTTACAGCACTAGATTGTAATTTACTATAAGAAGTGCATCCTTAACGCTAAGGCAGTGCTTCCTACCAGGCAGCTGTCAGTGTACTTTATTCTTTACAAGCAAAACTCTCAGTATGATGAGCCCTTTCCCCAATGCTACAATAACTCAGGTTACTGCCGGTGCAACCTGGGTCACGGCTTCATGTCAAATGGTATCTTTTAAAATAACCTGGATCCAGTTACCGAGGAATCCAACCCTGGTAGCTACCAGGTTTGAACCCGGGAAGAACCTGGGCAGCCTTCAGTGTAAACGGTTGAGCCGGGTCGGACTAAAAGCCTATGTACAGTATATTACACAGCTGCAATGGAAAATTTAGAACCTCCACCACAAACGTCAAATATCTAAATGGACATTAAACATTAAATCAATGAGCTGCAACCTTGAAAGATGGCAAGAACACTTTAAGCACCTATTAAATTGCCCCAGGCCTGAAAACTAAGACCATCAATATTGCAGTGACATAACGGATAACCCCCCCAAATGCAGACGAAATTAGACAAGCAATTAAAAAGCTGAAGAATGGAAAAGCATCAGGCATTGATAACATCCCAGCAGAAGCTTTAAAAATGGGAGGAAAGGCAATAGTAAACCAACTCAGAGACATATATACCCTTGTCTGGAAAGAGTCCTGTGTTCCAGAAGACTTCAAAAATAGTAATTCCCATTAACAAAAAAGGTGACCCTACAAACTGTAAAAACTACAGGCATACAATACCAGTCAAAAATGTGGACACACCTTCTCATTCAATGGTTTTTATTTATTTTAAATTATTTTCTACATTGTAGATTAATACTGAAGACATCAAAACTATGAAAGAACACACATGGAATTATGCTGTAAACAAAAACAAGAATTTACTTACCGATAATTCTATTTCTCGTAGTCCGTAGTGGATGCTGGGAACTCCGTAAGGACCATGGGGAATAGCGGCTCCGCAGGAGACAGGGCACATCTAAAGAAAGCTTTAGGATCACCTGGTGTGCACTGGCTCCTCCCCCTATGACCCTCCTCCAAGCCTCAGTTAGGATACTGTGCCCGGACGAGCGTACACAATAAGGAAGGATTTTGAATCCCGGGTAAGACTCATACCAGCCACACCAATCACACTGTACAACTTGTGATCTGAACCCAGTTAACAGCATGATAATAGAGAAGCCTCTCGAAAAGATGGCTCACTACAACAATAACCCGAATTTTTTGGTAACAATAATTATGTACCAGTATTGCAGACAATCCGCACTTGGGATGGGCGCCCAGCATCCACTACGGACTACGAGAAATAGAATTATCGGTAAGTAAATTCTTATTTTCTCTGACGTCCTAGTGGATGCTGGGAACTCCGTAAGGACCATGGGGATTATACCAAAGCTCCCAAACGGGCGGGAGAGTGCGGATGACTCTGCAGCCCCCAATGAGAGAACTCCCGGTCCTCCTCAGCCAGGGTATCAAATTTGTAGAATTTTACAAACGTATTTGCTCCTGACCAAGTAACTGCTCGGCAAAGTTGTAAAGCCGAGACCCCTCGGGCAGCTGCCCAAGATGAGCCCACCTTCCTTGTGGAGTGGGCATTTACAGATTTTTGGCTGTGGCAGGCCTGCCACAGAATGTGCAAGCTGAATTGTACTACAAATCCAACGAGCAATAGTCTGCTTAGAAGCAGGAGCACCCAGCTAGTTGGGTGCATAGAGGATAAACAGCGAGTCAGATTTCCTGACTCCAGCCGTCCTGGAAACATATATTTTCCGGGTCCTGACAACGTCTAGCAACTTGGAGTCCTCCAAGTCCCTAGTAGCCGCAGGCACCACAATAGGTTTGGTTCAGGTGAACGCTGAAACCACCTTAGGGAGAAACTGAGGACGAGTCCTCAATTCCGCCCTGTCCGAATGGAAAATCAGATAAGGGCTTTTACAGGATAAAGCCACCAATTCTGACACGCGCCTGGCCCAGGCCAGAGCCAACAGCATGACCACTTTTTCTGTGAGATATTTTAACTCCACAGATTTAAGTGTGTCAAACCAATGTGACTTTTGGAACCCAAAAACCACCTGGAGATCCCAAAAGTGCCACTAAAGGCACAAAAGGAGGCTGTATATGCAGTACCCCTTTAACAAATGTCTGAACTTCAGGGACTGAAGCTAGTTCTTTTTTTTTTTTTTTTTTTTTTGGAAGAAAATTTACAGAGCCGAAATTTGAACCTTAATGGACCCCAATTTCAGGCCCATAGATACTCCTGTTTGCAGGAAATGTAGGAATCGACCCAGTTGAATTTCCTCCGTCGAGCCTTACTGGCCTCGCACCACGCAACATATTTTCGCCAAATGCGGTGATAATGTTTTGCGGTTACATCCTTCCTGGCTTTGATCAGGATAGGGATGACTTCATCCGGAATGCCTTTTTCCTTCAGGATCCGGCGTTCAACCGCCATGCCGTCAACGCAGCCGCGGTAAGTCTTGTAACAGACAAGGTCCTTGCTGGAGCAGGTCCCTTCTTAGAGGTAGAGGCTACGGATCCTCCGTGAGCATCTCTTGAAGTTCCGGTTACCAATTCCTTCTTGGCCAATCCGGAGCCACTAATATAGTGCTTACTCCTCTCCATCTTATCAATCTCAGTACCTTGGGTATGAGAGGCAGAGGAGGGAACCCATACACTGATTGGTACACCCACGGTGTTACCAGAGCATCTACAGCTATTGCCTGAGGGTCCCTTGACGTGGCGCAATACCTGTCGAGTTTTTCCCAACGGTTTATAATCATGTGGAAGACTTCTGGGTGAAGTCCTTACTCTCCCGGGTGGAGGTCGTGCTGAGGAAAACTGCTTCCCAGTTGTCCACTCCCGGAATGAAAACTGCTGACAGTGCTATCACATGGTTTTTCGCCCCGCGAAGAATCCTTGCAGCTTCTGCCATTGCCCTCCTGCTTCTTGTGGCACCCTGTCTGTTTACGTGGGTGACTGCCGTAATGTTGTCCGACTGGATCAACACCGGCTGACCTTGAAGCAGAGGTCTTGCTAAGCTTAGAGCATTGTAAATGGCCCTTAGCTTCAGGACATTTATGTGAAGTGATGTCTCCAGGCTTGACCATAAGCCCTGGATATTCCTTCCCTGTGTGACTGCTCCCCAGCCTCGCAGGCTGGCATCCGTGGCCACCAGGACCCAGTCCCGCATGCCGAATCTGCGGCCCTCTAGAAGATGAGCACTCTGCAACCACCACAGGAGGGATACCCTTGTCCCTGGTGACAGGGTTATCCGCTGAAGCATCTGAAGATGCGACCCGGACCATTTGTCCAGTAGGTTCCACTGGAAAGTCTTGCGTGGAATCTGCCGAATGGGATTGCTTCGTAGGAAGCCACCATTTTTACCCAGAACCCTTGTGCATTGATGCACTGAGACTTGGTTCGGTTTTAGGAGGTTCCTGACTAGCTCGGATAACTCCCTGGCTTTCTCCTCCGGGAGAAACACCTTCTTTCTGGACTGTGTCCAGGATCATCCCTAGGAACAGAAGACAAGTCGTCGGAACCAGCTGCGATTTTGGAATATTGAGAATCCAATCGTGCTGCCGCAACACTACCTGAGGTAGTGCTACACCGATCTCCAACTGTTCCCTGGATCTCATCCTTATCAGGGAATCGTCCAAGTAAAGGATAACTAAAATTCCCTTCCTTCGAAGGAATATCATCATTACGGTCATTACTTCAGTAAAGACCCGGGGTGCCGAGGACCATCCCTACGGCAGCGTCTGAACTGATAGTGACAGTTCTGTACCATAACCTGAGATACCCTTGGTGAGAAGGGTAAATTTTGACATGAAGGTAAGCATCCTTGATGTCCCGAGACATCATGTAGTCCCCTTCTTCCAGGTTTGCAATCACTGCTCTGAGTGACTCAATTTTGAATTTGAACCTCTGTATGTAAGTGTTCAAAGATTTTAGATTTTAGATTTTAAAATCGGTCTCACCGAGCCGTCTGGCTTCGGTACCACAATAGTGTGGAATAATACCCCGTTCCCTGTTGCAGGAGGGGTACCTTAATTATCACCTGCTGGGAATACAGCTTGTAAATGGCTTCCAAAACTGCCTCCCTGTCAGCGGGAGACGTCGGTAAAACAGACTTTTGGAAACGGCGAGGGGAATACGTCTCGAATTCCAATTTGTACCCCTGAAATATTACCTGAAGGATCCAGGGGTCTACTTGCGAGTGAGCCCACTGCGCACTGAAATTCATTGAGAACGGGCCCCCACCGTGCCTGAACTTGTAAAGCCCTAGCGTCATACTGAGAGCTTGGCAGAGGCGGAAAAGGGTTTCTGTTCCTGGGAACTGGCTGATCTCTGCAGCCATTTTCCTCTCCCTCTGTCACGAGCAGAAAAGAGGAACCCTTTTGTCCGCTTGCCAACCAGGACTGCGCCTGATAATACGGCGTCTTATTTTGAGAGGCGACCTGGGGTACATCCCCTTTTTTTTTTTTAAGGCAATACTTCCAAATGCCGTTTGGAATCCGCATCACCTGACCACTTTACTGGTATAATTGGACAACGCACTTATACTTGATGCCAGTCGGCAAATATTCCGCTGTGCATCATGCATATATAGAAATGCATCTTTTAATTGCTCTATAGGCAATAATATACTGTCCTTATCTAGGATATCAAATTTCCAGTCAGGGAATCCGACCACGCCAACCCAGCACTGCACATCCAGGCTGAGGCGATTGCTGGTCGCAGTATAACACCAGTATGTGTGTAAATACATTTTAGGATACCCTCCTGCTTTCTATCAGCAGGATCCCTAAGGGCGGCCATCTCCAGAGAGGGTAGAGCCCTTGTTCTTACAAGCGTGTGAGCGCCTTATCCCCCCTAGGGGGTGTTTCCCAACGCACCCTAACCTCTGGCGGGAAAAGGTATACTGCCAATAACTTTTTAGAATTTATCAATTGTTATCGGGGGGAAACCCACGCATCATCACACACCTCATTTTATTTCTCAGATTCAGGAAAACTACAGGAAGTTTTTCCTCACCAAACATAATACCCCTTTTTTTGGTGGTATTTATATTATCAGAAGACTGTAAACTTTTTCCATTGCCTCAATCATGCAATGTGTGGCCCTATTGGAAATCACGGTTGTCTCTTCACCGTCGACACAGGAGTCAGTATCCGTGTCGGCGTCTGTATCTGAGGTAACGGGCGCTTTAGAGCCCCTGTATGAGACGTCTGGACATGCACAAGCTGAGTAGCCGGCTGTCTCATGTCAACCACTGTCTTTTATACAAAGCTGACACTGTCACGCAATTTCAACAGTACATCCACTCAGGTGTCGACCCCCCAGGGGGTGACAACACTATTACAGACACTCTACTCCGTCTCCTCATCATTTTTCTCCTCATACATGTCGACACAAACGTACCGACACACAGCACACACACAGGGAATGCTCTGATAGAGGACAGGACCCCACTAGCCCTTTGGGGAGACAGAGGGAGAGTTTGCCAGCACACACCAGAGCGCTATATATATACAGGGATAACCTTATATAAGTGTTTTTCCCTTTATAGCTGCTGTAGTTTATACTGCGCCTAATTTGTGCCCCCCTCTCTTTTTTAACCCCTTTCTGTAGTGTAGTGACTGCAGGGGAGAGCCAGGGAGCTTCCCTCCAACTGAGCTGTGAGGGAAAATGGCGCCAGTGTGCTGAGGAGATAGGCTCCGCCCCTTTCTCTGCGTCCTTATCATCCGTTTTCTTGTATGTTTTGGCAGGGGTTAAATGCATCCATATAGCCCAGGAGTTATATGTGATGCATTTATTTTAGCCATAAAAGGTTTTCTATCGATTTATTGCGTCTCAGGGCGCTGCCCCCCCAGCGCCCTGCACCCTCAGTGACCGGAGTGTGAAGTGTGCTGAGAGCAATGGCGCACAGCTGCGGTGCTGTGCGCCTACCTTTATCTGAAGACAGGAAAGTCTTCTGCCGCCGATTTTTCCGGACCTCTTCGCTCTTCTGGCTCTGTAAGGGGGCCGGCGGCGCGGCTCCGGTGACCCATCCAGGCTGAACCTGTGATCGTCCCTCTGGAGCTAATGTCCAGTAGCCTAAGAAGCCCAATCCACTCTGCACGCAGGTGAGTTCGCTTCTTCTCCCCTTAGTCCCTCGATGCAGTGAGCCTGTTGCCAGCAGGTCTCACTGAAAATAATAAACCTAAACTACAACTTTCACAAAGAGCTCAGGAGAGCCCCTAGTGTGCACCCTTCTCGTCGGGCACAGAAAATCTAACTGAGGCTTGGAGGAGGGTCATAGGGGGAGGAGCCAGTGCACACCAGGTGATCCTAAAGCTTTCTTTAGATGTGCCCTGTCTCCTGCGGAGCCGCTATTCCCCATGGTCCTTACGGAGTTCCCAGCATCCACTAGGACGTCAGAGAAAAAGAGTTAAACAAAACAAAATATGTTTTATATTTTAGTTTCCTCAAAGTAGCCCCCTTTTGCTTTGATGACAGCTTTGCACACGTTTGGCATTCTTGTGCCTGTTCATCTGCAGTCTCCAAATTCCAGCTGCAAAGATCTCTCCAATACGAGGGTCTATACGTGGCCTGTGATTGCGGCCTCTGAGGGGGTAGTGATGTGGCCAGTGGGCGGGATATTGTTCACCTGGGGCATGGCTGCAGAGGCGTGGTTTGCCTAGGGGTATACCCTTAGTTCATGGGTCTTCAAACTGTGGCCCTCCAGCTGCTGTGGAACTACACATCCAGCATGCCCTGCCACAGTTTTGCTATTAAGGCATGCTAAAACTCAGGCAGGGCATACTGGGATGTGTAGTTAAACAATAGCTGGAGGTCCGCAGGTTGAAGACCCATGCCTTAGTTGTTTGCCCGGTGTCAGCTGCTCATTAATGTGGTCTCGGGGGGAGGGGCATTGTTTGCCTGGGGGTAGCTACACAGCAGTGTGGCTGCAGGGGGCTGGTTTGCTTTTTTTTTTTTTTTTGGGGGGGGGGGGGGGGGGTCTGGCTCCTACACCTTCATCCTAGCTCCTAGATTTTAGAGTAATGTGTCAAGCCCTGACCTGAGGAACAAATAAGAGGTAGGAGACACCTAGATGTCAGGTATGCTTGTCTAGTGGGGGGGCCAGGAGACAGACTCCTTGCTGCACACAATAGGAGTAGAGATAATGTAGGACTCCTGAGTCCCGCTTCAGATGATATCCCTGTCCTAGAAAAGCAGTCCAGTAGTGGAGAAGACTCCTGAGACCAGGGATCTGCACAGTTTGCAAAAGGAGAACAGAAAGCACTCAGGCTGAAACTGAATGGGGAAATACTGCAAGATCACTATTGTCACCCAATCACTCTGCCCTGTCCTATTGGGAACAATGCACCCTGCAGGACCCGCTCATTTAAAAAAAAAAAATTAATTCCTAGCTGCCTAAAAGTGTAAATACGAGTGCTGGATAGCATGTAAAAGTAGCTGGGCGAAGCGCCCATGAAATTGATCCTACACAGGACACTGTACTCTGTACTATCTGATATTATATGCTTTATGCTGTTACAAATAAAACGTATGATGCTGGGGAATATACATTACGGAAAGGGATATTTTAACCACTTTGATGAGATTTGTCCTCACTGGAAATCTAAGAGATCTACAATTTCACAGCACTTCCATATGAATGGTTACTCACCATAATCTTAATGCACTGACAATGGAACTACATATCATAACTAAACAACCATAGATCAGCACAAATGTCCTTACTAAGTAGCCAAAGCACTTTCTTGTCTAGTGTTTCAATTTTTTGCCCATTCCATCTATACAAACACACCTATAACTCCATCACCATAAACATATTTTACAGCCCAACGTCATCTATTGTAAACATATGCTATTATAATTTTGACAATACATTATGCAAAACTCTGTGATTATACACACAAATATATATACATATACAGGTTGAGTATCCCTTATCCAAAATGCTTGGGACCAGAGGTATTTTGGATATGGGATTTTTCCGTATTTTGGAATAATTGCATACAATAATGAGATATCATGGCGATGGGACTCATGTCTAAGCACAGAAGGCATTTATGTTACATATACACCTTATACAGACAGCCTGAAGGTCATTTTAGCCAATATTTTTTTATAACTTTGTGCATTAAACAAAGTGTGTTTACATTCACACAGTTCATTTGTTTCATATACACCTTATACACACAGCCTGAAGGTCATTTAATACAATATTTTTAATAACTTTGTGTATTAAACAAAGTTTGTGTACATTGAGCCATCAGAAAAATAAGAATGTACTCACCGGTAATTCTATTTCTCGTAGTCCGTAGTGGATGCTGGGGACTCTGTAAGGACCATGGGGAATAGACGGGCTCCGCAGGAGACTGGGCACTCTAAAAGAAAGATTAGGTACTATCTGGTGTGCACTGGCTCCTCCCTCTATGCTCCTCCTCCAGACCTCAGTTAGGGAAACTGTGCCTGGAAGAGCTGACACTACAAGGAAAGGATTTGGAATCCAGGGTAAGACTCATACCAGCCACACCAATCACACCGTATAACTTGTGATAACCATACCCAGTTAACAGTATGAACAACAACTGAGCCTCAATCAACGGATGGCTCATAACAATAACCCTTTAGTAAGCAATAACTATATACACGTATTGCAGAAGAAGTCCGCACTTGGGACGGGCGCCCACCATCCACTACGGACTACGAGAAATAGAATTACCGGTGAGTAAATTCTTATTTTCTCTGACGTCCTAGTGGATGCTGGGGACTCCGTAAGGACCATGGGGATTATACCAAAGCTCCCAAACGGGTGGGAGAGTGCGGACGACTCTGCAGCACAGAATGAGCAAACTCAAGGTCCTCCTCAGCCAGGGTATCAAACTTGTAGAACTTAGCAAATGTGTTTGAACCCGACCAAGTAGCAGCCCGGCAAAGCTGTAAAGCCGAGACCCCTCGGGCAGCCGCCCAAGAAGAGCCCACTTTCCTTGTGGGATGGGCTTTTACTGATTTTGGATGCGGCAATCCAGCCGCAGAGTGAGCCAGCTGAATCGTGCTACAGATCCAGCGAGCAATAGTCTGCTTCGAAGCAGGAGCGCCAACCTTGTTGGCTGCATACAGAATAAACAGCGAGTCAGACTTTCTGACTCCCGCCGTTCTGGAAACATACATTTTCAAAGCCCGGACTACGTCCAGCAACTTGGAATCCTCCAAGTCCCTAGCAGCCGCAGGCACCACAATAGGTTGGTTCAAATGAAACGATGATACCACCTTAGGGAGAAATTGGGGACGAGTCCTCAATTCTGCCCTGTCCATATGGAAGATCAGATAGGGGCTTTTACATGACAAAGCCGCCAATTCTGACACACGCCTAGCCGAAGCTAAGGCCAATAGCATGACCACTTTCCACGTGAGATATTTTAGCTCCACGGTCTTAAGTGGCTCAAACCAGTGGGATTGCAAGAAATCCAACACAACGTTAAGATCCCAAGGTGCCACTGGTGGCACAAAAGGAGGCTGAATATGCATCACTCCCTTTACAAACGTCTGAACCTCAGGCAGTGAAGCCAGTTGTTTTTGAAAGAAAATGGATAGGGCCAAGATCTAAACCTTTATGGACCCTAATTTGAGGCCCATAGTCACACCTGACTGTAGGAAATGCAGAAAACGACCCAACTGGAAGTCCTCTGTAGGGGCCTTCCTGGCTTTACACCAAGCAACATATTTCCGCCATATGCGGTGATAATGCTTTGCTGTCACATCCTTCCTAGCTCTTATCAGCGTAGGAATTACTTCATCCGGTATACCCTTTTCTGCTAGGATCCGGCGTTCAACCGCCATGCCGTCAAACGCAGCCGCGGTAAGTCTTGGAACAGACAGGGCCCCTGCTGCAACAGGTCCTGTCTGAGAGGCAGAGGCCATGGGTCCTCTGTGACCATCTCTTGAAGTTCTGGGTACCAAGTCCTTCTTGGCCAATCCGGAACAATGAGTATTGTTCTCACTCCTCTTTTTCTTACTATTCTCAGTACCTTGTGTATGAGAGGGAGAGGAGGAAACACATATACCGACTGGAACACCCACGGAGTTACCAGTGCGTCCACAGCTATCGCCTGAGGGTCCCTTGACCTGGCGCAATATTTAAGCTTTTTGTTGAGGCGGGACGCCATCATGTCCACCTGTGGCCGTTCCCACCGATTTGCAATCTGCTCGAAGACTTCTTGATGAAGTCCCCACTCTCCCGGGTGGAGGTCGTGCCTGCTGAGGAAGTCTGCTTCCCAGTTGTCCACTCCCGGAATGAACACTGCTGACAGTGCTTGTATGTGATTCTCCGCCCAACGAAGAATCCTTGTGGCTTCCGCCATCGCCACCCTGCTTCTTGTGCCGCCCTGTCGGTTTACATGGGCGACTGCCGTGATGTTGTCTGACTGAATCAGCACTGGTTGGTCTCGAAGCAGGGGCTCCGCTTGACTCAGGGCGTTGTATATGGCCCTTAATTCCAGTATGTTTATGTGCAGACGAGTCTCCTGACTTGACCACAGCCCCTGGAAGTTTCTTCCCTGAGTGACTGCCCCCCATCCGCGGAGGCTTGCATCCGTGGTCACCAGGACCCAGTCCTGTATGCCGAACCTGCGACCCTCGAGAAGATGAGCACTCTGCAGCCACCACAGAAGAAACACCCTGGCCCTCGGGGACAGGGCGATCAGCCGATGCATCTGAAGATGCGATCCGGACCACTTGTCCAACAGATCCCACTGAAAGATCCTGGCATGGAACCTGCCGAAAGGAATGGCTTCGTATGACGCTACCATCTTTCCCAGGACTCGCGTGCAGTGATGCACCGACACCTGCTTTGGTTTCAGGAGATCCCTGACCATGGTCACTAACTCCTGAGCCTTCTCCTCCGGGAGAAATACCTTCTTCTGTTCTGTGTCCAGAATCATGCCCAGGAAGGGCAGATGCATCGTAGGAATCAGCTGCGACTTTGGAATATTCAGAATCCAGCCGTGCCGTAGCAACACTTCCTGAGAGTGCGCTACGCTGACCAACAACTGCTCTCTGGACCTCGCCTTTATGAGGAGATCGTCCAAGTACGGGATAACTGTAACTCCTTGCTTCCGGAGAAGTACCATCATCTCCGCCATTACCTTGGTAAAGACTCTCGGTGCCGTGCATAGACCAAACGGCAACGTCTGGAATTGGTAATGACAGTCCTGTACCACAAACCTGAGGTACTCCTGGTGAGGCGGATAAATGGGGACATGCAAGTACGCATCCTTGATGTCCAGAGATACCATAAAATCCCCCTCTTCCAGGCTGGCAATGACCGCTCTGAGCGATTCCATTTTGAACCTGAACTTTCTCATGTAAATGTTCAAGGATTTTAAATTTAGAATGGGTCTTACCGAACAGTCCGGTTTCGGTACCACAAACAGTGTGGAATAGTAACCCCTTCCCTGCTGAAGAGGGGGTACCATTATTATCACTTGCTGGAGGTACAGCTTGTGAATAGCCGTCAGGACTATCTCCCTCCCCGTGGGAGAAGCTGGCAAGGCGGATTTTAGGTAACGGTGAGGGGGCGTCACTTCGAATTCCAGCTTGTATCCCTGAGATACAATTTGTATAGCCCAAGTATCCACTTGTGAGCGAACCCACTGGTTGCAGAATTTTCGGAGACGCGCCCCCACCGCTCCTGGCTCCGCCTGTGGAGCCCCAGCGTCATGCGGTGGACTTAGTGGAAGCAGGGGAGGACTTTTGTTCCTGAGAACTGGCTGCATGGTGCAGCTTCTTTCCTCTACCCCTGCCTCTGGCAAGAAAGGATGCACCTCTGACTCTCTTGCTTTTTTGAGAACGAAAGGACTGCATTTGGTAATACGGTGCTTTCTTAGGCTGTGAGGAAACCTGTGGCAAGAAAGTCGACTTTCCAGCTGTCGCTGTGGATACGAGGTCCGAGAGACCGTCTCCAAACAATTCCTCACCCTTATAGGGCAAAACCTCCATGTGTTTTTTAGAGTCGGCATCCCCTGTCCATTGCAGAGTCCATAAGACCCTCCTGGCAGAAATGGACATTGCATTTATTCGAGAGCCCAGCAGGCAAATGTCCCTCTGGGCATCCCGCATATATAAGACGACGTCTTCAATATGGCTAAGTGTTAGCAATACGGTATCCCTGTCCAGGGTATCCAACCCCTCTGACAGAGTATCTGTCCATGCTGCAACAGCACTGCACATCCAAGCTGAAGCAATAGCTGGTCTCGGTAGAGTACCAGAGTGTGTATACACAGACTTCAAGATACCTTCCTGCTTCCTATCCGCAGGTTCCTTTAGGGCGGCCGTATCCTGAGACGGCAGGGCCACTCTTTTAGATAAGCGCGTCAGGGCCTTGTCAACCCTAGGGGAGGATTCCCAGCGCAACCTATCCGTTGGCGGGAAAGGGTACGCCATTAGTACTCTCTTGGGAATCACCACTTTCTTATCAGGGGAAGACCACGCTTCTTCACATAACTCATTTAATTCATGTGACGGGGGAAAAGTCACTGGCTGCTTTTTCTCCCCAAACATATTTACCCTCTTGTCAGGGACAGGGTCAGCCTCTGAAATGTGTAATACATTTTTCATTGCAATAATCATGTATCGGATGGCCTTAGTCATTTTAGGCTGTAATAGTGCCTCATCCTCGTCGACGCTGGAGTCGGACTCCGTGTCGACATCTGTGTCAACCAACTGAGATAGTGGGCGTTTTTGAGACGCTGACTGCCTCTGAGGCGCCTGGGCAGGCCCGGGATGAGAGCCCGGCTGTCCCCCGGCAGCAACATAATCAAATCTCTTATGTAATGAGTTTACATTGTCATTTAAGACCTTCTACATATCCATCCAATCAGATGTCGGCTCCGACGGGGGCGACACCACATTTATCTGCACTTGCTCCGCCTCCACGTAACCCTCCTCATCAAACATGTCGACACAGCCGTACCGACACACAGCACACACAGGGAATGCTCTGACTGAGGACAGGACCCCACAAGGTCTATGGGGAGACAGAGAAAGAGTATGCCAGCACACACCACAGCGCTATATACACAGGGATACACACTACCAGAAGTGAATTTTTCCCAATAGCTGCTGTATCAATACACCTTTTGCCTAAATTTATGTGCCCCCCTCTCTTTTTACCCTCTTAGTGCCAGGAGACTGCAGGGGAGAGCCTGGGGAGCATCCTTCCAGCGGAGCTGTGAAGAGAAATGGCGCTGGTGTGCTGAGAAAGAAGGCCCCGCCCCCTCAGCGGCGGGCTTCTGTCCCGCTGTTTCTGACTAAAAAATGGCGGGGGTTTTACACATATACAGTCACAGACTGTATTATGTGTCTTTTTTATGCCAAAGGTATTCTTATTGCGGCCCAGGGCGCCCCCCCCCCCCAGCGCCCTGCACCCTACAGTGACCGGAGTGTGTGGTGTGCAGTGGGAGCAATGGCGCACAGCTGCGGTGCTGTGCGCTACCTTAATGAAGACAGGAGTCTTCAGCAGCCGATTTCATCACCAACTTCTGATCTTCTGGCTCTGCGAGGGGGACGGCGGCGCGGCTCCGGGAACGGACGACCGAGGACCTTTGCCTGTGTTCGAACCCTCTGGAGCTAATGGTGTCCAGTAGCCTAAGAAGCGAAACCTAGCTGTGTACAGGTACGTTTGCTTCTCTCCCCTCGGTCCCACGTAGCAGTGAGTCTGTTGCCAGCAGACCTCACTGAAAATAAAAAACCTAACATTACTTTCTTTACTAGCAGGCTCAGGAGAGCCCACTAGGTGCATCCAGCTCTGGCCGGGCACAGATTCTAACTGAGGTCTGGAGGAGGGGCATAGAGGGAGGAGCCAGTGCACACCAGATAGTACCTAATCTTTCTTTTAGAGTGCCCAGTCTCTTGCGGAGCCCGTCTATTCCCCATGGTCCTTACGGAGTCCCCAGCATCCACTAGGACGTCAGAGAAATATAATTACCGGTGAGTATTAAACAAAGTTTGTGTACATTGAGCCATCAGAAAACAAAGATTCCACTATCTCACTCTCACTCAAAAAAGTCCGTATTTCGGAATATTCCGTATTTCGGAATATTTGGATATGGGATATTCAACCTGTGTATATATATATATATATATATATATATATATATATATATATATATATATATATATATATATATATATATATATATATATATATATAGATCCCACACAATGGAGGCACTCTGCGAATAATAACTGACACCACCACAGCCGGTACGGTCAACGTTTCAGGGACTTCTCCCTTTTATCAAGACACAACCAGCACTGACATAGAAAAACATATATATACAAAACTATCTCTTACCAAACACCAATAAACGAGCAGGATACATTGTCCCCCCAGCTGCAGGTACTAAACTCCACAGCTGTCCCACTAACTGTCGAGAACAGCGTCCGAGCGGGGTGGGCGCGGCCTTCTCACGTCGGGGAATGGTTGCATAGCAACACTCCCCACAACGTCTCACAGCCAACCGCCGCAGCCCGCAGGTGCTGACCTCACTCCCACGTCACCTCCTCCGTAGGTGCGGCCTGGTGGGCGGCAGACGATTGGCTCCACGCTGCGAGGGGTTGCCTAGCAACCATCCCCAACAGAAAGAGAGCACGGATCCCGAATAACACCCAATGTGCACATGTAAAACATACACAAATATCCAAACATAACAAAAAAGACTCTGAGGTATTCTGATCGTCCTCCCTAACCAATAGTGGAAAAACGATCAGGCAAAATAAACATATAATATAACGGATAAGATTCATCTGGCCTGTATCTTAATAACATGTTGTTATATTGCTAATCAGTAATGCTATAACAGTTACAGAAGACTAATAGATTAAATAAAGTGTTTCAGATAACTAGTAAAAAGCATGGAAAAACAACTTATCTGTATACTAATAAACCAGACCTGAACTGGCCTATGCTCACTTCTCTCTGGAGAAATTACAAGAAGCAATTGAAGATTAATGCTTCATTAAGACCATGGGGATGCACAGTCTGCAATTTGTGTATCCACCAAGCTTCTTTCTGTAACAGGGTTTTGCCCATGTCACCACCTCTGACTCTGTCTGGAATGTGATCAATAATTTTATAGCGAATAGTCGCCAAAGAATGATGGCAATTCTTGAAGTGTCTTGCCACCGGCTGATCACTTCCCTTCCCCTCCAGTGCCGCTCTAATGCTGGATCTATGTAACGCAATTCTCTCTTTGAACTGCCTTATACTCTTACCCACATATAACAGGCCACAAGGGCACTTGATATAATACACAATAAATTTGCTAGTGCACGTAAGGGCATATCTGATCTTAAAAGATTTCCCTGATCTGGGGTGTAGAAACGTATCACCTATTTCCAGGCAACTGCAGGTTGTACATCCTGTACATCTGTAGTTCCCAGGTTGACGTGTAAGGACGTGTAAGGACCATGGTTAGAAATATCATTATGGACTACAATATCCTTCACATTACGTCCTCGCCTATATGAAGCCATCAGTGAGGTATTTTTCAATGAGGGCAATTCTTTGTCTCTGGAAATCACAGGCCAAATTCCTTTGGCCCTGCTGTATAGATGTTTACTGGCAGTGGTATAATCCTGAGTCCACACCATCCGGGACTGTTCTTCAGTCCGTGTTTTAGTTAGTGATGAGCGGGTTCGGTTTTACTCGATTTTACTCGGTTCTAAAAACGGCATCTTATTGGCTATCCAAAACACGTGACATCCGTGAACCAATAAGATGCCGTTTTGAGAACCGAGTAGAACCGAGTAAAACCGAACCCGCTCATCACTAGTTTTAGTCCTTAATGCCTCAGATCGTGAAATGGCTAAAGCTTTTTGTTCAGCTTTTTGAAGAGAATCTATAGAGTACCCTCTGGCTTTGAATTTTTCTGTCATATTAGAGATCTGTATCTGGGCGTCCTCCTCGTCGCTACAGATTCGTCTTATGCGTAGAAATTGGGAGAACGGGAGACTCCACTTTGTGGATTCTGGATGGAAACTGTTTGCTCTTAAGACCGTATTGCGGTCGGTGGGTTTGTAATACATACTCGTATTAATGCTGAAGTCAGTCCCTATTGAAACAGCTACATCCAGATAATGGATCTTTTCAAAACTACATTCAAAGGTGAATTTAATGTCAGAATCCTTTTCGTTGATTGATGTAATCATATCCTTGAATTCTGCTTCCGTCCCCGTCCAAATGCTAAAGATATCGTCTATGTAGCGACGGAAAAGGAGGATGTTATCCGCATAGCCCTTGTTGCTGAAAAAAAGATGTTTCTCTAATTCGCTCATAAAGACGTTGGCGAAACTGGGTGCCACACACGATCCCATGGCGCACCCAGTCCGTTGGCGAAAAATCTTGTTGTCAAACAGAAAGTAATTTCTTTCTAGTGTGAGACCTAGAAGGGTAATGAAGAAGGCAATATCGGGACCACCATATTCCGGTTGGTTCCTCAGGAATGTTTCCATTGCATGTAGACCCCTCTCGTGGGGAATGCTGGTGTATAGATTAATCACGTCGACTGTGCACAGCAAATAGCGAGTCGGTAGAGGTGAAATGGACTGTAATGTAAGAATGAAGGCCGTGGTATCTTTCAGGCAAAGCGGTAATTTCCGGATCAATGGCTGTACATAAAAATCCAGAAATTTAGAAAGATTGTAGTAGAGAGAATCCCTTGCCGCTATAATGGGGCGTCCCGGAGGGTTAACCACATCCTTATGGAGTTTAGGGATGGTGTAAAACACCGGAAGGATGGGCCATTGTTCGCTCAATGCCTCTCTAGTGTTATCTGTGATGATTCCATCTTCCACTGCCTTTTTTAAGATCTTATGCAATTCTGTTTGGTATTGTGCAGTCGGATCCTTACTGAGTTGTTCATAGGTCACTGTATTATCCAATTGTCTATACGCTTCAATTTTATAGGCGGTAAGGTCTTGCACCACGATGCCTCCACCTTTATCCGCCGGTCGTATGGTAATGTCCTTATAATTACCTAATTGCTTCAAAGCTGCAAACTCTATCCTCGAGAGGTTGTGCACACCTGGATGCTGTATGGGGGTACTTTCTTCAATGTACGTCTCCATGCAATTGGTGAAGGTTTTAATACTTTTATTCAACGACAGAGGGTTGAAATTCGACTTCTTGTATATAGGCATAGGTTCAACAGTGTTGGTTTTATTGGCAAAATGTTCTTTGAGTTTGACCCGACGATTTAACTTAAATAAATCAACTTTGTTCGTAAATACATCAGGCCCACGCGTGGGGACAAATGAAAGTCCTTTGTTCAATACCTGGACTTCTGTAGTGCTTAATGACCTCGATGAAAGGTTGAACACTATGTTTTCTTGGATGCTGCTTTTGCCTGCTTCCCTTTTGTTTTGGCCCCCCCTGCGTGTCCGGGCTCTTTTTTTGACTCGTTTTTTGAGCGAGTTTTTACTCCAGCTGGTTGTTTCTGAGAGGCGGAAGTGGAAGCACATTCCGTGTCACTGGAAGATAATGCCGTGCTAGATTGATCCGTTTCTAATGCAAACTTCTTAGATTTCTGTATTGGGCTGATGCTTTATTGTATACCCAACTATATACCTGATTTAGCTCGTAATCTCTGTTGACAGTAGCACGTTTGGCTTTCTTAAAATTGATCAGCTCTGTCTGATATTTATCTATTTGTACAGATAATTTTTCCAGCCAATCTGGGGGTGCTTCTGCCTCAATTTTGCTTAAATGGATGCTTTCAAAAGTAGAGATTTTTTCTTTAGTAATTTCCAATTCTCTTCTAGATTCTGCCACAACCAGCAATATCAAGTCAAAAAAACAACGACACAACCAGCTACAGATTCGTCTTATGCGTAGAAATTGGGAGAACGGGAGACTCCACTTTGTGGATTCTGGATGGAAACGGTTTGCTCTTAAGACCGTAGCTATATAACAACATGTTATTAAGATACAGGCCAGATGAATCTTATCCGTTATATTATATGTTTATTTTGCCTGATCGTTTTTCCACTATTGGTTAGGGAGGACGATCAGAATACCTCAGAGTCTTTTTTGTTATGTTTGGATATTTGTGTATGTTTTACATGTGCACATTGGGTGTTATTCAGGATCCGTGCTCTCTTTCTGTTGGGGGTGGTTGCTAGGCAACCCCTCGCAGCGTGGAGCCAATCGTCTGCCGCCCACCAGGCCGCACCTACGGAGGAGGTGACGTGGGAGTGAGGTCAGCACCTGCGGGCTGCGGCGGTTGGCTGTGAGACGTTGTGGGGAGTGTTGCTATGCAACCATTCCCCGACGTGAGAAGGCCGCGCCCACCCCGCTCGGACGCTGTTCTCGACAGTTAGTGGGACAGCTGTGGAGTTTAGTACCTGCAGCTGGGGGGACAATGTATCCTGCTCGTTTATTGGTGTTTGGTAAGAGATAGTTTTGTATATATATGTTTTTCTATGTCAGTGCTGGTTGTGTCTTGATAAAAGGGAGAAGTCCCTGAAACGTTGACCGTACCGGCTGTGGTGGTGTCAGTTATTATTCGCCGAGTGCCTCCATTGTGTGGGATCCATATACTCGTCTGAGAGGTTGTGCACCGGACCTGTTGAAATCTTCCAAGCATGAGTGCCAGACACATTGTGCTGATATATATATATATATATATATATATATACTTATTTATTTGTTTATATATATATATATATATATACACACACACACACACACACACACACACACACACACACTATATACGTACAATACAGTTCATCCATATACATTTGGACCCAATTTTGTTTTATTTCATCAGCTTACAAAAAATGATATTTAAGGTAAGAACTTACCGTTGTTAAATCTCTTTCTGCGAGGTACACTGGGCTCAACAAGGAAATACATCGGGGTGTAGAGTAGGATCTTGATCCGAGGAACCAACAGGCTCAAAGCTTTAGACTGTTCCCAAGATGCACAGCGCCGCCTCCTCTATAACCCCGCCTCCATGCCAGAGAGCTCAGTTTAGTTAACCAGCCCAATGCAGTATCAGGTACCAGAGACGACAACCGCTCGTAGCCAATTTCACCAAACACTCACCACAGGAGAGGGTGTCAGCGGCTATGCCAATACCAACCCAAAAAAGCTAAGTGCATCAGGGTGGGCGCCTTGTGGAGCCTAGTGTACCTCGCAGAAAGAGATTTAACAACGGTAAGTTCTTACCATAAATCTCGTTTTCTGCTGCGGGGTACACTGGGCTCCACAAGAAAATACATCGGGGATGTCCCAAAGCAGTTCCTCACGGGAGGGGACGCACTGTAGGGGGCACAAGAACCCGGCGTCCAAAGAAAGCATCCTGGGAAGCGGCGGTATCAAAGGCATAGAACCTAATGAACGTGTTCCTCGAGGACCACGTAGCCGCCTTGCACAATTGTTCAAGGTTCTCACCATGGTGGGCCGCCCAAGAAGGTCCAACCGAATGAGTAGAATGGGCTTTGATGGTAGCAGGAACCGGACGACCGGCCTGTACATAAGCATGTGCAATCACCATTCTAATCCATCTGTGTTATGCACACCAGTGCCTGCAGGAATGTACTGGTGTCTGAACTGTTATGCACACCAGTGCCTGCAGGAATGTACTGGTGTCTGAACTGTTATGCACACCAGTGCCTGCAGGAATGTACTGGTGTCTGAACAGATAGGGATGCAAAACAAATGAACTCACAGACAGACTGGGGAATATGACATTACGTACACAGAAGGTGATAGGGTAACAAAATAAACACAAAGTGAACAGAGAAGCCCAGAGGCTAAGAAACTGGGTGTCTCCCTAGTATTAAGAATGCTCAGATGGAAAAAGCAAGATGTTGTGTTTTAATACGTAGAGAACCCGAAATGCTGTTGCTAAGGGCAACAGCAAAACCCTAAAGGGTTACCAACGGGTGTGGCAGTAAACTCCTTGGTCAGAGATGGAATGATAGACACAAGGAGAGTCTCCACAATCCTAATCCTCACTTGCAGTGCACAGGTTCAGCTTACTGCCACTAAACTGACACCTGAACACCTTGCACAGTGAGACAGGATTTAGGCAGGCAAGTCTGAGAATACAGCCGCAAACTTGCTAAATTCACAGAGTAGCAAAAGAACCCCAGCAAGTTAAACGACTGACTCCAGTCTTACTGCTAGGTCTGGATTGGCAGAGTGTAGTACCAAATCCCAAGGCCTATATGCAGTAAGCAACAACAAATACAAAGCTACACAGTACTGGCTAACTTTCAGGAACTAACTAACCAACAAAGATTCAGCAGCATCTGCTTAACCTGAGAAGAGGCCTTATATAGCAGGTGCTGTCCACGCCCCACTCAGACCTCACAGACTGTGAGCACAAAAACCAGCACCGGATCCCCTGCCGTGCACAGAGCCTGTAACCACTGCACAGCAAAAGACCCGAACCGGAGTATCAGCTGCGCTCAGGTACTCCGCTAGCACTTGTCTCCCGGTTGCCATGACGACGTGGCAGCACAGGGCAGGAGACCCTAACAGTACCCCCCCTCTGACGAGGGATCAATAAACCCCTACCACCGGGTTTATCGGGGAACTGCGAGAAGAAAGAGCGTATCAGTCTGGGGGCATGAAGATCACAACTGCGCACCCACGACCGCTCCTCCGGGCCATACCCCTTCCAGTGCACCAAAAATGACAGCCGACCCCGAACCATCTTGGAGTCAAGAATCCTTTCAACAACAAACTCCCTCTGGCCACGTATCAGAAGAGGGGAAGGTCTTCCACTGGAAGAAGGATTACTAATCGCCCGTTTTAAAAGGGAACAATGAAATGTTTTATTGATACCCAAAGAACGGGGCAGATCTAACTGAAATGCCACCGGATTGATAACCCTGGTGATCTTATAAGGGCCGATGAACCGGGGGCCTAACTTATGAGATGGCTGTCTCAACTTCAAATTCTTGGTAGACAACCAGACGAAGTCTCCTAATTTGAAGCTGCAGGGTCTTTTCCGCTTATCAAAAACCCTTTTGGTCACTAATGACACAGACACAAGGGCTTTCTTCACTTTCCTCCAAATACCTCTAAGGACCGAAACCAAAGAGGAACCACCAGGCGTGGAGTCCAGGGGGTCAAAAGAATTGGCCTTAGGATGATGCCCATACACACAAAGGAAGGGAGAGATCCCTGTAGCAGAGTGAGCCGCGTTGTTATAGGCAAACTCCGCCATGGACAGATGAGCAACCCAGTCAGTCTGACACTTGGAGACATAACACCTGAGGAACTGCTCCAAGGACTGGTTCACCCTTTCAGTCTGCCCATTAGACTGCGGATGGTAGCCTGACGACAAGCTGACAGAAATCTGGAGATCGGAACAAAATGCCCTCCAGAATTTGGCCACAAACTGGGATCCGCGGTCAGAGACCACATCAAGTGGCAACCCGTGGAGACGCACAACATGCAGCATAAATAATTCAGACAGGCGTCTGGCCGATGGCAGCCCAACCACTGGAACGAAGTGCGCCATCTTCGAAAACCTGTCAACGACAACCCAGATGGCTGTCATCCCCGAGGATTTGGGCAAGTCCACCACAAAATCCATTGAAATGTGGGTCCATGGCTTAGATGGGATAGAGAGTGGATGTAATGGGCCACCAGGAACCCCTCTAGGAGTCTTATTTCGGGCACAGATGTCACATGCCCGAACCCACTGATCCACATCCTTAGCCACCGAGGGCCACCACACCGCCCTAGATAGCAACTCCCGAGTTCTGGCAATACCCGGGTGACCTGCAGACTTCTTGGCATGGAATTCCAGGAACACTCGCTGTCTTAACCTAGGAGGCACAAACAAAAGACCTCCCGGAAGGTCTGGAGGAGCCTGCTCCTGTGCTCTAAGGACTAATGATAAGAGGTCTTGGGTAATGCCCACTTTAATACATGATGGGGACACAATGGGCAACGGCTCCTCGGTGGTCTCCTGGATTGGAGCAAAACTCAGCGAGAGCGCATCAGCCTTGATATTTTTTGACCCAGGGCGATATGTTATCAAAAAATTAAAGCGAGCAAAAAACAAAGCCCATCGTGCCTGCCTGGCATTGAGACGCTTCGCTGACTCTAAATATGCCAGATTCTTATGGTCGGTGAGAATTGAGACCACAAACTTAGCCCCCTCAAGCCAGTGTCTCCACTCCTCGAGTGCATCCTTAATAGCCAACAATTCCCGGTTACCCACGTCATAATTCATCTCGGCAGGCGAAAATTTACGGGAAAAGTAAGCACAGGGATGAAGGCGATTATCAGACACTCCCATCTGAGATAGCACTGCCCCAATACCCATCTCAGAGGCATCCACCTCCACCACAAAAGGACGCTCTGGATCTGGGTGTCGCAGCACCTTGGCCGATACAAATGCCCTTTTGAGACGGGCAAAAGCCGCTTTAGCCTCACAAGACCAGTGAGCAACATCCGCCCCTTTCTTAGTGAGTGCCACCAAGGGCGCCACTATAGACGAAAATCCAGCGATAAATCGTCTATAAAAATTTGCAAAGCCCAGGAAACGCTGAAGCGCCTTCAAACTAGTGGGCTGCACCCAATCCAGGACTGCCTGTACCTTGGAACCCTCCATTTGGAAACCTTCTGGGGAGATAATATATCCTAGAAATGCGATTTGCTGAACTTCAAATTCGCACTTCTCCAGCTTCGCCCCAAGCCGGTGGTCTCTGAGTTTCTGGAGGACTAAGCGTACATGCTTCCGATGTTCCTCCAGGGAATGGGAGAAGATTAGGATGTCATCTAAGTATACAACTAAGAATCTATCCAAATATTCCCTGAGTACATCGTTCATGAAATCCTGGAAGACTGCCGGGGCATTACAGAGCCCAAAAGGCATCACCAAATATTCATAATGCCCTGAGTGCGTATTAAAGGCAGTCTTCCATTCATCCCCCTCTCTTATTCGGATTAGATTGTACGCCCCGCGTAGGTCAATCTTAGAAAAAATGGTGGCAGTACGAAGCTGGTCAAACAAGACCGAAATGAGAGGCAGTGGGTATGAGTTTTTAATTGTGATACGGTTCAATTCCCTGAAGTCGATGCAGGGTCGCAATGAACCGTCCTTTTTACCCACGAAGAAGAACCCCGACCCAACTGGAGACTGTGAAGGTCTGATAAATCCCTTAGCCAAGTTCTCCTGAATGTACTCTGCCATAGCCTGAGTCTCAGGACGTGACAGGGAGTACAACCTGCTCTTGGGAAGCTTAGCATTTGGCAACAAATTAATGGCACAGTCATAGGGGCGATGGGGAGGTAGTACCTCTGCAACTTTTTTGGAGAACACGTCCGCAAAATCTGCATAACACCCTGGCAATCCTGGCAAACTTAGCTGCGAGAGCCTGACTGGAAGGCTCAAGCAACTCCTGAAACAATCAGTACCCCAACTAAGAATCTCCCCAGAGACCCAGTCAAATTGAGGATTGTGGGCCCTTAACCAGGGTAACCCCAACACCAATGGGGCAAAAGTACAGACAGTCACATAAAAGGACAATTTTTCAGAGTGTGTGGCTCCAATAAACAAAGAAATCTGGCTAGTGCAAGAGGTAATTTTACCTTGGGATAATGGTTCCCCGTTTAACCCACAAATCTCAATTTCCGATGCCAAGGGTACTAAGGGAACAGAGTGTTTCAGGGCGAATTGGCGGTCCATAAAAACCCTGTCGGCCCCACTGTCCACAAAGGCCTCAGTCTTGACAGTTTGACCGAGGATCTTCAAGGTCACCGGAATGATAAAAGTCTTCTTGGGAAATTCTGACTTCTGGCCTGACAGGATATTTCCCATCACCCTCAGGCCCTGAAGTTTTCCGGCTTTTCAGGGCATGATACTACCACATGACCTTTATTCCCACAGTACAAACACAACCCCTGCTGTCTCCTCCGCGTCTTCTCACGCGAGGAGAGGCGGGTAGCCCCAATCTGCATAGGCTCCTCGGAAAATTCCTCAGAGTCTGAGGTTCCCTTGGGAAAGAAGGAAACCTCGGTCTCCCTTTCAAGCCTACGCTCTCTCAGCCGTCTATCCACCCGGATGGATAACTGCATGAGCTGATCCAAGCTATCAGGCAAGGGATATTGTACCAGTTGGTCTTTTATCTGGTTAGAAAGACCTCTTCGGTACTGGTGTCTCAGGGCTGGGTCATTCCACTGGGTATCATGGGCCAACCTCCGAAACTCCGTACAGTAAACCTCAACTGGCCTTCGCCCTTGCTTAAGGATCGAAATCTGAGCCTCGGCTGAGGCCGTCTTGTCAGGGTCATCATACAACATGCCCAGTGCCGTAAAAAAAGCATCAACACTTTTAAGCGACGGACAGTCAGGCTGCAACCCATATGCCCAGACCTGTGGGTCTCCTTGTAGCAAGGAAATCACTATGCCCACTCGCTGAATCTCCGACCCAGAAGACTGAGGCCTAAGCCGGAAGTATAGCTTGCAGCTCTCCTTGAAACAAAAGAACTGCGAGCGATCTCCAGAAAAACAATCCAGGAGATTTACTTTTGGCTCCTTAACCCCTGAAGGTGCTGCTGCTGCGGGAGCTCCGCCAGCGGCCTGGGAGGTGTGCATTTTAATGGACAAATCATTAAATTGTCGAGTCAGGACCTGCACCTGATCGACCACCTGTTGCAACGTATTTTGAGGGGTATGCTCCATATTCCCACAAAATTTCAACAGGAGTATTAGGCTGCTGAATATGTTATGCACACCAGTGCCTGCAGGAATGTACTGGTGTCTGAACTGTTATGCACACCAGTGCCTGCAGGAATGTACTGGTGTCTGAACTGTTATGCACACCAGTGCCTGCAGGAATGTACTGGTGTCTGTACAGATAGGGATGCAAAACAAATGAACTCACAGACAGACTGGGGAATATGACATTACGTACACAGAAGGTGATAGGGTAACAAAATAAACACAAAGTGAACAGAGAAGCCCAGAGGCTAAGAAACTGGGTGTCTCCCTAGTATTAAGAATGCTCAGAAGGAAAAAGCAAGATGTTGTGTTTTAATACGTAGAGAACCCGAAATGCTGTTGCTAAGGGCAACAGCAAAACCCTAAAGGGTTACCAACGGGTGTGGCAGTAAACTCCTTGGTCAGAGATGGAATGATAGACACAAGGAGAGTCTCCACAATCCTAATCCTCACTTGCAGTGCACAGGTTCAGCTTACTGCCACTAAACTGACACCTGAACACCTTGCACAGTGAGACAGGATTTAGGCAGGCAAGTCTGAGAATACAGCCGCAAACTTGCTAAGTTCACAGAGTAGCAAAAGAACCCCAGCAAGTTAAACGACTGACTCCAGTCTTACTGCTAGGTCTGGATTGGCAGAGTGTAGTACCAAATCCCAAGGCCTATATGCAGTAAGCAACAACAAATACAAAGCTACACAGTACTGGCTAACTTTCAGGAACTAACTAACCAACAAAGATTCAGCAGCATCTGCTTAACCTGAGAAGAGGCCTTATATAGCAGGTGCTGTCCACGCCCCACTCAGACCTCACAGACTGTGAGCACAAAAACCAGCACCGGATCCCCTGCCGTGCACAGAGCCTGTAACCACTGCACAGCAAAAGACCCGAACCGGAGTATCAGCTGCGCTCAGGTACTCCGCTAGCACTTGTCTCCCGGTTGCCATGACGACGTGGCAGCACAGGGCAGGAGACCCTAACAATCTGGCCAATGTCTGCTTAGAAGCAGGCAAGCCACATTTGTGAAAACCAAACAACACAAAAAGAGAATCGGATTTCCTAACAGAGGAAGTTCTCTTCACATAGATACGGAGAGCCCATACCACAGCCAATGACCGCTCTTTGGAAGACAACTCAGGAGAATTAAAGGCCGGAACCACAATCTCCTGGTTAAGGTGGAAAGAAGACACCACTTTGGGTAAATAACCTGGGCGTAACCGAAGAACCGCCTGGCCACGGTGAAAAATTAGATAGGGGGACTTATAGGATAAGGCACCCAAGTCCGAGACCCTTCGAGCTGAAGCAATAGCCAGCAAAAACAACACCTTAAGGGAAAGCCATTTAAGGTCAGCAGAGGTAAGAGGCTCAAACGGAGACTCTTGTAAGGCCTCCAAGACCACCGACAGATCCCAAGGGGCCACAGGTGGCACATAAGGAGGCTGAATCCTCAGCACACCCTGAATAAATGTATGGACATCAGGCAGGGTAGCGGATCTTTCTCTGAAACCAAACCGACAAGGCCGAGATGTGAACCTTGAGGGAGGCCAGACGCAGGCCTAAATCCAGGCCTTGTTGTAGAAAGGCCAATAGTTTGGCCGTACTAAACTTGAAAACGTCATGATTGTGAGACGCAAATCAAGTAAAGTAAGCATTCCAGACCCTATGGTATATCCGAGCAGAAACTGGCTTACGGGCCTTCAACATAGTTTGAACAACCGCCTCAGAAAAACCCTTGGCCCTCAGGACGGAAGCTTTAAGAGCCATGCCGTCAAAGCCAGACGGGCCAAATCCTGGTAAACACAAGGGCCCTGAACGAGGAGGTCTGGTCGTTGTGGAAGTAGAAGGGAACGATCCAACGAGAGGCCCTGTAGATCGGAGAACCAGTGCCGCCTGGGCCACGCTGGAGCGACTAGAAGTAGGTTTCCTCCTTCTTGCTTGAACTTCCGTATTACTCTGGGCAGGAGGGACACCGAAGGGAACACATACGGCAGCCGAAAGTTCCACGGGATTGATAGAGCATCCACGAAAGCTGCTTGAGGATCCCTTGTCCTTGCTCCGAAGACTGGAACCTTGTGATTGTGTCGAGACGCCATCAGGTCCACATCTGGGAGAACCCACTTGTCGACGAGAAGTTGAAACACCACTGGATGTAGGCTCCATTCTCCAGCGTGCACGTCCTGACTACTGAGATAGTCCGCCTCCCAGTTCAGAACGCTCGGAATGAACACTGCTGATATGGCCGGCAGACGGCGTTCTGCCCACTGAAGAAACCTCGATACTTCCCTCATTGCCATGCGGCATCGAGTGCCGCCCTGATGATTTATGTACGCCACCGTGGTGGCGTTGCCCGATTGTACTTGAACAGGTCTGTTCTGTATCAGATGCTGGGCCATTGTCAATGCATTGAACACTGCCCGCAGTTCCAGAATGTTTATCGGGAGTAGAGACTCCTCCTCGGTCCACCGACCCTGGAGAGAGTGTTGTTCCAACACCGCGCCCCAACCTCACAGACTAACATCCGTCGTCAGCAGGACCCAGTCGGATATCCAGAAGGGACAGCCCCAATCGTTGGTCCTGAAGCCACTAGCTCAGTGACAGACGAACCTCCGGAGATAGGGAGATCATGTGAGATCTTAACCGGTGAGGCAGACCGTCCCACTTGGACAGAAATCAACTTCTGCAGAGGGCGAGAATGGAGTTGAGCATAATCCACCATGTTGAAAGCCGATACCATGAGACCTAGCACTTGCATTGCCGAATGAATCGACACTTGCGGACGAGATAGGAAGCATTGAATCTTGTCCCGAAGCTTCAGGAATTTCTCCTGAGACAGGAAAAACCACTGGTTGTGGGTGTCCAATAACGCTCCCAGGTGTACCATGCTCCGAGCCGGAACCAGGGAGGATTTCTTCCAGTTGATCAGCCATCCGTGGGCTTCCATGCACTGGATTGTCAAATCGAGATGACACAGGAGAAGTGCTGGGGAACTCGCCAGGATTAACAAATCGTCTAGGTATGGTAGTATCCTGACCCCTTGACAGCGTAGCGTGGCCGTCGTGATTGCCATAACCTTGGTGAAGGCTCGTGGAGCCGTTGTCAAACCAAAAGGTAACGCCCGAAATTGGTAATGAAGGTTGCCCACTGCAAACCGCAGGTACTGCTGATGAGATACCGCAATAGGAATATGTAGGTAGGCATCTTGTATGTCCGGGGAGACCATATAGTCCCCCCAGGCTCATGGCCAGAACAATAGAGCGCAGCGTTTCCATACGGAACTTGGAAATTCGCACATGCTTGTTCAAGGACTTCAGATTGAGAATGGGCCGCAAGGACCCGTTCGGTTTCGGGACTAGAAACAGCAGTGAATAGAACCCCTTGCCCCTCTGAGCCAGAGGAACCTGTACCACCACTCCTGTGGACAGGAGGGAATGTACCACCGAGTGCAACGTGTTTGCTTTTGCCGGATACAGAGGCATATCTGTTAGGCAAAACCGATGAGGGGAGCGATTCTTGAAGGGTATGGCGTAACCTCGAGCAACGACTTCCCTCATCCAGATATCTGAAGTGGTCTTCAACCATTCCAGGGTAAAACCTAGAAGTCGGCCCCCCACCCTGGGATCCCTCAGGGGGAGGCCCGCCCCGTCATGCGGCAGGCTTATCAGTTTTTGAAGCTGGTTGATGGGCGGCCCAAGCACGCTTCGTTCTGGGCTTGGCAGGTCTGGAAGCACAGGCTTACTTTGGGTATGCCTGACCTTTTGTTTTACCTGGCGTACGAAAGGGCCGAGGGAAAGTACTTTTAGCATTCTGTGCGGAAGGAGCCGTACTAGGCAGGCAGGCTGTTTTAGCAGTAGCCAGGTCATCCACAATCTTATCGAGATTTTCTCCAAAGAGAATGTCTCCCTTGAAAGGAAGAACCTCCAGGGTTTTTCTGGAATCCAAATCCACCGATCAGGATCTCAACCAAAGGATATGTCTGGCCAAAATGGATGCAGTAGCAGCCTTGGCCGCAAGCACCCCGGCATCGGCGGCCGCCTCCTTAAGGTATAGAGAAGCCGTGGCAATATACGAGAGACATTGTCGAGCATGCCCAGAAACATCAGAAGGCAGTTCCGCCTCAAGTTCCTGAGGCCACGCCTCAACAGCTTCAGAAGTCCAAGTCGCTGCAATAGTTGGCCTTTGAACAGCCCCAGACAAGGTATAAATCGCTTTTAAACAGCCCTCCACCCGATGATCCGTCGGTTCCTTCAGAGAGGTGATGGTAGTTACGGGCAGGGCAGAGGAAACAACCATACGCGCCACATGAGAATCTACAGGCGGAGAGGTTTCCCAATTTTTACACCCCCCCGCAGTAAGAGGATAGAGAGCCAACAGTCTCTTACTCGGTGTAAACTTTGTCCCCGGATTTTCCCAGGATTCCTGACGTATGTCAATCAGGTGTTTAGAGTAGGGTAGAACCTGCTTAACCACCTTCTTACGCTTAAACCTATCAGGTTTCTTGGAGACCGTCTCAGGCTCAGAGTCATCAGCCACCTGAAGAATGAGCCGCATCGCCTCAATCAAATCCGGGACATCCACGGACGATTTCCCCTCCCCATCTGAAACATCAGCGTCAGAGGGGTCAGTATAAGCACCGTCCTCCTCAGAGGACGCGTCAGTTAAGGCCGCGGATCGGGAGGAGGTAATGGCCCTTTTAGAAGACGACTTAGTCTTATGCGGGCTAGTGTGACCCTTAGATTTGGACATGGATCGGTTCAAATGCTGTAACTAAGTGGAAAGTTGATCCGCCCATGGCGGGTTCACAGCGGGGACAATAATCTGTGATAGCGCCACAGGTGGTCCCACAGGGAGCGTTAGTTTAGTTACAAGAGTGTTTAACAATGTGGAAAATGTAGCCCAAGGTTGATCTTGAGTTGCCCCGAGCGCTACTGACCCACTGGGGGGCAGGAAGGCCCCTGAACCTGAAGTCTCAGCTGCTAAATTATCCTCCATGCCGTCAGTGGCCTCACTACCACGCAGTGTGGGAGAGGCCCCAACGTCATTGCCACGTGAAGCAGACATAACAATGCGCACAGTAATGGGCAACCTGGTACAAAAAGATATTTATAATTTTGTAGCAGCACTATACCTAATAAGAACTCTCAGAGAAACAGCCGAAGCTGGCACAGACCGAGTGTTCAATAGGAATAGAACATATGGTGACTATAATTCACAAGAAAAAATAAGAATTTACTTACCGATAATTCTATTTCTCGTAGTCCGTAGTGGATGCTGGGGACTCCGTCAGGACCATGGGGAATAGCGGCTCCGCAGGAGACAGGGCACAAAAGTAAAAGCTTTAGGATCAGGTGGTGTGCACTGGCTCCTCCCCCTATGACCCCCTCCAAGCCTCAGTTAGGATACTGTGCCCGGACGAGCGTACACAATAAGGAAGGATTTTGAATCCCGGGTAAGACTCATACCAGCCACACCAATCACACTGTACAACCTGTGATCTGAACCCAGTTAACAGCATGATAACAGCGGAGCCTCTGAAAAGATGGCTCACAACAATAACCCGATTTTTGTAACAATAACTATGTACAAGTATTGCAGACAATCCGCACTTGGGATGGGCGCCCAGCATCCACTACGGACTACGAGAAATAGAATTATCGGTAAGTAAATTCTTATTTTCTCTGACGTCCTAAGTGGATGCTGGGGACTCCGTCAGGACCATGGGGATTATACCAAAGCTCCCAAACGGGCGGGAGAGTGCGGATGACTCTGCAGCACCGAATGAGAGAACTCCAGGTCCTCCTCAGCCAGGGTGTGCCCCTGACCAAGTAGCAGCTCGGCAAAGTTGTAAAGCCGAGACCCCTCGGGCAGCCGCCCAAGATGAGCCCACCTTCCTTGTGGAATGGGCATTTACATATTTTGGCTGTGGCAGGCCTGCCACAGAATGTGCAAGCTGAATTGTACTACATATCCAACTAGCAATCGTCTGCTTAGAAACAAGAGCACCCAGTTTTTTGGGTGCCTACAGGATAACAGCAAGTCAGTTTTCCTGACTCCAGCCGTCCTGGAAACCTATATTTTCAGGGCCCTGACAACATCTAGCAACTTGGAGTCCTCCAAGTCCCTAGTAGCCGCAGGTACCACAATAAGCTGGTGCAGGTGAAACGCTGACACCACCTTAGGGAGAAACTGGGGACGAGTCCGCAGCTCTGCCCTGTCCGAATGGACAATCAGATACGGGCTTTGTGAGACAAAGCCGCCAATTCTGACACTCGCCTGGCCGAGGCCAGGGCCAACAGCATGGTCACTTTCCATGTGAGATATTTCAAATCCACAGATTTGAGCGGTTTAAACCAATGTGATTTGAGGAATCCCAGAACTACGTTGAGATCCCACAGTGCCACTGGAGGCACAAAAGGGGGTTGTATATGCAGTACTCCCTTGACAAACTTCTGGACTTCAGGAACTGAAGCCAATTTTTTCTGGAAGAAAATTGACAGGGCCGAAATTTGAACCTTAATGGACCCCAATTTGAGGCCCATAGACACTCCTGTTTGCAGGAAATGCAGGAATCGACCGAGTTGAAATTTCTTCGTGGGGCCTTCCTGGCCTCACACCACGCAACATATTTTCGCCACATGTGGTGATAATGTTGTGCGGTCACCTCCTTCCTGGCTTTGACCAGGGTAGGAATGACCTCTTCCGGAATGCCTTTTTTCCTTAGGATCCGGCGTTCCACCGCCATGCCGTCAAACGCAGCCGCGGTAAGTCTTGGAACAGACATGGTACTTGCTGAAGCAAGTCCCTTCTTAGCGGCAGAGGCCATGAGTCCTCTGTGAGCATTTCTTGAAGTTCCGGGTACCAAGTCCTTCTTGGCCAATCCGGAGCCACGAGTATAGTTCTTACTCCTCTACGTCTTATAATTCTCAGTACCTTGGGTATGAGAAGCAGAGGAGGGAACACATACACCGACTGGTACACCCACGGTGTTACCAGAACGTCCACAGCTATTGCCTGAGGGTCTCTTGACCTGGCGCAATACCTGTCCAGTTTTTTGTTCAGGCGGGACGCCATCATGTCCACCTTTGGTCTTTCCCAACGGTTCACAATCATGTGGAAGACTTCCCGATGAAGTCCCCACTCTCCCGGGTGGAGGTCGTGCCTGCTGAGGAAGTCTGCTTCCCAGTTGTCCACTCCCGGAATGAACACTGCTGACAGTGTTATCACATGATTTTCCGCCCAGCGAAGAATCCTTGCAGTTTCTGCCATTGCCCTCCTGCGCCTTGTGCCGCCCTGTCTGTTTACGTGGGCGACTGCCGTGATGTTGTCCCACTGGATCAATACCGGCTGACCTTGAAGCAGAGGTCTTGCTAAGCTTAGAGCATTGTAAATTGCCCTTAGCTCCAGTATATTTATGTGGAGAGAAGTCTCCAGACTATATCACACTCCCTGGAAATTTTTTCCCTGTGTGACTGCTCCCCAGCCTCTCAGGCTGGCATCCGTGGTCACCAGGACCCAGTCCTGAATGCCGAATCTGCGGCCTTTAATAGATGAGCACTCTGCAGCCACCGTAGAAGAAACACCCTTGTCCTTGGAGACAGGGTTATCCGCTGATGCATCTGAAGATGCGATCCGGACCATTTTTCCAGCAGATCCCACTGAAAAGTTCTTGCGTGAAATCTGCCGAATGGAATCGCTTCGTAAGAAGCCACCATTTTTCCCAGGACCCTTGTGCAATGATGCACTGACACTTTTCCTGGTTTTAGGAGGTTCCTGACTAGCTCGGATAACTCCCTGGCTTTCTTCTCCGGGAGAAACACCCTTTTCTGGACTGTGTCCAGAATCATCCCTAGGAACAGCAGACGTGTCGTCGGAAACAGCTGCGATTTTGGAATATTTAGAATCCACCCGTGCTGTCGTAGAACTACTTGAGATAGTGCTACTCCGACCTCCAACTGTTCTCTGGACCTTGCCCTTATCAGGAGATCGTCCATTTTCTTTGAAGAAGAATCATCATTTCGGCCATTACCTTGGTAAAGACCCGGGGTGCCGTGGACAATCCAAACGGCAGCGTCTGAAACTGATAGTGACAGTTCTGTACCACGAACCTGAGGTACCCTTGGTGAGAAGGGCAATTTGGGACATGGAGGTAAGCATCCCTGATGTCCAGGGACACCATATAGTCCCCTTCTTCCTGGTTCGCTATCACTGCTCTGAGTGACTCCATCTTGATTTGAACCTTTGTATGTAAGTGTTCAAATATTTCAGATTTAGAATAGGTCTCACCGAGCCCTCTGGCTTCAGTACCACAATATAGTGTGGAATAATACCCCTTTCCTTGTTGTAGGAGGGGTACTTTGATTATCACCTGCTGGGAATACAGCTTGTGAATTGTTTCCAATACTGCCTCCCTGTCGGAGGGAGACGTTGGTAAAGCAGACCTCAGGAACCTGCGAGGGGGAGACGTCTCGAATTTCCAATCTGTACCCCTGGGATACTACTTGTAGGCTCCAGGGGTCCACTTGCGAGTGAGCCCACTGCGTGCTGAAACTCTTGAGACGACCCCCCACCGCACCTGAGTCCGCTTGTACGGCCCCAGCGTCATGCTGAGGACTTGGTAGAAGCGGTGGAGGGCTTCTGTTCCTGGGAATGGGCTGCCTGCTGCAGTCTTCTTCCCTTTCCTCTATCCCTGGGCAGATATGACTGGCCTTTTGCCCGCTTGCCCTTATGGGGACGAAAGGACTGAGGCTGAAAAGACGGTGTCTTTTTCTGCTGAGATGTGACTTGGGGTAAAAAAGGTGGATTTTCCAGCTGTTGCCGTGGCCACCAGGTCCGATGGACCGACCCCAAATAACTCCTCCCCTTTATACGGCAATACTTCCATGTGCCGTTTGGAATCTGCATCACCTGACCCCTGTCGTGTCCATAAACATCTTCTGGCAGATATGGACATCGCACTTACTCTTGATGCCAGAGTGCAAATATCCCTCTGTGCATCTCGCATATATAGAAATGCATCCTTTAAATGCTCTATAGTCAATAAAATACTGTCCCTGTCAAGGGTATCAATATTTTCAGTCAGGGAATCCGACCAAGCCACCCCAGCGCTGCACATCCAGGCTGAGGCGATCGCTGGTCGCAGTATAACACCAGTATGTGTGTATATACTTTTTAGGATATTTTCCAGCCTCCTACCAGCTGGCTCCTTGAGGGCGGCCGTATCTGGAGACGGTAATGCCACTTGTGATAAGCGTGTGAGCGCCTTATCCACCCTAAGGGGTGTTTCCCAACGCGCCCTAACTTCTGGCGGGAAAAGGTATACCGCCAATAATTTTCTATCGGGGGAAACCCACGCATCATCACACACTTCATTTAATTTATCTGATTCAGGAAAAACTACAGGTAGTTTTTTCACACCCCACATAATACCCTTTTTTGTGGTACTTGTAGTATCAGAAATATGTAACACCTCCTTCATTGCCCTTAACATGTAACGTGTGGCCCTAAAGGAAAATACGTTTGTTTCTTCACCGTCGACACTGGAGTCAGTGTCCGTGTCTGTGTCGACCGACTGAGGTAAATGGGCGTTTTAAAGCCCCTGACGGTGTTTGAGACGCCTGGACAGGTACTAATTTGTTTGCCGGCCGTCTCATGTCGTCAACCGACCTTGCAGCGTGTTGACATTATCACGTAATTCCCTAAATAAGCCATCCATTCCGGTGTCGACTCCCTAGAGAGTGATATCACCATTACAGGCAATTGCTCCGTCTCCTCACCAACATCGTCCTCATACATGTCGACACACACGTACCGACACACAGCACACACACAGGGAATGCTCTGATAGAGGACAGGACCCCACTAGCCCTTTGGGGAGACAGAGGGAGAGTTTGCCAGCACACACCAAAACGCTATAATTATACAGGGACAACCTTTATATAAGTGTTTTCCCTTATAGCATCTTAATATATAATCATATCGCCAAATAAGTGCCCCCCCTCTCTGTTTTAACCCTGTTTCTGTAGTGCAGTGCAGGGGAGAGCCTGGGAGCCTTCCCACCAGCAGTTCTGTGAGGGAAAATGGCGCTGTGTGCTGAGGAGAATAGGCCCCGCCCCATTTTCGGCGGGCTTCTTCTCCCGTTTTTCTGACAACCTGGCAGGGGTTAAATACATCCATATAGCCCCAGAGGCTATATGTGATGTATTTTTAGCCAGTATAGGTACTTTTATTGCTGCCCAGGGCGCCCCCCCCCAGCGCCCTGCACCCTCAGTGACCGTTGGTGTGAAGTGTGCTGAGAGCAATGGCGCACAGCTGCAGTGCTGTGCGCTACCTCATGAAGACTGAGAAGTCTTCAGCCGCCGATTTCTGGACCTCTTCTCTCTACAGCATCTGCAAGGGGGTCGGCGGCGCGGCTCCGGTGACCCATCCAGGCTGTACCTGTGATCGTCCCTCTGGAGCTAGTGTCCAGTAGCCTAAGAAGCCAATCCATCCTGCACGCAGGTGAGTTCACTTCTTCTCCTCTAAGTCCCTCGTTGCAGTGAGCCTGTTGCCAGCAGGACTCACTGAAAATAAAAAACCTAATAAAACTTTTTCTAAGCAGCTCTTTAGGAGAGCCACCTAGATTGCACCCTTCTCGGCCGGGCACAAAAACCTAACTGAGGCTTGGAGGGGGGTCATAGGAGGAGGAGACAGTGCACACCACCTGATCCTAAAGCTTTTACTTTTGTGCCCTGTCTCCTGCGGAGCCGCTATTCCCCATGGTCCTGACGGAGTCCCCAGCATCCACTTAGGACGTCAGAGAAAATACAGTAGCATATCTTGTGAAACAAACCTATATTATCAGAAAAAAACCTGAAACACTTGGCCCCCACAGGTATAGTAATATAGGAATAGCATGCTGAGTGAAATACCCTGCAATAAGGCAACCACACAGCAGCTACATGCACACACACACACACGTATATAGTCACAAGCGTACCATGCAGAAATTATGTACCATAAACTGCACTGGACTAGCAATACAAAGTAATACTCAGTATGGCTATATGTGATGATAATAATAGATATAACAAACGCAGTAGGCACTGGATGTATATCACAGGGCGTTTGTACCACACAACCCTGACAGTATGCACTCTTTCTTAACTAACAGTCGCAGTGACAGGTAGAATGCTCAAGTGTCCTGTAGGAAGCACAGCACTGGCAGTCAGGCGGTTCCACAAAGGAGGATTTGCCCCAGCAGTCCTAGAAACAGCTCAGCTCCACCTGTAATGGCAGCTGACCAGGAGTGAGGGAGAGAGATATGCAGCTCCAGGGCAAGAACATTACAGAAATGGCGCCCTGGGGTTGGGGGGAGGGGCCTCAGGTCCAACCTACTCCCCCTGCTGGCATCCCCACCGGGCGTGCGGGCAGTGATAAGAAGTGGGGTGTAATAGTACAAAAGTCCCCCCTGACCTGTGCCCCTGTAAAAACACCCTGGTGGCTAGTGGAACAGCAGCCCAGTAATCTGTGTCCACGCCAGCACTCTCGCGGCCCGCCTCCTACGGCCACGCGGGATCGCGGTGTACAGCGTGGGCACAGAAGCCCCTTACCTCCCCTTGACAGCGGCCCCGCGATCCCGGAGACGGCGACGTGTGTGTGTGACTTACAGAGGACAGAGGAAGAAAAGCCGGCGCCTCCGCTGTAGTGACCCGGCAACCACGGCGCGGGAGTATACAGCGTCCGCTGGGGGTGATGGAGCTGCTGCAGGGACGTCTTCAGACACAGCCTGCTGCAGCCCTGGTAAAGTCCTCTTGTTTTTTGTTGAAGCTAAAGCTAAGAATTTGGCTGCCTGAGGCAGCCCCCTGTTAAGTGACCTGCTACTGCAGGCACCAACTACAAACTGGGTTCTCTGGCATGGAGGCGGGGTTATAGAGGAGGCGGCACTGTGCATCTTGGGAACAGTCTAAAGCTTTGAGCCTGTTGGTGCCTCGGATCAAGATCCTACTCTACACCCCAATGTATTTGTCAGATTGTGTTTGGGCTGTGTCCCCGGAGGGGGCGCTAGTGGGTCAGTGGAGGTAGATGGGAGAAAACGAGGAGGCTGGATAACGTTCCTGCGCATGAGCGCAATGGTATTTATTTGGCAGATGATATTATACAGAATGGTAGCAGAAACAATAATAACAGATGAATAAAGTCAATCACTCAGCATGATAACTGAAAGTCTATGGCAATGGATGACAGATGACTTGAGAAAATAATATCCGGTAATATATATAAACAGAAGAACAAGTGCTTGTGAAATGGTTCTGGTTTGGAAACCAGTGCAGGTTTTAAAACAGGAAACTTAGGCAGCAAGGTGTAGAAATGGCAAACCTGAGCAGAGGCAGGAGTCTGACTTCACAGTGCAGGTGATGAGGCACTGGCAGCAGCAAGCTGTATCACAGGTGGAGGAATGAAACACACCTGGAGTCAGTCTTCAACTGCAGGCTGAAGCACACAAGGTGGTGATGAGTGTGAAGCCTTATTTGCAGGTTGCAGGTATTGCTGGGCCTTGAAGTTCCACGGAGCTGTGCAGAGTAACCAGGAGTACAAGTTCTTAAGCAGAGAACCAGGAACACAGGAGAAACAGGAACAGATCCTTTCACATGGGTCGCTGGAGAGACACAAAGTCCAGGATGCCTGCAGACTGATCCTGCGGTCTCTTATGTACCCCATGGTGCACAGGGATTGGATGAGTGAAGGAAAGTGGGTGCGGCCAAGCACCGGATTGGCCGCAGTATACTGGCTGTTTACAGACTGTCATGGCGGCGCCCACGCTGCGGCCCAGCAGGGACGCGGCGCGCTACATGCCCGCTGTCTCAGGAGTGTTCCCAGGCCCTTGACGATGTCCCATAGCAGGGGCACAGGTGACAGGTGACCGCAGGGAGCCAGGACGGAGTCCGCAGCGGCGGACGGATGCCAGCCTGGTAAGTCGATTCCTGACAGTACCCCCTCCTTTAGGGGTGGACACCGAACACCCACGTGGTTTGGAGGGATGAGTGCTGTGGAAGACACGGACCAACCTAGGAGCATGGACATCGGACGAATTCACCCAACTTCTCTCCTCTGGGCCATAACCGGACCAATCGACCAGGTACTGGAGACGTCCATACCGACAACGGGAGTCCAGAATTTTGTTGATCTCGAATTCCACGCCCCGCTGAGTTCGAACCTTGGGACCTACTGGAAGAGTATTCTGAAAGCGGTTTAGGACTAGAGGTCTGAGGAGAGAAATATGAAAAGCGTTAGGTATACGAAGGGAAGATGGTAACTTTAATTTATAGGCCACTGGGTTGATGACTCTTTCGACAGGGTAAGGACCAATGAAGCGTGGTGCAAACTTCATGGATGGGACCCTGAGACGGAGGTTACGGGTTGATAGCCAAACCTTGTCCCCAGGTTTCAAATGGGGAACCGCACGTCTCTTGCGGTCGGCAAAGACCTTGTACCGACTGGAGGCCTTTTTGAGGGAAACGTGAATTTTTCTCCAAATAGATGAAAACTGAGTCAGAGCAGTAGTGGCAGCAGGAACATCCATATGAGGGAGTTCTTGGAAATCAGGTACACGGGGATGTTGCCCATATACTGCAAAGAATGGTGTCGTTTCAGTGGCAGTATGGTATCGAAAGTTGTGGGCAAACTCGGCCCATGGGAGCAGATCGAACCAGTCATCCTGGGAAGATGAAACATATAATCTTAAAAAAGTCTCAAGTTCTTGATTGACCCTCTCTGTCTGCCCATTCGTCTGAGGATGGTATGAAGATGAAAACTTCAGTTTGACCTGCATGGCAGAACAGAGGGCCCTCCAAAACCTCGCTACAAACTGTACCCCCCGGTCAGATATTATTTCAGAGGGTAAACCATGTAAGCGGAAAATCTCCCGTAGGAAGATTTGGGCAAGTTTTGGGGCAGAAGGGAGACCCTGGAGAGGAACAAAATGAGCCATCTTGGTGAATCTGTCCACTACAACCCAAATGGTATTATGTCCTTGAGAAGGAGGAAGGTCGGTGATAAAATCCATGGACAGGTGTGACCAGGGACGACTAGGGATAGACAGTGGTTGTAACTGACCTGCTGGAGACTGACGAGGAGTCTTGTGCTGCACACATTTAGGACAGGATGCCACGAAATCCTGGATGTCCATTTTCATCTTTGGCCACCAATATGTAGCAGAAAGGAACTTGAAGGTCTTCAGGACCCCAGGATGACCAGTGAACTTGGATTGATGGGCCCAAGATAGCAACTTGGGACGGAGATCTGGGGAAACAAAAGTCTTACCAGGAGGAGGAGCTGGGGAGACTTGAGATGCAGCGAAAACCACGGGACTCAGGATGGAATGTGGCACTGAGTCAGATGTTCCTTCTTCAGATTCCATGGATCGGGATAACGCGTCGGCTTTCACATTCTGCGAACCTGGGCGGAAATGAAGCTTGAAATTAAAACGTGAGAAAAACATAGCCCACCTGGACTGGCGAGGGTTAAGGCACTGAGCTGCCTTTAAATATAGCAGGTTTTTATGATCCGTGTAGATATTAAACGGATGTTTGGCCCCTTCTAGGAGATATCTCCATTCCTCGAGAGCCAGCTTGATCGCCAGTAGTTCTTGATCCCCCACGGAGTAGTTAGCTTCTGCAGGAAGAAACTTTCGAGAATAAAACCCACAAGGGTGGACTTTCCCATCGGATCCCTTCTGGGAGAGAACAGCTCCAACCCCAACTGTAGAGGCATCTACCTCCAACTCGAATGGTCTGTTGACATCTGGCTGAGACAGCACTGGAGCAGACATAAAGGCTAGCTTGATCTTCTGGAAGGCTGCCAAGGCTTCTTCTGACCAGTTGGAATGGTCTGCCCCTTTCCGAGTCAGGTTGGTAATAGGAGCGATGAGAGTGGAGAATCCTCGAATAAATTTTCTATAGTAGTTGGCGAAACCCAGGAATCGCTGGATAGACTTGAGAGAGTTTGGAATGGACCAATTGGCAATAGCTTCCAATTTTGTCGGGTCCATCTGAAGATCCGATCCGGAAATTATATAACCCAGGAAGGGTATAGAGGGAACTTCAAAGGTGCATTTAGATAGTTTCCCGTAGAGCCGGTTCTCACGAAGACGTCGGAGAACTTCACAAACTTGTAGACGATGAGATGGAAGGTCTTGGGAGAAGATAAGGATATCATCTAAGTAAACAACGAGGTACTTATACAGGACATCACGAAAGATTTCGTTCACAAAGTGTTGGAACACTGCTGGAGCATTACTCAACCCAAATGGCATTACCAGGTATTCATAATGGCCATCTCGAGTGTTGAAAGCTGTCTTCCACTCGTCACCACTCCGGATTCTGATGAGATTATAGGCACCGCGGAGATCTAACTTGGTGAAGATGCGGGCTCCTTTAACTCTGTCAAATAGTTCGGTAATGAGTGGTAATGGATAACTATTCTTGATAGTAATGTCATTGAGACCCCGATAGTCAATGCATGGACGCAGTCCTCCATCCTTCTTTTTAACAAAGAAGAAACCTGCACCAGCGGGAGATGATGACGGACGGATGAATCCCTTCTGAAGATTCTCTCTGATGTAATTACTCATCGCCTCAGTTTCAGGAACAGACAACGGGTAGGTGCGCCCCCTAGGTGGCTTCTTGCCAGGAAGGAGATCGATGAGACAATCCCATTCCCTATGGGGCGGCAGGATATCAGCAGCCTTTTCACAGAAGACGTCTGAGAAGTCTTGATAAGCTGCTGGGAGACTTGACTGTGTCTTTACTTCGGTAGACTTAATGGGACACACTTGGGCTAAGCAGGATTGATGACAATGTGAACCCCATGAGGTAAGCTGCAACGTTGACCAGTCAAACTGTGGATTATGTAGCTGGAGCCAGGGCATGCCCAAGACAATCTCCTGGGTGGCTTGAGGGATGACCAGGAACTTGATCAGTTCAGAATGGAGAAATCCAACTCCCAGAACCACTGGAACAGTTTGATGAGAAATGTTCCCCTTGGAGATTCGACTACCATCCACAGCAGTAATGTAAACTGGACAAGAAAGTTCACAGGTAGATAGGCAAAATTTATTTACCGCAGCTTGGGTGATAAAGTTTCCTGCAGCACCGCAGTCCACTAATGCTGACGCAGACTGGAGCCCAACTGGAGTCTCTAGCATCACTGGAAGGATGAGGTCTTGTTGAGAAGGAGCTTGACTGAAAGATCCTAACTTGACTCCTCCCTTACAAGTCAGGATCTGGCGTTTCCCGAACGCACCGTGCAGGAGTTAATCTGATGGCCCGCAGCAGCACAGTATAGGCAGAGTCTCTCACGTATTCTTCTTGCCCGCTCTTCAGGAGTTAGGCGGGACCTATTTATCTGCATAGGCTCGTCAGAAGAGGGAGACTGGAACTGTACAGGAGGTATGAACCTTGATCTGCGTGGCTCACTCCGAGCGCGTTCATTATTGCGTTCGCGGATGCGAGAGTCCAACTTAATGCACAGGGAGATCAAATCAGACAGTTGAACAGGAATGTCACGGGTCGCCAGTTCATCCTTGATCCGATCCGAGAGTCCGTGCCAGAAAGCTGCTACCAGAGCTTGGTTGTTCCACTGAACCTCTGCAGCCAACGTCTGGAACTGGATGACATATTGTCCCATGCTTCGGGTACCTTGACGAAGTTGGATCAGGTCTGCCGAAGCTGATGTCGCACGACCAGGCTCGTCAAAGATCCGTCTGAAGGTTGACACGAAGTCTGTGTAGTTGTTAATCAGAGGGTCAGCACGTTCCCACAGAGGAGACACCCAACTCAGAGCAGATCCAGAGAGTAAGGAGATGATGTAGGCAACCTTGGATCTTGGCGTGGGGAAATTATGTGGCAATAACTCAAACTGTATTTCACATTGATTGAGAAACCCGCGACATAACTTAGGACTGCCATCATACTTGCTCGGCACGGGCAGATGCAGACGTGACACTGGAGCTGATGCAGCCGGCATAGAAGAACTCACAGCACTGGCAGGTGCTGGAGTAACAGGAACAGTAGGAGAGAGTACACTAGGCAGGGATTGCTGTAGTGTATCTAATCGGGAGGACATCCCTTGCAGGAATTGAAGCATCTGCTGCTGCGCAACCTCTTGACCATCCAGACGGGAGACCAGATTTTGCAAGGCCTCTGACCCCACACTCCGTCCACCATCCGAGTCCATCGATCCTGGACTTACTGTCAGATTGTGTTTGGGCTGTGTCCCCGGAGGGGGCGCTAGTGGGTCAGTGGAGGTAGATGGGAGAAAACGAGGAGGCTGGATAACGTTCCTGCGCATGAGCGCAATGGTATTTATTTGGCAGATGATATTATACAGAATGGTAGCAGAAACAATAATAACAGATGAATAAAGTCAATCACTCAGCATGATAACTGAAAGTCTATGGCAATGGATGACAGATGACTTGAGAAAATAATATCCGGTAATATATATAAACAGAAGAACAAGTGCTTGTGAAATGGTTCTGGTTTGGAAACCAGTGCAGGTTTTAAAACAGGAAACTTAGGCAGCAAGGTGTAGAAATGGCAAACCTGAGCAGAGGCAGGAGTCTGACTTCACAGTGCAGGTGATGAGGCACTGGCAGCAGCAAGCTGTATCACAGGTGGAGGAATGAAACACACCTGGAGTCAGTCTTCAACTGCAGGCTGAAGCACACAAGGTGGTGATGAGTGTGAAGCCTTATTTGCAGGTTGCAGGTATTGCTGGGCCTTGAAGTTCCACGGAGCTGTGCAGAGTAACCAGGAGTACAAGTTCTTAAGCAGAGAACCAGGAACACAGGAGAAACAGGAACAGATCCTTTCACATGGGTCGCTGGAGAGACACAAAGTCCAGGATGCCTGCAGACTGATCCTGCGGTCTCTTATGTACCCCATGGTGCACAGGGATTGGATGAGTGAAGGAAAGTGGGTGCGGCCAAGCACCGGATTGGCCGCAGTATACTGGCTGTTTACAGACTGTCATGGCGGCGCCCACGCTGCGGCCCAGCAGGGACGCGGCGCGCTACATGCCCGCTGTCTCAGGAGTGTTCCCAGGCCCTTGACGATGTCCCATAGCAGGGGCACAGGTGACAGGTGACCGCAGGGAGCCAGGACGGAGTCCGCAGCGGCGGACGGATGCCAGCCTGGTAAGTCGATTCCTGACAGTATTTCCTTGTAGAGCCCAGTGTACCCCACAGCAGAAACATGTTTAAAGTTATAGTTATATAATGTATATGCTTTAAAGCACAGACCGTCAGCTTTAATTTGAGGGTATTCAAATCCAAATAAGAGGGTTTAGGGATAACAGAAATGTAATATGTAGTCCCCTCTTTTCAAGGGACCAAAAGTATTTGGCCAATTGACTCAAAAGCTGATTCATGGACAGGTCTGGGCTATTTCTTCATTATTTCTTTCATTAGGTAATTGTGTTGCATTTGCATTTGGAAGCTGTTGCTGTGTGAACCCACAACATGCAGTGAATGAAGTTCTCAATGCAAGAGAAACAGGCCGTCCTTAGGCTTGTAAAACTAAAAAAATATATATATATCTCTATCAGAGAGATTGCGGCAAAAAAAGAAAAAGAAAAAAAAATAAGATTTTAAACCTACCGGTAAATCTTTTTCTCCTAGTCCGTAGAGGATGCTGGGGACTCCGTAAGGACCATGGGGTATAGACGGGCTCCGCAGGAGACATGGGCACTTTAAGACTTTAAATGGGCGTGAACTGGCTCCTCCATCTATGCCCCTCCTCCAGACCCCAGTTATAGGAACTGTGCCCAGAGGAGACGGACATTACAAGGAAAAGGATTTTGTTAATTAAGGGTGAGACACATACCAGCTCACACTACAAACACACCGTACAACATGGTATATAAGTAAACCAGTTAACAGTATAAACAACAAAAATCAGCAACAGCTTGATCTCAACTGTAACACAACCCTTGTGTAACCTTATCAATAATTATGTACAATTATTGCAGATTTCAGTCCGCACTGAGACGGGCGCCCAGCATCCTCTACAGACTAGGAGAAAAAGATTTACCGGTAGGTTTAAAATCTTATTTTCTCTTACGTCCTAGAGGATGCTGGGGACTCCGTAAGGACCATGGGGTTTATACCAAAGCTCCAGACCGGGCGGGAGAGTGCGGATGACTCTGCAGCACCGATTGAGCAAACATGAGGTCCTCATCAGCTAGGGTATCAAACTTATAGAATTTTGCAAAAGTGTTTGAACCCGACCAAGTAGCTGCTCGGCAAAGCTGTAACGCCAAGACACCTCGGGCAGTCGCCCAAGAAGAACCCACCTTCCTAGTGGAATGGGCCTTGACCGATTTTGGTAACGGCAATCCAGCCGCAGAATGAGCCTGCTGAATCGTGTTACAGATCCAGCGTGCAATAGTCTGCTTGGAAGCAGGCGCGCCAATCTTGTTGGCCACATATAGGACAAACAGTGCCTCTGTTTTCCTAATACGAGCCATTCTGGCTATATAGATCTTTAAAGCCCTGACCGCATCAAGGAACTTGGAATCCTCCAAGACCTCCGTAGCCACAGGCACCACAATAGGTTGGTTCATGTGAAACGACGAAACCACCTTGGGTAGAAATTGAGGACGAGTTCTCAATTCCGCTCTATCTTCATGGAAAATCAGATAGGGGCTCTTGTGAGACAAGGCCGCCAATTCGGACACCCGCCTTGCAGATGCCAAGGCCAATAATATGACCACTTTCCAAGTGAGAAATTTCAAGTCAACAGTTTGAAGAGGTTCAAACCAATGTGATTTAAGGAACTGTAACACCACGTTAAGGTCCCACGGTGCCACTGGGGGCACAAAAGGAGGTTGGATGTGCAGTACTCCCTTCACAAAAGTCTGCACTTCTGGAAGAGAGGCCAATTCCTTCTGAAAGAATATTGATAAGGCCGAAATCTGCACCTTAATGGAGCCTAACTTTAAGCCCATATCCACTCCTGTCTGTAGAAAATGGAGAAAACAACCCAGATGGAAATCCTCCGTAAGAGCATTCTTGGATTCACACCAAGACACATACTTCCTCCAGATACGGTGATAGTGCTTCGCCGTTACCTCCTTCCTAGCTTTAAGTAGAGTAGTGATGACTTCCCCTGGAATACCTTTCCTAGCTAGGATCTGGTGTTCAACCGCCATGCCATCAAACGTAATCACGGTAAGTCCTGGAACACACACGGCCCCTGTTGTAACAGGTCCTCTCTGAGAGGAAGAGGCCAAGGATCTTCCGTGAGCATTTCCTGAAGATCTGGATACCAGGCCCTTCAAGGCCAATCTGGAACAATGAGTATCGTCTGAACCTATGTTCTTCTTATGATTCTCAATATTTTTGAGATGAGTGGAAGTGGAGGGAACACATAGACCGCCTGATACACCCATGGTGTTACTAGCGCGTCTACTGCTATCGCCTGAGGGTCCCTCGACCTGGAACAATATGTCCGAAGCTTCTTGTTGAGGCGTGACGCCATCATGTCTATTTGAGGCAGTCCCCAGCAACTTGTCAGTTCTGCAAAGACCTCTTGATGAAGTCCCCACTCTCCTGGATGGAGATCGTGCCTGCTGAGGAAGTCTGCTTCCCAGTTGTCCACTCCTGGAATGAATACTGCTGACAGAGCGCTCGCATGATTTTCCGCCCAGCGAAGAATCCTGGTGGCTTCCGCCATTGCTGCTCTGCTCCTTGTTCCGCCCTGTCGGTTTACATGCGCCACGGCTATGATGTTGTCTGACTGGATCAGAACGGGTAGGTTGCGAAGAAGATGCTCCGCCTGTCTCAGGCCGTTGTATATGGCCCTTAATTCCAGCACATTTATGTGCAGACAAGCCTCCTGGCTTGACCATATTCCCTGAAAGTTTTTTTCCCTGTGTGACCGCTCCCCATCCTTGGAGGCTCGCGTCCGTGGTCACGAGAACCCAATCCTGAATTCCGAACCTGCGACCCTCTAGAAGGTGAGCACTCTGGAGCCACCACAGGAGAGAGATCCTGGCCCTGGGGGACATGCTTATCATCCGATGTATTTGGAGATGGGACCCTGACCACTTGTTTAGTAGGTCCCACTGAAAAGTTCTTGCATGGAACCTGCCAAACGGAATGGCCTCGTAGGCCGCCACCATCTTTCCCAACACTCGAGTGCATTGATGAATTGACACTCCTTTTGGTTTCAGCAGATCCTTGACCATGTTGTGGATTTCCTGAGCTTTTTCCACTGGAAGAAAAACCCTCTGCCTTTCCGTATCCAGAATCATGCCCAAAAACGACAGCCGAGTTGTCGGAACCAACTGCGACTTTGGCAAATTTAGAAGCCAGCCGTGTTGTTGTAGCACCCTCAGAGAGAGTTCCACGCTTTTCAGTAATTGTTCTCTTGATCTCGCCTTTATCAGGAGATCGTCCAAGTACGGGATAATTGTGACACCCTGCTTGCGCAGGAGCACCATCATTTCTGCCATTACCTTGGTGAAAATCTTCGGGGCCGTGGAAAGCCCAAACGGCAACGTCTGAAATTGGTAATGACAATCCTGCACAGCGAATCTCAGAAAGGCCTGATGAGAAGGGTATATGGGGACATGAAGGTATGCATCCTTTATGTCTAGCGACACCATAAAATCCCCCCGTCCAGACTGGAGATCACTGCTCGGAGAGATTCCTTCTTGAATTTGAATCTCTTCAAATACAGGTTTAGGGATTTTAGGTTCAGATCGGTCTGACCGAGCCGTCTGGCTTCGGAACCACGAATAGAGTTGAATAAAAACCCTTTCCCTGTTGTAACAGGGGAACCCTGATAATCACTTGCTGTTGACACAGCTTTTGTATTGCCGCTGAAACTATTGTTCTCTCTGGGAGAGAAGCTGGTAAGGCCGATTTGAAAAATCGGTGTGGAGGCACGTCTTCGAACTCCAGTTTGTACCCTTGGGTCACAATTCCTAGCACCCAAGGATCCAGGTCCGACTGAACTCAGACCTGGCTGAAGATGTACCCCTACCTGTGCGGACTCCCGCAGGGGAGCCCCAGCGTCATGCGGTGGATTTGGCAGAAGCCGGAGAGGACTTTTGCTCCTGGGAACTAGCCGTAGCTGGTGTCCTTTTCCCTCTTCCTCTACCTCTGGCGAGGAAAGATGATCCACGCCCCTTTCTGGTATTGAGGCATTTTCTTTTGCTGTGGGGGAACAAAAGGCAAAAAAGAAGACTTACCTGCGTCAGCTGTGGAAACCAGGTCCGCGAGGCCATCCCCAAACAAAACTTCACCCTTGTAAGGCAAAGCCTCCATAAGTCTCTTGGAGTCAGCATCACCAGTCCATTGACGGGTCCACAGCGACCTCCTAGCTGAAATTGCCATGGCATTTACCCTTGATCCCAAGAGGCCAATGGGGGTCATTCCGAGTTGTTCGCTCGTTGCCGATTTTCGCAACGGAGCGATTAAGGCAAAAATGCGCATGCGCATGGTACGCAGTGCGCATGCGCTAAGTATTTTAGCACAAAACTTAGTAGATTTACTCACGTCCGAAAGAAGAATTTTCATTGTTGAAGTGATCGGAGTGTGATTGACAGGAAGTGGGTGAAACTGACCGTTTTCTGGGAGTGTGCGGAAAAACGCAGGCGTGCCAGACTAAAACACGGGAGTGTCTGGAGAAACGGGGGAGTGGCTGGCCGAACACAGGGCGTGTTTGTGACGTCAAACCAGGAACGAAACGAGCTGAGCTGATCGCAATTTAGGAGTAAGTCTCGAGCTACTCAGAAACTGCTAAGAAATTTCTATTCGCAATTCTGCTAATCTTTCGTTCGCAATTCTGCTAAGCTAAGATACACTCCCAGAGGGCGGCGGCCTAGCGTGTGCAATGCTGCTAAAATCTGCTAGCGAGCGAACAACTCGGAATGACCCCAAATATCTCTCGCAGCCTCCCTTAGGTATAACGCTGCGTCCTTGATGTGACCCAAAGTTAACAGAACAGTATCCCTGTCGAGGGTGTCCATGTCAGATGACAAGTTATCTGTCCAACCTGCAATTGCGCTACTCACCCATGCCGATGCAACCGCCGGTCTGAGCAGGGCTCCCGTAGTCGCATAAATTGATTTTAAAGTGGTTTCCTGCTTGCGGTCCGCAGGATCCTTTAGGGTCACCGTGTCCGGGGACGGTAGGGCCACTTTTTTGGATAACCGCGTCAAGGTTTTATCCACCATGGGTGATGATTCCCACCGTCACCTGTCCTGTGAGGGGAAAGGATACGCCATAATAATTCTCTTGGGAATCTGCAGCCTCTTGTCTGGAGTTTCCCAAGCCTTTTCAAATAGAGCGTTCAGTTCATGAGGGGAAACGTTACTTCACGTTTCTTCTCCTTAAACATACAGACCCTTGTGTCAGGGACAGAGGGGTCCTCTGTGATATGTAATACATCTTTTATTGCTATAATCATGTACTGAATACTCTTGGCCACCCTTGGGTGTAACCTCGCATCATCATAGTCGACACTGGAGTCGGAATCCGTGTCGGTATCAGTGTCTGCAATCTGGGTAAAGGAACGTTTCTGGGACCCTGATGGGTTCTGTGACACAGTAATATCCATGGATTGACTCCATGCTTGGTTCTGAGACTCAGATTTGTCCAACCTTTTATGTAATAAAGCTACACTTGCATTCAAACCATTCCACATGTTTACCCAATCAGCAGTCGGCGGTGCCGACGGAGTCATTACCACATTCTGCTCCGCTTCCTCCCTCGACGAGCCCTCCGCCTCAGACATGTCGACACACACGTACTGACACCCCCAAACACAGTGAAGTATAGGGCACAGACCCACAATGAGGTCCTTTGGAGAGACAGAGATGGAATTTGCCAGCTCAAACCCAGCGCCGCCACAGTCTGAAATATTAACAATACCTCAGATCTGTAAGAGCTTTTATATATAAATATATATCAAATCAGCACCAAATTATTGTGCCCGCTTCCCGCCTCGTTTTGCACCCTGTTACTTGTGTATAGCAGGGCAGGGTCCGGGAGCAGTGTCTCTGCAGCAAGCTGTGGAGAAAATGGCGCTGGTTAAAACTGAGGGAAGAAGCCCCGCCCCCTTGATGGCGGGCTTCGGTCCCGCTATTATTTATACTGGCGGGGGTTTGTATACCCTGCCTATGCAGTGTATATACTATGCCAGTCTAGTATCTGAGGTAAATTTTGCTGCCCAGGGCGCCCCCCCTGCGCCCTGCACCCTTGTAGTGCCTTGTGTGTGTGTGGGAGCAATGGCGCGCTGCGCGGTACCTCACGAAGATCTGACGTCTTCTGCCGCCTCTGAAGTCTTCTTGCTTCCTATACTCACCCGGCTTCAATCTTCCGGCAATGTGAGGAGGACGGCGGCGCGGCTCCGGGAACGAACAGCTAGACGACACCAGTGTTCAGACCCTTTGGAGCGAACGATGTCCAGTAGCCTAAGAAGCAGAGCCCATCAGTCTAGGAAAGTGGGTCTGCTTCTCTTCCCTCAGTCCCACGAAGCAGGGAGCCTGTTGCCAGCAGTGCTCCCTGAAAATAAAAAACCTAACAAAGTCTATTTTCTAGAGAAACTCAGTAGAGCTCCCCTAGTGTGTGACCAGTCTCCTCTGGGCACAGGATCTAACTGGGGTCTGGAGGAGGGGCATAGAGGGAGGAGCCAGTCCACGCCCATTTAAAGTCTTAAAATGCCCATGTCTCCTGCGGAGCCCGTCTATACCCCATGGTCCTTACGGAGTCCCCAGCATCCTCTAGGACGTAAGAGAAAATAAGAATTTACTCACCGGTAATTCTATTTCTCGTAGTCCGTAGTGGATGCTGGGGACTCCGTAAGGACCATGGGGAATAGACGGGCTCCGCAGGAGACTGGGCACTCTATAAGAAAGATTTGGTACTATCTGGTGTGCACTGGCTCCTCCCTCTATGCCCCTCCTCCAGACCTCAGTTAGGATACTGTGCCCGGAAGAGCTGACACAATAAGGAAGGATTTTGAATCCCGGGTAAGACTCATACCAGCCACACCAATCACACCGTATAACTCGTGATATTATACCCAGTTAACAGTATGAAATATAACTGAGCCTCTCAACAGATGGCTCAACAATAACCCTTTAGTTAGGCAATAACTATATACAAGTATTGCAGACAATCCGCACTTGGGATGGGCGCCCAGCATCCACTACGGACTACGAGAAATAGAATTACCGGTGAGTAAATTCTTATTTTCTCTGACGTCCTAGTGGATGCTGGGGACTCCGTAAGGACCATGGGGATTATACCAAAGCTCCCAAACGGGCGGGAGAGTGCGGATGACTCTGCAGCACCGAATGAAAGAACTCAAGGTCCTCCTCAGCCAGGGTATCAAATTTGTAGAATTTAGCAAACGTGTTTGCCCCTGACCAAGTTGCAGCTCGGCAAAGTTGTAAAGCCGAGACCCCTCGGGCAGCCGCCCAAAATGAGCCCACCTTCCTCGTGGAATGGGCTTTCACTGATTTAGGATGCGGCAATCCAGCCGCAGAATGCGCCAGCTGAATTGTGCTACAAATCCAGCGAGCAATAGTCTGCTTAGAAGCAGGAGCACCTATTTTGTTGGGTGCATACAGGATAAAAAGCGAGTCAGTTTTCCTGACTCCAGCCGTCCTGGAAACATAAATTTTCAAGGCCCTGACTACGTCCAGTAACTTGGAATCCTCCAAGTCCCTAGTAGCCGCAGGCACCACAATAGGTTGGTTCAAGTGAAAAGCTGATACCACCTTAGGGAGAAACTGGGGACGAGTCCTCAATTCTGCCCTATCCATGTGGAAAATCAGATAAGGGCTTTTACATGACAAAGCCGCCAATTCTGACACACGCCTGGCCGAAGCCAAGGCCTATAACATGACCACTTTCCACGTGAGATATTTCAGATCCACAGTTTTAAGTGGTTCAAACCAATGTGATTTTAGGAAACTCAACACCACATTGAGATCCCAAGGTGCCACAAAAGGGGGCTGAATATGAAGCACTCCCTTTACAAATGTCTGAACTTCAGGCAGTGAAGCCAGTTCTTTCTGGAAGAAAATCGACAGAGCCGATATCTGGACCTTAATGGAACCCAATTTTAGGCCCATAGTCACTCCCGACTGTAGGAAGTGCAGAAAACGACCCAGCTGAAATTCCTCTGTAGGGGCCTTCCTGGCCTCACACCACGCAACATATTTTCGCCAAATGCGGTGATAATGGTTTGCGGTTACTTCTTTCCTGGCTTTTATCAGCGTAGGAATGACTTCCTCCGGAATGCCCTTTTTCTTTAGGATCCGGAATTCAACCGCCATGCCGTCAAACGTAGCCGCGGTAAGTCTTGGAACAGACAGGGCCCCTGCTGTAGCAGATCCTGTCTGAGCGGTAGAGGCCATGGGTCCTCTGATATCATTTCTTGAAGTTCTGGGTACCAAGCTCTTCTTGGCCAATCCGGAACCACGAGTATCGTTCTTACTCCTCGCCTTCTTATTATTCTCAGTACCTTTGGTATGAGAGGCAGAGGAGGGAACACATAAACCGACTGGTACACCCACGGTGTCACTAGAGCGTCCACAGCTATCGCCTGAGGGTCCCTTGACCTGGCGCAATATCTCTTTAGTTTTTTGTTGAGGCGGGACGCCATCATGTCCACCTGTGGCCTTTCCCAACGGTTTACCAACAGTAGGAAGACTTCTGGATGAAGTCCCCACTCTCCCGGGTGTAGGTCGTGTCTGCTGAGGAAGTCTGCTTCCCAGTTGTCCACTCCCGGAATGAACACTGCTGACAGTGCTAGTACGTGATTTTCCGCCCATCGGAGAATCCTTGTGGCTTCTGCCATCGCCATCCTGCTTCTTGTGCCGCCCTGTCGGTTTACATGGGCGACTGCCGTGATGTTGTCCGATTGGATCAGAACCGGCTGGTTTTGAAGCAGGGGCCTTGCCTGACTTAGGGCATTGTAAATGGCCCTCAGTTCCAGAATATTTATGTGTAGGGACGACTCCTGACTTAACCAAAGTCCCTGGAAATTTCTTCCCTGTGTGACTGCGCCCCAGCCTCGAAGGCTGGCATCCGTGGTCACCAGTCCTGTATGCCGAATCTGCGGCCCTCTAGAAGTTGAGCACTCTGCAGCCACCACAGTAGAGACACCCTGGTCCTTGGAGACAGGGTTATCAGTTGATGCATCTGAAGATGCGATCCTGACCACTTGTCCAAGAGGTCCCACTGGAAGGTCCTTGCATGGAACCTGCCGAATGGAATTGCTTCGTATGAAGCCACCATTTTTCCCAGGACTCGTGTGCAGTGATGCACCGATACCCGTTTTGGTTTTAGGAGGTCTCTGACTAGAGATGACAGCTCCTTGGCTTTCTCCTGCGGGAGAAACACTTTTTTCTGTTCTGTGTACAGAATCATCCCCAGGAACAGTAAGCGTGTGGAAGGAACCAGTTGTGACTTTGGAATGTTTAGAATCCAGCCATGCTGTTGTAGCACTTCCCGAGATAGTGCTACTCCGACCAGTAACTGCTCCCTGGACCTCGCCTTTATTAGGAGATCGTCCAAGTACGGGATAAGTAAAACTCCCTTTTTTCGAAGGAGTATCATCATTTCTGCCATTACCTTGGTAAACACCCTCGGTGCCGTGGACAGTCCAAACGGTAGTGTCTGGAATTGGTAATGGCAATCCTGTACCACAAATCTGAGGTACTCCTGGTGAGGAAGGTAAATTGGGACATGCAGGTAAGCATCCTTGATGTCCAGGGATACCATGTAATCCCCCTCGTCCAGGCTTGTGATAACCGCCCTGAGCGATTCCATCTTGAACTTTAATCTTTTTATGTATGTGTTCAAGGATTTCAAATTTAAAATGGGTCTCACCGAACCGTCCGGTTTCGGTACCACAAACAGTGTGGAATAGTAACCCCGTCCTTGTTGAAGTAGGGGTACCTTGACTATCACCTGCTGGGAAAACAGCTTGTGAATTGCCTCTAGTACAGCCTCCCTGCCCGAGGGAGTTGTCGGTAAGGCCGATTTGAGGAAACGGCGGGGGGGAGGCGCCTCGAATTATTCCAGCTTGTACCCCTGAGATACTACTTGAAGGATCCAGGGATCCACCCGTGAGCGAAGCCACTGATCGCTGAAATTTTGAGGCGGCCCCCCACCGTACCTGGCTCCGCCTGTGGAGCCCCACCGTCATGCGGCGGATTTGGAAGAAGCGGGGGAGGACTTTTGTTCCTGGGAACCTGCTGCGTGTTGCAGCTTTTTTCCCCTTCCTCTGCCTCTGGACAGAAAGGACCCGCCTTTTCCCCGCCTGTTTTTCTGGGGTCGAAAGGACTGTACCTGATAATACGGCGCTTTCTTAGGCTGTGAGGGGACATGGGGCAAAAATGCTGACTTCCCAGCTGTTGCTGTGGAAACAAGGTCTGAGAGACCATCCCCGAATAACTCCTCACCCTTATAAGGCAAAACTTCCATGTGCCTTTTAGAATCTGCATCCCCTGTCCACTGCCGAGTCCATAAGCCTCTCCTAGCAGAAATGGACAATGCACTTATTCTAGATGCCAGCCGGCAGATCTCCCTCTGTGCATCTCTCATGTACAAGACTGAGTCTTTTATATGCTCCACGGTTAGCAATATAGTGTCCCTGTCTAGGGTGTCAATATTTTCCGACAGGGAATCTGACCAAGCAGCAGCAGCACTGCACATCCACGCTGAAGCAATATCTGGTCTCAGTATAACACCAGTGTGTGTATATATAGACTTTAGGATAGCCTCCTGCTTTCTATCAGCAGGTTCCTTTAGGGCGGCCGTATCCGGAGACGGTAGTGCCATCTTTTTAGACAAACGTGTGAGCGCTTTATCCACCCTAGGGGGAGTTTCCCAACGTGACCTATCCTCTGGCGAGAAAGGGAACGCCATTAGTAATTTTTTTGAAATCACCAATTTTTTATCGGGGAAAGCCCACGCTTCTTCACACACTGCATTTAATTCTTCAGATGGGGGAAAAACTATTGGTAGTTTTTTCTCCCCAAACATAATATCCTTTTTTGAGGTACCTGGGTTTATATCAGAAAATAAGATTTTACTCACCGGTAAATCTATTTCTCGTAGTCCGTAGTGGATGCTGGGAACTCCGAAAGGACCATGGGGAACAGCGGGCTCCGAAGGAGGCTGGGCACTCTAGAAAGATTTATGACTACCTGGTGTGCACTGGCTCCTCCCACTATGACCCTCCTCCAAGCCTCAGTTAGGACACTGTGCCCGGACGAGCTGACATAATAAGGAAGGATTTTGAATCCCGGGTAAGACTCATACCAGCCACACCAATCACACCGTACAACTCGTGATACTATATCCAGTTTGACAGTATGAAAACAACTGAGCCTCTCAACAGATGGCTCAACAATAACCCTTTAGTTAGCAATAACTATTTACAAGTATTGCAGACAATCCGCACTTGGGATGGGCGCCCAGCATCCACTACGGACTACGAGAAATAGATTTACCGGTGAGTAAAATCTTATTTTCTCTGACGTCCTAGTGGATGCTGGGAACTCCGAAAGGACCATGGGGATTATACCAAAGCTCCCAAACGGGCGGGAGAGTGCGGATGACTCTGCAGCACCGAATGAGAGAACTCAAGGTCCTCCTCAGCCAGGGTATCAAATTTGTAGAATTTTGCAAACGTGTTTGCCCCTGACCAAGTAACAGCTCGGCAAAGTTGTAAAGCCGAGACCCCTCGGGCAGCCGCCCAAGATGAGCCCACCTTCCCTGTGGAATGGGCTTTCACTGATTTAGGATGCGGCAGTCCAGCCGCAGAATGCGCCTGCTGAATCGTGTCACAGATCCAGCGAGCGATAGTCTGCTTAGAAGCAGGAGCACCCAGCCTGTTGGGTGCATACAGGATAAATAGCGAGTCAATTTTCTTGACTCTAGCCGTCCTGGAAACATAATTTTTCAAGGCCCTGACTACGTCCAGTAACTTGGAATCCTCCAAGTCCCTAGTAGCTGCAGGCACCACAATAGGTTGGTTCAAGTGAAAAACTGATACCACCTTAGGGAGAAACTGGGGACGAGTCCTCAATTCTGCCCTATCCATATGGAAAATCAGATAAGGACTTTTATATGACAAAGCCGCCAATTCTGATACACGCCTGGCCGAAACCAAGGCCAATAACATGACCACTTTCCGCGTGAGATATTTTAGATCCACGGTTTTTAGTGGTTCAAACCAATGTGATTTTAAGAAACTCAACACCACGTTGAGATCCCAAGGTGCCACTGGAGGCACAACCGGGGGCTGAATATGCAGCACTCCTTTTACAATGTCTGAACTTCAGGTACTGAAGCGAATTCTTTCTGGAAGAAAATCGACAGAGCCGAGATCTGTATCTTAATGGAGCCTAATTTTAGGCCCATAGACACTCCTGCTTGTAGGAAATGCAGAAATCGACCTAGTTGAAATTCCTCTGTTGGGGCCTTTTGTGGCCTCACACCAAGCAACATATTTCCGCCATATGCGGTGATAATGTTTTGCAGTTACATCTTTCCTGGCTTGAATCAGCGTAGGAATGACTTCCTCCGGAATGCCCTTTTCCTTTAGGATCCGGCGTTCAACCGCCATGCCATCAAAACGTAGCCGCGGTAAGTCTTGGAACAGACAGGGCCCCTGCTGCAGCAGGTCCTGTCTGAGCGGCAGAGGCCATGGGTCCTCTGATATAATTTCTTGAAGTTCTGGGTACCAGGCTCTTCTTGGCCAATCCGGAACCACGAGTATCGTTCTTACTCCTCGCCTTCTTATTATTCTCAGTACCTTTGGTATGAGAGGCAGAGGGGGGAACACATAAACCGACTGGTACACCCACGGTGTTACCAGAGCGTCCACAGCTATCGCCTGAAGGTCCCTTGACCTGGCGCAATATCTTTTATAGCTTTTTGTTGAGGCGGGACGCCTTCATGTCCACCTGTGGCCTTTCCCAATGGTGTACAATCCTTTGGAAGACTTCTGGATGAAGTCCCCACTCTCTCGGGTGGAAGTCGTGTCTGCGGAGAAGATCTGCTTCCCAGTTGGCCACTCCGGGAATGCACACTGCTGACAGTGCTAACACATGATTTTCCGCCCATCGGAGAATCCTTGTGGCTTCTGCCATCGCCATCCTGCTTCTTGTGCCGCCCTGTTGGTTTACATGGGCGACTGCCGTGATGTTGTCTGATTGGATCAGGACCGGACGGTTTTGAAGCAGAGACCTTGGCTGACTCAGGGCATTGTAAATGGCCCTCAGTTCCAGAATATTTATGTAGGGAACTCACCTGACTTGACCAAAGTCCCTGGAAGCTTCTTCCCTGTGTGACTGCCCCCCAGCCTCAAAGGCTGGCATCCATGGTCACTAGGACCTAGTCCTGTATGTCGAACCTGCGGCCCTCTTGAAGATGGGCACTCTGCAGCCACTACAGTAGAGATACCCTGGTCCTTGGAGACAGGGTTATCAGCCGATGCATCTGAAGATGTGATCCGTACCACTTGTCTAACAGGTCCCCCTGAAAAGTTCTTGCATGGAACCTGCCGAATGGGATTGCTTCGTAGGAAGCTATCATTTTTCCCAGGACTCGCGTGCAATGATGCACCGATAACTGTTTTGGCTTCAGGAGGTCTCTGACTAGAGATGACAGCTCCTTGGCTTTCTCCTCCGGGAGAAACACTTATTTCTGGTCTGTGTCCAGAACCATCCCCAGGAACAGTAGACGTGTCGTAGGAAACAGCTGTGTCTTTGGACTGTTTAGAATCCAACCGTGCTGTTGTAGCACTTTCCAAAATAGTGCTACCCCGACTAGCAACTGCTCCTTGGACCTCGCCCTTATAAGGAGATTGTCCAAGTACGGGATCATTAAAAACTCCCCTTTTTCGAAGGAGTATCATCATTCCGGCCATTACCTTGGTAACACCCTCGGTGCCATGTACAGTCCAAACGGCAGAGTCTGGATTTGGTAATGGGAATCCTGTACCACAAATCTGAGGTACTCCTGGCGAGGATAGTAAATGGGGACATGCAGGTAAGCATCCTTGATGTCCCGGGATACCATGTAATCCCCCTCGTCCAGGCTTGCAATAACCGCCCTGAGCGATTCCATCTTGAACTTGAATTTTTTTATGTATGTGTTCAAGGATTTTAAATATAAAAAAGGGTCACACCGAACCATGCGGTTTCGGTACCCCAAACCGTGTGGAATAGTAACCCCGTCCTTGTTGAAGTAGGGGCACCTTAAGTATTACCTGATGGGAATACAGCTTATTAATTGCCTCTAGCACAGCCTCCCTGCCTGAGGGAGTTGTCGGCAAGGCATATTTGAGGAAACGGCGGGGGGAAGACATCTCGAATTCCAGCTTGTACCCCTGAAATACTACTTGAATGAAACAGGGATCCACCTGTGAGCGAGCCCACTGATCGCTGAAATTTTTGAGACGGCCCCCCACCGTACCTGGCTACACCTGTGGAGCCCCCGCGTCATGCTGTGGACTCAGAGGAAGCGAGAGAAGAATTATGATTCTGGGAACAGGCTGACTGGTGCAGCTTTTTCCCTCTTCCCTTGTCTCTGTACAGAAAGGAAGCGCCTTTGACCCGCTTGCTTTTCTGAAGCCGAAAGGACTGTACCTGATAATACAGTGCTTTCTTAGTCTGTGAGGAAAACTGAGGTAAAAATATTTCTTCCCAGCTGTTGCTGCGGATACGAGGTCCCAGAGACCATCCCCAAATAATTCCTCAACCTTATAAGGCAGAATCTCTATGCGCCTTTTAAAGTCAGCATCACCTGTCCAGTGACAGGTCTCTAATACCCTCCTGACAGAATGGACATTACATTAATTTTGGATGCCAGCCGGCAAAATATCCCTCTGTGCATCCCTCATATATAAGACGACGTCTTTAATATGTTCTCATGTTAGCAAACTAGTATGTTTGACAGGGTCACCGACCACGCTGCAGCAGCACGCTCTGCAGGTTTCAGTCTAGTACCTGAGTGTGTAAATACAGACTTCAGGATAGCCTCCTGCTTTTTATCAACAGGTACCTTCAAAGTGGCCGTTCCTAAAACGGCAGTGCCACCTATTTTGACAACCGTGTGAGCGCCTTATCCACCCTAGGGGATATCTCCCAGCGTAACTTATCCTCTGGCGGGAAAAGGTACGCCATCAGTAACTTTTTAGAAATTACCAGTTTCTTATCAGGGGGAACCCACGCTTTTCACACACTTCATTCATTCATCTGATGGGGGAACAAAACACTGCCTGCTTTTTCTCCCCAAATATAAAAACCCATTTTTAGAGGTTAATGTCAGAAATGTGTAACACATTTTTTATTGCCGGGATCAAGTCACGGATGTTCCTAGTGGATTGTGTATATGTCTCAACCTTGTCGACACTGGAGTCAGACTCCGTGTCTGCCATCTGAATGAGCGGGCGTTTTTGAGCCCCTGATGGCCTTTGAGACGCCTGGGCAGGCGCGGGCTGAGAAGCCGGCTGTCCCACAGCTGTTACGTCATCCATACTTTTATGTAAGGAGTTGACACTGTCGGTTAATACCTTTCACCTAACCATCCACTCTGGTGTTGGCCCCACAGGGGGCGACATCACATTTATCGGCATCTGCTCCGTCACTATATAAGCCTCCTCCTCAAACATGTCGACACAGCCGTACCGACACACCGCACACACACAGGGAATGCTCTGACTGAGGACAGGACCCCACAAAGCCCTTTGGGGAGACAGAGAGAGAGTATGCCAGCACACACCAGAGCGCTATATAATGTGGGGATTAACACTATAACTGAGTGAATTTTCCCCCATAGCTGCTTGTATATACAATATTGCGCCTAAATTTAGTGCCCCCCCTCTCTTTTTAACCCTTTGAGCCTGAAAACTACAGGGGAGAGCCTGGGGAGCTTTCTTCCAGCTGCACTGTGAAGAGAAAATGGCGCCAGTGTGTCTGAGGGAGATAGCTCCGCCCCTTTTCCGCGGCCTATTCTCCCGCTTTTTTCTGGATTCTGGCAGGGGTATTTACCACATATATAGCCTCTGGGGCTATATATTGTGGTATTTTTGCCAGCCAAGGTGTTTTTATTGCTGCTCAGGGCGCCCCCCCCAAGCGCCCTGCACCCTCAGTGACCGGAGTGTGAAGTGTGTATGAGGAGCAATGGCGCACAGCTGCAGTGCTGTGCGCTACCTTGGTGAAGACTGATGTCTTCTGCCGCCGATTTTCCGGACCTCTTCTTGCTTCTGGCTCTGTAAGGGGGATGGCGGCGCGGCTCCGGGACCGAACACCAAGGACTGGGCCTGCGGTCGATCCCTCTGGAGCTAATGGTGTCCAGTAGCCTAAGAAGCCCAATCCGGCTGCAAGCAGGCGAGTTCGCTTCTTCTCCCCTTAGTCCCTCGCTGCAGTGAGCCTGTTGCCAGCAGGTCTCACTGAAAATAAAAAACCTAATTCTATACTTTCTTTCTAGAGGCTCAGGAGAGCCCCTAGTGTGCATCCAACCTCGGCCGGGCACAAGATCTAACTGAGGCTTGGAGGAGGGTCATAGTGGGAGGAGCCAGTGCACACCAGGTAGTCATAAATCTTTCTAGAGTGCCCAGCCTCCTTCGGAGCCCGCTATTCCCCATGGTCCTTTCGGAGTTCCCAGCATCCACTAGGACGTCAGAGAAATGTGTAATACCTCTTTCATTGCCTCAATCATGCAACGAATGGCCCTAGTGGACATTAAATTTGACTCATCGTCGTCGACACTGGTATCAGTATCCGTGTCGACATCTGTGTCTGCCATCTGAGGTAGTGGGTGTTTCAGAGCCCCTGATGGCCTTTGAATTGTCTGGGCAGGCACGAGCTGAGAAGCCGGCTGTCCCGCATTTGGCATGTCGTCAAAAGGAGTCGACACTTGCACGTAATTCCTTCCATAAGTCCATCCACTCAGGTGTCTGCCCCGTAGGGGGTGACATCACATTTATAGGCATCTGCTCCGCCTCCACATAAGCCTCCTCATCAAACATGTCGACACAGCCGTACCGACACACCGCACACACACAGGGAATGCTCTTAAAGGAGACAGGACCCCACAAAAGCCCTTTGGGGAGACAGAGAGAGAGTATGCCAGCACACACCAGAGCGCTATATAATGCAGGGACTAACTGAATTATGTCCCCTATAGCTGCTATAATATTTACTGCGCCTAATTTTAGTGCCCCCCCCCCCTCTCTCTTTTACCCTTTTCTGTAGTGTAGACTGCAGGGGAGAGTCAGGGAGCTTCCTTCCAGCGGAACTGTGAGGGAGAAATGGCGCCAGTGTGCTGAGGGAGATGGCTCCGCCCCTTTTTCGGCTGACTTTTCTCCCGCTTTCTTCTGTATTCTGGCAGGGGTAATTACCACATATATAGCCTCTGGGGCTACATATTGTGGTTATTTTGCCAGCCGAGGTGATTTTATTGCTGCTCAGGGCGCCCCCCCCCCCAGCGCCCTGCACCCTCAGTGACCGGAGTGTGAAGTGTGTATGAGGAGCAATGGCGCACAGCTGCAGTGCTGTGCGCTACCTTGGTGAAGACTGAAGTCTTCTGCCGCCGATTTTCCGGACCATCTTCTTGCTTCTGGCTCTGTAAGGGGGACGGCGGCGCGGCTCCGGGAACGAACACCAAGGACGGGTCCTGCGGTCGATCCCTCTGGAGCTAATGGTGTCCAGTAGCCTAAGAAGCCCAAGCTAGCTGCAAGCAGGTAGGTTCGCTTCTTCTCCCCTTAGTCCCTCGTTGCAGTGAGCCTGTTGCCAGCAGGTCTCACTGTAAAATAAAAAACCTAACATATACTTTCTTTCTAGGAGCTCAGGAGAGCCCCTAGTGTGCATCCAGCCCGGCCGGGCACAGAAATCTAACTGAGGTCTGGAGGAGGGGCATAGAGGGAGGAGCCAGTGCACACCAGATAGTACCAAATCTTTCTTATAGAGTGCCCAGTCTCCTGCGGAGCCCGTCTATTCCCCATGGTCCTTACGGAGTCCCCAGCATCCACTAGGACGTCAGAGAAATAGGATTTTGATAACCTACCGGTAAATCCTTTTCTCCTAGTCCGTAGAGGATGCTGGGGACGACATCAAGACCATGGGGTATAGACGGGATCCGCAGTAGACATGGGCACTCTAAAGACTTTTCCTTGGGTGTGAACTGGCTCGTCCCTCTATGCCCTTCCTCCAGACCTCAGTTGTAGGAACTGTGCCCAGGGAGACTGACATTTCGAGGAAACAAATGACTTAACTAGTGGTGAGATATCTACCAACTCACACCCTCAACCATGCCGCACACATGGCATTCAACATAACACACGCCAACAGGCATGAACCAAATGCAGCAACAGGCTGAAACCAAGATAACAAAACTTGTGTAATTCTTATAACTAAACTGCAGGTAAAGTACGCACTGGGACGGGTGCCCAGCATCCTCTATGGACTAGGAGAAAAGGATTTACCGGTAGGTTATCAAAATCCTATTTTCTCATACGTCCTAGAGGATGCTGGGGTCTATACCAAAGCTCCAGTACGGGCGGGAGAGTGCGGATGACCCTGCAGCACTGATTGACAAAACTTGAGGTCCTCCTCGGCCAAGGTGTCAAACTTGTAGAACTTAGCAAATGTGTTTGACCCTGACCAAGCAGCTGCTCGGCAAAGTTGTAATGCAGAGACCCCATCCCAGGCAGCTGCCCAGGATGAGCCCACCTTCCTAGTGGAGTGGGCCTTTACCGACGTCGGTAACGGCAATCCAGCCGTAGTATGAGCTTGCTGAATCGTATTTCTAATCCAACGTGCAATAGTCTGCTTGGAAGCAGGACAGCCAATCTTGTTGTGATCATACAGGACAAATAGAGTCTCTGTTTTCCGTATACAAGCCGATCTAGCAACATAGATTTTCAAAGCTCTAACCACATCTAGAGATTTTGAATCAGTGAATGTGTCAGTAACTACTGGCACTACAATGGGCTGGTTTATGTGGAAAGATGAAACCACCTTCGGAAGAAAATGTTGACGAGTCCTCAACTCTGCCCTATCTTCATGGAAGATCAGGTAAAGGCTCTTGTGAGACAAGGCCCCCAATTCAGACACCCGCCTTGCGGATGCCAAAGCCAAGAGCATCACCATTTTCCAAGTGAGAAATTTCAACTCTATCTTTTGTAGAGGCTCAAACCAATCCGATTGAAGGAACTGCAATACCACGTTAAGGTCCCATGGTGCCACTGGAGGCACGAATGGAGGCTGGATGTGCAGAACCCCTTTCACAAAGGTCTGAACCTCTGGAAGAGAGGCCAATTGTTTCTGGAAGAACAACGACAAGGCCGAAATCTGGATCTTGATTGATGCCAATCGGAGGCCCGCCTCCACACCATCCTGCAAAAAATGGAGAAAACGTCCTAAGTGAAACTCTTCCGAAGGAACTTTCTTGGATTCACACCAAGATACGTATTTTCTCCAAATACGGTGGTAAAATTTCGACGTTACTCCCTTTCTGGCCTGAATAAGGGTGGGGATGACCTCCTCGGGAATACCCTTCCTGACTAGGATACGGCGCTCAACAGCCATGCCGTCAAACGTAGTCGCGGTAAGTCTTAGTACACACACGGCCCCTGCTGCAGCAGGTCCTCTCGAGGAGGAAGAGGCCGAGGATCTCATATGAGTAACTGCTGAAGATCTGGGTACCAAGCCCTCCTTGGCCAGTCTGGGGCAATGAAGATTGCTCGAACCCTTGTTTTTTTTATGATCCCGAGTACTTTTGGGATCAGCGGAAGTGGAGGGAAGACATACACTGATGGAAACACCCACTGGGTCCCCAGTGCATCCACTGCTACTGCTTGAGGGTCTCTCGACCTGGAACAGTATCTCCGAAGCTTCTTGTTGAGACGAGACACCATCATGTCTATTTGAGGAACTCCCCAAAGACTTGTCACCTCTGCGAAGACTTCTTGGTGGAGGCCCCACTCTCCTGGATGGAGATCGTGTCTGCTGAGGAAGTCCGCTTCCCTGTTGTCTACTCCCAGAATGAATATTGCCGACAGAGCTTGTAGATGTTTTTCTGCCCAGCGGAGGATTTTTGTCGCCTCTGCCATTGCCGCTCTGCTTTTCGTTCCACCCTGCCTGTTTATGTATGCGACTGCTGTTACATTGTCCGCCTGGATCTGCACGGGACGGTCTTGAAGAAGATGTACCGCTTGTTGAAAGCCGTTGTGAATGGCTCTTAGCTCCAGAACGTTTATGTGAATGCAGACTTCCTGTTGTGACCAACGTCCCTGGAAGTTTTCTCCCTGAGAGACTGCTCCCCATCCTCGGAGACTTGCATCCGTGGTTACCAGGACCCAGTCCTGAATCCCAAACCTGCATCCCTCTAGTAGGGGAGAGCTGTGTAACCACCACAGGAGCGAAATCCTGTTTTTTGACGACAGGATTATCTTTCTGTGCCTGTGTAGGTGTGACCCCGACCACTTGTCCAACAGGTCCCACTGGAATACTCTGGCATGGAACCTGCCAAACTGTATGGCCTCGTAGGCCGCCACCATCTTCCCCAACAACCGAATGGACTGATGGATCGACACACTTGATGGTTTCAATATCTGTTTTACCATTTTCTGGATTTCCAGAGCCTTTTCCAGCGGAAGAAATACTCTCTGAACTTCTGTGTCCAGAATCATCCAGAGGAAAGACAACCTTGTCGTAGGTTCCAACTGTGACTTTGGGTAATTTACGATCCACCCGTGTTGTTGGAGTATTGACAGAGAGAGTGATATGTTTTGTAACAACTGCTCCCTGGATCTCGCCTTTATCAGGAGGTCATCCAGATAAGGAATTATATTGACTCCTTTCTGACGAAGGAGAACCATCATCTCCGCCATCACCTTGGTGAATACCCTCGGCGCCGTGGAGAGACCGAAAGGTAACGTCTGGAATTGGTAATGGCAATCCTGAACCGCGAATCTCAGATAAGCCTGGTGAGGAGGATAAATGGGAACATGCAGGTAAGCATCCTTTATGTCCACCGACACCAAGTAGTCACCCTCATCCAGACTGGCAATCACTGCCCGAAGTGATTCCATCTTGAACTTGAACCTTTTTAGGTAACAATTCAGATCCTTTAGATTTAGGATCGGTCTGACCGAGCCGTCCGGCTTCGGAACCACAAAGAGGCTTGAATAAAAACCCCTCCCTTGTTGTGATAACGGTACAAGGACTATGACCTGGTCTTGACATAATTTTTGGATTGCCGCTGTTACGGCTTCTCTTTCTGACGGAGAAACTGGCAAGGTCGATTTGAAAAATCGGCATGGGGGAATGTCTTGAAACTCCAGCTTGCACCCCTGGGATACTATTTGCAACACCCAGGGATCCAGGCCAGACAGAATCCAATCCTGGCTGAAGAGTCTGAGACGTGCCCACACAAGAGCGGCCTCCTGCAAGGGAGCTCCAGCGTCATGCTGGGGATTTGGCAGAAATAGGGGTAGCCTTCTGCTCTTGGGAACCTGGAGCCGCTGTGGGCTTCTTTCCCCTTCCCCTTCCTGCAAAGAAGGGGGAACCTCTCGTCTTTTTGTATTTATTGGGCCGAAAGGACTGCATTTGCGGGTGATAGGTCTTTTTTGCCGGTGCAGGCGCAGAGGGCAAAAATGTCGACTTACCTGCGGTAGCCGCTGAGACTAACGCATCCAGGCCATCGCCAAATAAGGCCTCACCTTTATATGGGAGAGCCTCCATGTTTCTTTTGGAATCTGAATCCGAGTTCCACTGGCGAATCCACAACGCTATCAAAGCCAATACTGCCATGGTAGCGGCCTGTGAACTCAAGAGTCCAATATCCTTCATTGCTTCCAGCATGAAGGCGGCAGCGTCCTTGACATTCCCTAACTTAAGGAGTATCTCATCTTTATCAATCGTGTCAATTTCTGATGACACGCTTTCTGACCATTTTTCAATAGCGCGACTCACCCATGCGCAGGCAATAGTGGGCCTAATCAGTGTACCATTGGTAACATAAATGGATTTCAATGTCGTTTCCATTTTGCGGTCTGCCGGCTCTTTAAGAGAAGCCGTGCCAGGAGCAGGGAGAATTACCTTCTTTAACAACCTGGAAAGTGCACTGTCTAACACAGGGGGTGACTCCCACTTTTTCCTGTCCTCAGCCGGGAAAGGGTAAGCTATGTGAATCCTTTTGGGAATACGAAATCTTTTATCAGGATTCACCCACATCCCTTCAAACAGAGCATTTAGTTCATGTGAAGGCGGGAACGTGACTTTGGACTTCTTTTCCATACATAAATACGCCTTCTCCTGAGGTACAGGAGTGGTTTCTGTAACCTCCAACACGTCCCTTATAGCCACAATCATATATTGTATATTTTTTGCCAATTTATGATCTATCTCTATGGATTCACTATCGTCGACACAAGAGTCAGAATCCGTGTCGGTATCAGTGTTTACAACATTTGCAAATGGTCTCTTATGTGACCCAGAGGGGCCGCCCGCATAAGGAATAACAGCATCCTGAAAATCACATCTTCCACAGATTTTCTCCAGCATGCAGCCTTAGATTCAGACTTATCTAATCTACGGTTAATCAGATGCATACTGTCACGTATCTCTTTCACCCATTGCAGGCTCTTGGTGTGCCGGTAGCGCCACCACATTACAACTCTGTGTCCCTAAAATGGCTTCCTCCGGTAAGGAACTCCCTGCCTCAGACATGCCTCACACGTGTACAGCACACTAACAGACACACTGGGACTTATTTTGGGGACAGACCCACAGTAAAATCTGTCAGAGGGACACAGGATAGGAGCAGCCAGTTCACAACCCCAGCGCCAGTATTCCCTGTGAACACAGAATGTCCACAGCCAAATAGCGCCTTTAAACAGTAATTCACACTATTAAATGCACCACAATCGCTTTGTGCCCCCCCTTAATAGCACCCTGTATTTGTCAGAAGTGGAGAAGAGGACCAGCGTGTTCTCTGCAGCCTGAGGAGAGAGAAAATGGCGCTGAGTAGTGTGCTGGCTGCCTGAGGAAGAAGCTCCGCCCCCGCAATGGCGCGTCCTTACACTCATACAAACACTGTAATATTTATACTAGCGGGGGTAGGGCTGTGCCAGCGGCAACTTATGCCCCCTTTTAGCCAGTTTTGAGGTATTTTTCTAGCTGCCCAGGGCACCCCCCCCCGCGCCCTGTAGTGCCTGTGTGTGGGGGCAGCAATGGCGCGCTGCGCTCCCGCCAGCCGCGCCACACCACAGCCATCACTTGATAGAAGATCATTCTTCTTATACTCACCTGTCTTCTGACTTCTGGCTCTGTGAGGGGGGTGACGGCGTGCTGTGGGAGTGAGCATCTAGACACGGATAGTGTTCAGTTCCCTTCAGGAGCTAATGGTGTCCTGTCAGCCAGAAGCAGAGCCATGAAACTCTGAGGAAGTTGGTTCTGCTTCTGCCCCCTCAGTCTCACGAAGCAGGGAGTCTGATGCCAGCAGATCTCCCTGAAAATAAAAAACCTAACATAAGTCTTTTCAGAGAAACTCAGTAGAGCTCCTCAGAGTGCATCCAGTCGACCTGGGCACATTTCTAAAACTGAGGTCTGCAGGAGGGGCATAGAGGGAGGAGCCAGTTCACACCCAATGAAAAGTCTCCTGCGGATCCCGTCTATACCCCATGGTCTTGATGTCGTCCCTAACATCCTCTAGGATGTATGAGAAAATGCATTGGTGAGCATGGCAACACAAAAAGGGTTGGACACCCACAGAAGACAATAGTGATGATCACAGGAGAATTTCAATGGTAAAGAAAACTCCCTCACAGCATCGATCAAAGTGAAAAACATTCTCCAGGGGTTAGCTTAATCATTTTCCAAGTGTACCATAAAAGTCTACCATAAGAAGACTTCACTAGAGCAAAAACAGAGGGTTCACCTAAGGTGTAAACCAGGGGTGGGCAATTAATTTATATAGGGGGCCACATGAAAAATCTGAACTGTGTTGGAGGGCCGAACCAATGATGCTGATGCTACTTGCAGTGGTTTATGCCGCCACTGTTAGTACGTGATTCTATACTTAATTGTATGTGGTTGTCCTAATAAATTTGTGGTTTTATGCACTGTGGTGCACACCCCTTCTTTTTAATTGAGTTGCACACATTACCTGATGGTGGATACGGGAATAAGGGCAAGATGCCAAACTAATTAAGAAGGTCTTAAGTGCACCAGATCCAGCGCTGGGTATTTATATAAGAAAATTAAGAGACAATCGAACCTGGGACTTGTAGTTCCACAAGCAGTACTTGTGGTGCTGACTGAGCGGCGCGCTGTCAGGCAAGGAAGGACGACGGACGTATCAGGAGGCGCCTTGGGAACATGCTGGCGGTGACTGACAGGGGAGGCGGGCAATGGGGAACGATTGTGTCCTGCAGGATGCGCTGTGAGTCACTCGTCCTGTGTGCGCCTCAGCCAATAGCATTTCAGTATTGGCTGAGGCACACACAGGACTGTGATTCACAGCGCGTCCTGCAGGACCCGAGCATCCATGGTACAGGGAGCCTGTGGGCGGAGAGGGGCCGGACAGGGATTGCCAAAGGGCCGCATGTGGCCCGCGGGCCGTACTTTGCCCAGGTCTGGTGTAAACCATTCATAACCCTCAAGTATAGGAAGGCCAGACTAGACTTTGACAAAAAAAAGTGAAACACCCCTCCAACAATGAGCTGGCCAGCCGTGGGTTACTGTTACTGTCTGGAGTCTCTCTACATAAGGTATGTTATGCACAGTTGTATTTATGTTCCTGATATAGGTTGTTAACCAAAAAATTAAATAGCTATACAGTAGTGGAATCTTTATTTAAAAGACCCGTGAGTGTTGCCATCTATACTGTACGTATATATTTAGGACTAGTTTACACCAGGGAGGGCACCAGGGCTAGTAACATTATTGAATTGGAGTGGAGTTCCAGCCTGCATTGTGTATATGTAGTGTTCATTTCAGCACCCTGTCCCTTCTACAAACCCTGCAGTTCCTTTTTCCTGTCTGGAGTGTCGCTCTCTGCTCTGGTGCTTCTAGCACACTCGGGTCTGTATCTCAGCACTGAGATACAGACCAGAGTAAGCTGCAGGCACCAGAGACACACCAAACAGGAAAGACGCACTGCACAGGTTGTGACAGTGTCACGCTCCATCACAGCACTGTCCGCATAGTCAAGCACCCTTGTCAAGTCTACCAAATAGATGTGGATACTGCTCTTGTTGTAGATGAAAAAATAGGATTTTGGTACCTACCGGTAAATCCTTTTCTCCTAGTCCGTAGAGGATGCTGGGGACTCCAAAAGGACCATGGGGTATAGACGGATCCACAGGAGCTTGGGCACACTATAAAGACTTAAACTGGGTGTGAACTGGCTCCTCCCTCTATGCCCCTCCCCCAGACCTCAGTTAGAAAACTGTGCCCAGGAGAGACGGACATTTTGAGGAAAGAATTTAGAATTTAACCACAGTGAGTGTTATACCAGCTCACACCACGAACATACCGCAAGACATGGCCTTCAACAGAATACCAGCCCACGGTATGAAAAACATACAGCCATATGTTGAGAGAATATGTAACACAACCTGTGTGTCAACCCAACCAACGATAAGAAACCACATGCCATGGCATGAACGTCGTCAGCAATAGCCTGGACAGAGAAGAATCACCACAAAGTGCAACCAAAATCAATAACTGCAGACACAGTACGCACTGGGACGGGCGCCGAGCATCCTCTACGGACTAGGAGAAAAGGATTTACCGGTAGGTACCAAAATCCTATTTTCTCTTACGTCCTAGAGGATGCTGGGGACTCCAAAAGGACCATGGGGTCTATACCAAAGCTCCAGAACGGGCGGGAGAGTGCGGACGACTCTGCAGCACCGATTAAGCAAACATGAGGTCCTCATCAACCAGGGTATCAAACTTGAAGAGCTTAACAAAGGTGTTTGAAACCCAAGCAAGTAGTCGCTCGGCAAAGTTAACCCGCCGAGAAATCTCGGGCATTCGCCCAATAAAAGCCCACCTACCTAGTAGAATGGGTGTCCCCCTACTTCGGTCACTGCAACCCAGCCGTAGAACTAACACGCCGAATCGTATCATAGATCCAATGCGTAACAGACAGCAGAGACGCAGGCGCCCCAAGCACGCTGGGAGCATACTGACAACAAGAGCCTCTGTTACCTCAAACTGAGCCCAATGGTCGACATAAATCCTCAAAGCCCTGACTACATCTAGAGACCTTGAATCAGCCCATGCTGAAGTTACCACAGGCATCAAAATAGGCAGACTTTCGAAAAACCCCGAAAAACCTTTTCGACAGAATTACTATCCGAGTACTCAAATCTTTCCACTTGGAAGATCAAACAGGGACTCTTGTGAGACAAAGCCGCTACTTCCGACAACCGCCTCGCAGTTTCCCAAAGGGAAAACGCATGACTACTCTCCAAGAGAGAAAATTTAACACAACCTTTAATAAAGGTTCCACTCAGTGAGACACAAGGGGGGTCATTCCGAGTTGTTCGCTCGTTATATTTTAGTCGCAACGGAGCGAATAGTCGCTAATGCGCATGCGCAATGTCCGCAGTGCGACTGCGCCAAGTAAATTTGCTATGCAGTTAGGTATTTTACTCACGGCATTACAAGGTTTTTTCCTCGTTCTGGTGATCGTAATGTGATTGACAGGAAGTGGGTGTTTCTGGGCGGAAACTGGCCTTTTTATGGGTGTGTGCGAAAAAACGCTACCGTTTCTGGGAAAAACGCGTGAGTGGCTGGAGAAACGGAGGAGTGTCTGGCCGAACGCTGGGAGTGTTTGGGACGTCAAACCAGGAACGAAACTGACTGAACTGATCGCAGTTGCCGAGTAAGTGTGGAGCTACTCAGAAACTGCTAAGAAGTGTCTATTCGCAATTTTGCTAATCTTTCGTTCGCAATTTTGATAAGCTAAGATTCACTCCCAGTAGGCGGCGGCTTAGCGTGTGCAAAGCTGCTAAAAGCAGCTTGCGAGCGAACAACTCGGAATGAGGGCCAAGAAACGCAACACCACGTCAAGATCCCACTGTGCCAATAGGGACACAAATGGAGGTGGGACGTGCAGTATTCCTTTCACGAAAGTCTGAACTTCCGGAAAGGTGGCCAAATCTTTTTTTTTTTTTTTTAAGAAAATTTATAAGGCCAAACTGCCCTGAAGCCCAAATACCGTAGTAAGGTTTTGCAGTTACTTCTTTCTAGCCTGAAGAAGGGTGGAAATGACCTCACTGGGAAACCCCAGTCGGACTAGGATATGACGTTCAAACGCCACGCCGTCAAACGCAGCCGCGGTAATTCCTGATACACGCCCGGAGCCTGTTGTAACAGATCCCCCCGTAGAGGAAAATGCCAGGGATCCTATATGAACAAATCTTGTAGAACTGTATACCCAGCTCTCCTTGGCCAGACCAGAACAATGAGAATCGCCGGAACCTCCGTTCTTCTTACGTTTATCACCTTCAGCAGAGTGAAAGCGGAGGAGACACATATACAGACTGAAAACACCCAAGGTGTCACAAGGTCGTCTCCTGCTATAGCTTGAGTGATCCTTGACCTGGAATCCTAATCCTGAGGTCCCTCATTGAAGCAAGACGGCAACATGTCCACTTGAGACAGTCCTCAAAGACTTGTCACTTCTGTGAAACTTCTCGATGACGACAGTTTTTCTCCCGGATGGAGAGCACGTCTGTAGAGGTAATCTATTTCTCCTTCGTTTACGTCCGGAACGAAGACTGCTAATATAACGTTTACCAATCTTTCCACACGGCGGCAAACAATTTCAGCTTCTGCCATTGCCGCTTTGTTCCTAGTTCCGCCCTAGCGACTTAGTCACGCCACTGCTGTCAAGTCATCCAACAGAATTAATACGGGCAGATCGCGAAGAATATGTTCGTTGAAACCCGTTCTTAAGTCAAGAAAGCTTAATGTAGACAAGCTTCGCAGCTTGACCGTTTTCCTCTGTAAATACTGCCCATGTAAGGACTGCTCACCAGCCCCGGAGATCTGCATACATGGACACCCGGATCTAATCCTGGATCCCAAACCTTCGTCCCTCTAGGAGATGAGAACTGAGCAGACACCACAGGAGTGATATCCTGGCCATTAGAACAATATTCCGGTGCCTACGCCGGTGAGACCCAGACCACCTTCCCAACAGGTCCCATGAAAACCACTCTGGTATTCAACCTGCTCACCGAAAAAAACCTCCTAGGCCGTACCCAACTTCTTTATCAACGTAACATATTGATGAAGTGGCACTACAAATCTGATCCAACTCAGGATCTTCAGACCTCTTTTCCACAGAAAAACACCGAACTTCAACCGTTCAGTATCTACCCTGATACCACCTCCGACATCTGCACCATTGGGAACAACAGCCCATCCCTATGTTGAAAACAGTCAGAGAGAAACAACGATTTGCACCACTTGTTTCTTGACCTCGCCCCACTCAGGCGAACATCTCAGTATAGAATAACAATGGCTCCTACTATTGAAAGAAAACCATCATACTACCATCACTCCCGTGAAATGGCCAAGAATGGCTATCCCTCCAGGAAATCTGAATGCGTAGAACAACACATGCCAAACTTTTTTTTTTTATCATAACCGGGAGAGGAGGACAAGGCCCTGAACCTGACGCACCCCTGGTACGGCGTTGCGTACTACCTCCCCTTCCAGAGGGGAGATGGTAAAATCCCTTAGAAAACCAGTGAGGGGAAACATCTGTAACTCCAGAACGTCCCCTTTGGATTCTATAAGTAATTCCCCAGTCCTAGGGTATTCGTGGACTAACTGAAAGTAGTACTGAGACCTGACCGGAGCAGGGTCCCTCCACATAGACTCTGCGACATGTGGTGTATGCGGTAGAAATAGAAACGACATCCACATCCGCGAACCCAACAAGGCTGCAGAACTCTTACCTTTTCACCTTTCACAGGCTGCACAGAAACGGAAAAACAAAAAACTGTATTTAACCGATTAAAAAGACTGCATCCCTCAAAGGAATGAGTCACTAACTGTTGCCAGGGAATCTAACTCCCGAAGTTAGACTTACCAGGAATATCCACCGAGATTAGCTGAACTGAGGCATCCCCACAATCAGCGGTACACCATCCCAGAGCAAAACTCCAGTAACTCACGGAGTCAGGCTCCTCAGTCCCCCGGCCACACTACCTGTATACATACGACAGCCTGCCGCAAATTTATAGAGAGGATCCAACATAAGGAACCACCTCCTTAGGGTAAATCCATTTAATGACCTACCGAACACAAATACTCCCTCATGAGTCTGCAATGCAAAAAAAACCCCACAGCATAGAAAAATAATCATATCACTTCGCTTTCCTGTATACGATCCATTGAGACAGGGCCCCGTGTTGACCAGTCATTGACTTTCACAATATTCCATCCATGGCGGAAAAAGAATAACCCTTCTGACTTCAGGAGAGGGTGTGAGACACAGCCGACCTAGAGCTTTAACAACAGAGCGACCAGCACATGAGAAGGAATACCATTACACCAGTATTCATCAGAAATCATCATATGAACATACATATTGCAATACACATATAGCCACATATCATATATATATATATATATATATATATATATATATATATATATATATATATATATATAAAAAATAAGAATTTACTTACCGATAATTCTATTTCTCATAGTCCGTAGTGGATGCTGGGGACTCCGTAAGGACCATGGGGAATAGCGGCTCCGCAGGAGACTGGGCACATCTAAAGAAAGCTTTAGGACTATCTGGTGTGCACTGGCTCCTCCCCCTATGACCCTCCTCCAAGCCTCAGTTAGGATACTGTGCCCGGACGAGCGTACACAATAAGGAAGGATTTTGAATCCCGGGTAAGACTCATACCAGCCACACCAATCACACCGTACAACTTGTGATCTGAACCCAGTTAACAGCATGATAACAGAGGAGCCTCTAGAAAAGATGGCTCACTACAACAATAACCCGATTTTTTGGTAACAATAACTATGTACCAGTGTTGCAGACAATCCGCACTTGGGATGGGCGCCCAGCATCCACTACGGACTATGAGAAATAGAATTATCGGTAAGTAAATTCTTATTTTCTCTAACGTCCTAAGTGGATGCTGGGGACTCCGTAAGGACCATGGGGATAATACCAAAGCTCCCAAACGGGCGGGAGAGTGCGGATGACTCTGCAGCCCCAAATGAGAGAACTCCAGGTCCTCCTCAGCCAGGATATCAATTTTGTAGAATTTTACAAACGTATTTGCTCCTGACCAAGTAGCTGCTCGGCAAAGTTGTAAAGCCGAGACCCCTCGGGCAGCCGCCCAAGATGAGCCCACCTTCCTTGTGGAGTGGGCATTTACAGATTTTTGGCTGTGGCAGGCCTGCCACAGAATGTGCAAGCTGAATTGTACTACAAATCCAACGAGCAATAGTCTGCTTAGAAGCAGGAGCACCCAGCTTGTTGGGTGCACACAGGATAAACAGCGAGTCAGATTTCCTGACTCCAGCCGTCCTGGAAACATATATTTTCAGGGCCCTGACAACGTCTAGCAACTTGGAGTCCTCCAAGTCCCTAGTAGCCGCAGGCACCACAAATAGGTTGGTTCAGGTGAAACGCTGAAAACACCTTAGGGAGAAAATGAGGACGAGTCCTCAATTCCGCCCTGTCCGAATGGAAAATCAGATAAGGGCTTTTTCAGGATAAAGCCGCCAATACTGACACGCGCCTGGCCCAGGCCAGGGCCAACAGCATGACCACTTTCCATGTGAGATATTTTAACTCCACAGATTTAAGTGGTTCAAACCAATGTGACTTTTGGAACCCAAAACTACAGTGAGATCCCAAAGTGCCACTGGAGGCACAAAAGGAGGCTGTATATGCAGTACCCCTTTTACAAACGTCTGAACTTCAGGGACTGAAGCTAGTTCTTTTTGGAAGAAAATTGACAGGGCCGAAATTTGAACCTTAATGGACCCCAATTTCAGGCCCATAGACACTCCTGTTTGCAGGAAATGTAGGAATCGACCCAGTTGAATTTCCTCCGTCGGGCCTACTGGCCTCGCACCACGCAACATATTTTCGCCAAATGCGGTGATAATGTTTTTCGGTTACATCCTTCCTGGCTTTGATCAGGATAGGGATGACTTCATCCGGAATGCCGTTTTTCCTTCAGGATCCGGCGTTCAACCGCCATGCCGTCAAACGCAGCCGCGGTAAGTCTTGGAACAGACAGGGTCCTTGCTGGAGCAGGTCCCTTCTTAGAGGTAGAGGCCACGGATCCTCCGTGAGCATCTCTTGAAGTTCCGGTTACCAAGTCCTTCTTGGCCAATCCGGAGCCACGAATATAGTGCTTACTCCTCTCCATCTTATCAATCTCAGTACCTTGGGTATGAGAGGCAGAGGAGGGAACACATACACTGACTGGTACACCCACGGTGTTACCAGAGCGTCTACAGCTATTGCCTGAGGGTCCCTTGACCTGGCGCAATATCTGTCGAGTTTTTCCCAACGGTTTATAAACAAGTGGAAGACTTCTGGGTGAAGTCCCCACTCTCCCGGGTGGAGGTCGTGCTGAGGAAGTCTGCTTCCCAGTTGTCCACTCCCGGAATGAATACTGCTGACAGTGCTATCACATGATTTTCCGCCCAGCGAAGAATCCTTGCAGCTTCTGCCATTGCCCTCCTGCTTCTTGTGCCACCCTGTCTGTTTACGTGGGTGACTGCCGTGATGTTGTCCGACTGGATCAACACCGGCTGACCTTGAAGCAGAGGTCTTGCTAAGCTTAGAGCATTGTAAATGTCCCTTAGCTTCAGGATATTTTTGTGAAGTGATGTCTCCAGGCTTGACCATAAGCACTGGATATTCCTTCCCTGTGTGACTGCTCCCCAGCCTCGCAGGCTGGCATCCGTGGTCACCAGGACCCAGTCCTGAATGCCGAATCTGCGGCCCTCTAGAAGATGAGCACTCTGCAACCACCACAGGAGGGACACCCTTGTCCTTGGTGACAGGGTTATCCGCTGATGCATCTGAAGATGCGACCCGGACCATTTGTCCAGCAGGTCCCACTGGAAAGTTCTTGCGTGGAATCTGCCGAATGGGATTGCTTTGTAGGAAGCCACCATTTTACCCAGAACCCTTGTGCATTGATGCACTGAGACTTGGCTCGGTTTTAGGAGGTTCCTGACTAGCTCGGATAACTCCCTGGCTTTCTCCTCCGGGAGAAACACCTTTTTCAGGACTGTGTCCAGGATCATCCCTAGGAACAGAAGATAAGTCGTCGGAACCAGCTGCGATTTTGGAATATTGAGAATCCAATCGTGCTGCCGCAACACTACCTGAGATAGTGCTACACCGACCTCCAACTGTTCCCTGGATCTTACCCTTATCAGGGAATTGTCCAAGTAAGGGATAACTAAAATTCCCTTCCTTCGAAAGAATATCATTATTTCGGCCATTACCTTGGTAAAGACCCGGGGTGCCGTGGACCATCCATACGGCAGCGTCTGAACTGATAGTGACAGTTCTGTACCATAAACCTGAGGTACCCTTGGTGAGAAGGGTAAATTTTGACATGAAGGTAAGCATCCCTGATGTCCCGAGACATCATGTAGTCCCCTTCTTCCAGGTTCGCAATCACTGCTCTGAGTGACTCAATCTTGAATTTGAACCTCTGTATGTAAGTGTTCAAAGATTTTAGATTTAGAATCGGTCTCACCGAGCCGTCCGGCTTCGGTACCACAACAGTGTGGAATAATACCCCGTTCCCTGTTGCAGGAGGGGTATCTTGATTATCACCTGCTGGGAATACAGCTTGTGAATGGCTTCCAAAACTGTCTCCCTGTCAGAAGGAGACATCGGTAAAGCCGACTTTAGGAAACGGCGAGGGGGAGACGTCTCGAATTCTAATTTGTACCCCTGAGATATCACCTGAAGGATCCAGGGGTCTACTTGCGAGTGAGCCCACTGCGCGCTGAAATTCATTGAGACGGGCCCCCCACCGTGCCTGATTCTGCTTGTAAAGCCCCAGCGTATACTGAGGGCTTGGCAGAGGCGGGAGAGGGTTTCTGTTCCTGGGAACTGGCTGATTTCTGCAGCCTTTTTCCTCTCCCTCTGTCACGGGGCAGAAATGAGGAACCTTTTGCCCGCTTGTCCATGAAAAGACTGCGCCTGATAATACGGCGTCTTCTCATGTTGAGAGGCGACCTGGGGTACAAACGTGGATTACCCAGCTGTTGCCGTGGCCACCAGGTCTGAAAGAGTGACCCCAAATAACTCCTCCCCTTAAAAAGGCAATACTTCCAAATGCCGTTTGGAATATGCATCACCTGACCACTGACGTGTCCATAACCCTCTACTGGTAGAAATGGACAACGCACTTAGACTTGATGCCAGTCGGCAAATATTCCGCTGTGCATCACGCATGTATAGAAATGAATCTTTTAAATGCTCTATAGGCAAAAATATACTGTCCCTATCTAGGGTATCAATATTTTCAGTCAGGGAATCCGACCACGCCAACCCAGCACTGCACATCCAGGCTGAGGCGATTGCTGGTCGCAGTATAACACCAGTATGTGTGTAAATACATTTTAGGATACCCTCCTGCTTTCTATCAGCAGGATCCTTAAGGGCGGCCATCTCAGGAGAGGGTAGAGCCCTTACAAGCGTGTGAGCGCTTTATCCACCCTAGGGGGTGTTTCCCAACGCACCCTAACCTCTGGCGGGAAAGGATATAATGCCAATAACATTATAGAAATTATCAGTTGTTATCGGGGGAAACCCACGCATCATCACACACCTCATTTAATTTCTCAGATTCAGGAAAACTACAGGTAGTTTTTCCTCACCGAACATAATACCCCTTTTTGGTGGTACTCGTATTATCAGAAATGTGTAAAACATTTTTCATTGCCTCAATCATGTAACGTGTGGCCCTACTGGAAGTCACATTTGTCTCTTCACCGTCGACACTGGAGTCAGTATCTGTGTCGGCGTCTATATCTGCCATCTGAGGTAACGGGCGCTTTAGAGCCCCTGACGGCCTATGAGACGTCTGGACAGGCACAAGCTGAGTAGCCGGCTGTCTCATGTCAACCAATGTCTTTTATACAGAGCTGACACTGTCACGTAATTTCCAACAGTTCATCCACTCAGGTGTCGACCCCCTAGGGGGTGACATCACTATTACAGGCAATCTGCTCCGTCTCCACATCATTTTTCTCCTCATACATGTCGACACAAAAGTACCGACATACAGCACACACACAGGGAATGCTCTGATAGAGGACAGGACCCCACTAGCCCTTTGGGGAGACAGAGGGAGAGTTTGCCAGCACACACCAGAGCGCTATATATATATACAGGGATAACCTTATATAAGTGTTTTTCCCCTTATAGCTGCTGTATAGTTAATACTGCGCCTAATTAGTGCCCCCCTCTCTTTTTTAACCCTTTCTGTAGTGTAGTGACTGCAGGGGAGAGCCAGGGAGCTTCCCTCCAACGGAGCTGTGAGGGAAAATGGCGCCAGTGTGCTGAGGAGATAGGCTCCGCCCCTTTTTCGCGGACTTTTCTCCTGCTTTTTTATGGATTCTGGCAGGGGTTAAATGCATCCATATAGCCCAGGAGCTATATGTGATGCATTTTTTGCCATCCAAGGTGTTTTTATTGCGTCTCAGGGCGCCCCACCCCAGCGCCCTGCACCCTCAGTGACCGGAGTGTGAAGTGTGCTGAGAGCAATGGCGCACAGCTGCAGTGCTGTGCGCTACCTTGTTGAAGACAGGACGTCTTCTGCCGCCGATTTTCCGGACCTCTTCTGCCTTCTGGCTCTGTAAGGGGGCCGGCGGCGCGGCTCTGGGACCCATCCAAGCTGGGCCTGTGATCGTCCCTCTGGAGCTAATGTCCAAGTAGCCTAAGAAGCCCAATCCACTCTGCACGCAGGTGAGTTCGCTTCTTCCCCCCTTAGTCCCTCGATGCAGTGAGCCTGTTGCCAGCAGGTCTCACTGAAAATAAAAAACCTAAACTAAAACTTTCACTAAGAAGCTCAGGAGAGCCCCTAGTGTGCACCCTTCTCGTTCGGGCACAGAGATCTAACTGGGGCTTGGAGGAGGGTCATAGGGGGAGGAGCCAGTGCACACCAGATAGTCCTAAAGCTTTCTTTAGATGTGCCCAGTCTCCTGCGGAGCCGCTATTCCCCATGGTCCTTACGGAGTCCCCAGCATCCACTTAGGACGTTAGAGAAATATATATATATAACATACATATAAGCGGATTGCCCGGAGCCTTCGGGTCCCCAGTGACATTAATGTGTTCTGAACGTGTATGACCATGTACTGAAAAGCCCCAGTTGTGGATCTACCAGGAAACATTATAGTCGACAGAAAACCCCAGTATTCGTCGACAGCAGGGATTAGGAACCAGGGAAAATTACCATCTTGCGACCCCAAGGGGTCCGAGGGAAGTAACATACAACTTTATATACACAGGTATAATTCATAAACAGCATGTCCAGTTACCCCCGGTGACAAACAGTTGGTGCCCGCAGGGCCACCCACATACCATTGTGTCTCCCATAAATATTAACTTCTTATTTGTAGCAAGTACCCACGTGCGTCGGCGATGCCGACAGTGAACCCCATAGGTGTTTATAACCGAACACTCACGCCCATCGACACAAGTGTCCTAAATGGGTATATCTGACAGGGAGCACACAAAACTACACACAAGAATGATCTGCCTGCCTAGTCCTCACTCAACTAGTGTTATATATGTGTACATAACACTAAACACTGTGCCCCTCCCCCCCCTTGTTTGTGCATTACATACATCTTGGTGGGGACAGAGGAAAAATGGTGCTGACCCTGTTTGTGTGAGAGCTAAGCCCCGCCCCCCTCTGCGCGCTATAGCTCCTAATATTATAGACATACAGGTCTGGCCCCTTATATAGTGTAAACACACTATATAGGAACTAATGCTGCTCAGGGCGCCCCGTACCCAAGCAAACCCTTCAACTTGTGGGAGCACCGGCGCGCAGCGCACCCGCGGGTAGCAAATGGCGGGGGTAACGGCCGCGGCGATCGTACCTTGTTTTTCCCTGCTCAGTAACTGCCGCCCAGGGCGCTCCCCCCCAGCGCCCTGCACCCATGGAAGCGGGCGGCGCTGGGGAAATGGCGCGTAGTGCGCTATAAGCCGCTGGCGGGGGTCTGGGACACGGAGCCCCGGCCCCTCAACCGTACCGCAATACAGCGCTTTTAGCAAAACCTGTAACTTGCTGCCCAGGGCGCAAGTTACAGCGCCCTGCACCCGTGGAAGCCGGCGGCGGGGTATTAAAGGCGCGCAGCGCTGTAGCATGCTGGCGGGGGTATGAGACACGGTGCAAAGGCACCGAAAAAGCTTTCACTGCCAGCCTTACCAAGACATCAGTAACCTGCTGACCAGGGCGCTCCCCCCCCCAGCGCCCTGCACCCTGAGAGTGCGTTGGTGTGTGGGAGCATGGAGCGCAGCGCGACCGCTGCATGTTACCTCTGTTACTGAAGTCTTCTGCCGTCACTGAAGTCTTCTGTTCTTCACATACTCACCCGGCTTCTTTCTTCTGGCTTCTGTGAGGGGGTTGACGGCGCGGCTCCGGGAACAAGCAGCTAGGCGCACCAAGTGATCGAACCCTCTGGAGCTAATGGTGTCCAGTAGCAGAGAAGCAGCGCCTTTAAACTAAGAAGAAGTAGGTCCTGCTTCTCCCCCCTCAGTCCCACGCTGCAGGAAGCCTGTAGCCAGCAGGTCTCCCTGAAAATAAAAAAACCTAACAAAGTCTTTCAGAGAAACTCAGTAGAGCTCCCCTAGTGTGTGTCCATTCACTCCTGGGCACAAAGTCTAACTGAGGTCTGGGGGAGGGGCATAGTGGGAGGAGCCAGTTCACACCCAGTTTAAGTCTTTATAGTGTGCCCAAGCTCCTGCGGATCCGTCTATACCCCATGGTCCTTTTGGAGTCCCAAGCATCCTCTAGGACGTAAAAGAAAGGAAATATGTAGCCAAAGGTGCACTAACCACTGTTATAAGTTTGTTTCTGTGCAGGTAATTGTTCATACAAGTTGTTCACAAGTTATTTTTAGAACAAAGGACCACAAAATAGTGTGTTGTGTTGATATAAAGTAGTCTTTACGCTATGTTGTTTTAGCAGTGCACCGCACCCTGCCCTTTTAGCGATGCCCTGCTAAAACAGCCTGTCCATTAATGTGTTGCCGCCACGTGAAAAGGTGCAGTGCGGATGTACACAGCATCTATTCACATGAAGGGTGCTGGGCACGCCCCCATTAATGACGACTGGGTATGCCCTCATTATAAGCAACGATGGCTGGGCACACCCCCATTAGTAACACTAATGAGGTCGCACTGCCCCCAATAGTGATACCGGCGGGCCCGCGCCCCTCCAGCCAGCCACTCACCCTTGTCAAGCCCACCCATACTACCCCTGCAACCTGCATCCTAGCAGGAACTCTATAAAGGGACACTGATGAAAATGCCTGAGCAAAACATAGTTTATTAGCATTTTTAATGTGTGCTACACTAGTGGCCAAAATTGTGGAAACCTTTTGTGAAATGTGTGTTTTTAGGGTTTAATTGCGTATAACTGCAACATTTTTAAAGAAAATCCTATGAAGGTACAGTTGTGCTCATAAGTTTACATACCCTAGCAGAATTTGTGATTTTCTGGCCATTTGTCAGAGAATATGAATGATAACTCACAAACTTTTCTTTCACTCATGGTTAGTGGTTGGGTGAAGCCATTTATTGTCAAACAACTGTGTTTACTCTTTTTAAACCATAATGACAACAGAAACTACCCAAATGACCCTGATTAAAAGTTTACATACCCTGGAGATTTTGGCCTGATAACATGCACACAAGTTGACACAAACGGGTGTGAACGGCTACTAAAGGTAACCATCCTCACCTGTGATCTGTTTGCTTGTAATCAGTGTGTGTATATAAAAGGTCAGTGAGTTTCTGGACTCCTGAAAGACCCTTGCACCTTTCATCCAGTGCTGCACTGACGTGTCTGGATTCTGAGCCATGGGGAAAGCAAAAGAATTGCCAAAAAATCTGTGGGAAAAGGTAACTGAGCTGTATAAAACAGGAAAAGGATATAAAACGATATCCAAGCAATTGAGAATGCCAATCAGCAGTGTTCAAACTCTAATTAAGAAGAGGAAAATGAGGGATTCTGTGGAAACCAAATCACGGTCAGATAGACCAACAAAAATTTCAGCCACAATTGCCAGGAAAATTGTTCGGGATGCAAAGAAAAATCCACAAATAACTTCAGCTGAAATACAGGACTCTCTGAAAAAAAGTGGTGTGGTTGTTTCAAGATGCACAATAAGGAGGCATTTGAAGAAAAATGGGCTGCATGGTCGAGTCGCCAGAAGAAAGCCATTACTACGCAAATGCCACAAAGCATCCCGCTTACAATACTCCAAACAGCACAGAGACAAGCCTCAAAACTTCTGGAACAAAGTCATTTGGAGTGATGAGACCAAAATTGAACTTTTTGGCCACAAGCATAAACGTTACATTTGGAGAGGAGTCAACAAGGCCTATGATGAAAAGTACACCATTCCTACTGTGAAACACGGTGGTGGATCGCTGATGTTTTGGGGATGTGTGAGCTACAAAGGCACTGGAAACTTGGTCAAAATTGATGGCAAGATGAATGCAGCATGTTATCAGAAAATACTGGAGGAAAATTTGCACTCCTCAGCCCAGAAGCTGCGCATGGGACGTACTTGGACGTTCCAACATGACAATGATCCAAAACACAAGGCCAAATCGACCTGTCATTGGCTACAGCAGAATAAAGTGAAGATTCTGGAGTGGCCATCTTGGTCTCTGACCTCAATATCATTGAGCCACTCTGGGGAGATCTCAAACATGCAGTTCATGCAAGACAGCCCAAGAATTTACAGGAACTGGAGGCTTTTTGCCAAGAAGAATGGGCAGCTTTACCATCTGAGAAAATAAAGAGCCTCGTCCACAACTACCACAAAAGACTTCAAGCTGTCATTGATGTTAAAGGGGGCAATACACAATATTAAGAACTGGGGTATGCAAACTTTTGATCAGGGTCATTTGGGTAGTTTCTGTTGTCATTATGGTTTAAAAAGAGTAAACACAGTTGTTCGACAATAAATGGCTTCACCCAACCACTAACCATGAGTGAAAGAAAAGTTTGTGAGTTATCATTCATATTCTCTGACAAATGGCCAGAAAATCACAAATTCTGCTAGGGTATGTATACTTATGAGCACAACTGTATATATCACTGGAAAGATAATTTTGTAGACAATATAATGCAGTTCACCGCAATGAATTATATTTATTACTTAAAAAGTTGTAGCTAAATAAAGACAGGGAGACTTTATCTGCAAAGAGTGAGAATTTCTTCAACTCAAAACTGACAAAGGAGTATTTGTTCTGAGAGCCAATCAGGTATTACAATGCCAAAAAATGGATCCAATAAGGTGTTAGCATGAGTAAGCTCACATTTGTTGCTATCAGCATTGAAAGTAAAACATCTTATTTAGTTGTTTGATTATCACTAAGCTTGTCGCTGGTTTTTATGCGTTTATTTTACTATAATTCCCTGAAGTAAGCTGTGTAACTTATTTAGGATGACAAGCAAAGTAAAGCTGGTCACCTAGAGATACAAAAATAATTACTTTACATGAAGAAGGTAACACAACAAAATTATAAGAAAAGTAGGTGGCAACATAACCAAAGGAGGAATTTGGAAACTGTGGAATAAGTATCAACAGACTCCATCCATTCAAAACCAAACTGATAAAGGTAGAAGATCCACAACACCATTCTGTGATAGAAGAATTGAATAACTGTGCAGAAGAGACAGAAAAAAAATCATCTGAGGCAATACAAAATTATTTATGTGAATGTGGTGTAAACATCAGTGCCAGGACTGTTTGACGGAGACTTCAATATTTTAGATTAAACGCTAGAATCCCAAGGAAAAGGTCACTTTTATCTCTCAGACAAAGACAGAAATTATTAGAATGGGCTAAAAAGCATATTAATTGGTCAGAAGAACAATGGAACAGTGTCATCTGGAGAAACAAAACCAGAATATCCATATTGGGTAGTGATGGCATGAAATATGTCCACAGAAGTATTGGAGAAAATTTGCTACCTGAGTGCATAACATCTACTGTGAAGCATCCAGTTAGTGTTATGCTGTGGGACACATTTATGTGATCAATGGCACTTTAAATAGCAGCAAATACATCAGTGTCCCACAGTAGGGAGGGGGGAGCAGTTGGGGGGGAAGGTGGGAGCACAAACTATGCAGAGCAGTGGGTAAGCAGCGGGTGAATAGACGCTGTGCACATGCACACAGCATCTGTATACTCAGTGCAGAGAGAACCTGGGGGCAGCCCAGCATAACGGGAAGTGCTGGGCTTGTCTCCACAGTGACTGAAAAAAGAGTGACACAAGGCCCAGCCCCTTTTCCCTAGGCTCCATCCCTTGTCTGATGCGGGCATGCTTTCAGAAAGCCAAAGGTCCCGCCCCACTGGCAGCCAATGTTAGGAGGTAACTGCAGCAAAAGGCTTCCCAATGAAGCACTAATGAATATTGGGGTAGATGTATTAACCTGGAGAAGGCATAAGGAAGTGATAAACCAGTGATATGTGCAAGGTGATAAACGAACCAGCCAATCGGCTCCAATATGTAAATTAACAGTTAGGAGATGATTGGCTGGTTCGTTTATCACCTTGCACATATCACTGGTTTATCACTTCCTTATGCCTTCTCCAGGTTAATACATCTGCCCCATTGTGCGAAACTAAGAAATGTGCTTTTCTACAGTTCAGTACGTATAACTTATCAAAGCGTAAAATTGTGTTATAAAGTTCAATGTATTATTTTGTATTATGTTCTAAATTAAATTGCCATTGTAATGATGTGTGCTTTTTGATATAATACTAAAATATATTAGTGCTATAAGCTGATAAACTTAAAAAATGCACATTTTACAGAAGGTTTCCACAATTTTGGCCACTACTGTATGTTTTACAGGCTTCATTGACTAATTACTGTATATGCCACTTTTGTTCCATTTGTGAGCCAGAAGTGTTTAAAGCGACAAGGATTTCTACGCAGTGTATGGATAGCCTCCCTTCAAAATATGGCCATTTATATACATCAGAACAATGTGGTTCCCAAACTATTTTGAATCACGGCACCCTAGACTATCAGAATTTCTTTCACGGCACGCTTAGGCCAAAAGGTTATAGAGAAACTTAGAAATAAATATAAAATTAAGTAAATCATGTTTATATGTCATCCTTAGGTTCAATTGTGTGGTGTGGGGACAAGATTTGCTTCTGTATGTCTACATAAGTTATGATTGGCAGCCACCAGCACTGGTTTGCTTATTTTATTACATTTACCACAATTAAACTGAATTGGTCCTGGACCACCAACCCAGGGAACCCCCTACAAGTGCCCAGATGCACCCCAGGGTGCCACAGTACACAGTTTGAGAACCAATGACTTCAGCAGATAAAATTCTGAAGTAGTTTTGCAAATTGCCTGTCTCTGCACTATAAGCCAAAGGACAGTTTCCATGAACACTTATGTTATAACCAGAGGTTTGCTAAACAAGATCAACAGTCACTTTATTTTAAATCATGAACCAGTATAAGCTACAGGAGGGCCTGTAAGGCATTACATGGGGGGTATGTGATCATGGCCTGACCTGCCCCGTGTGGGTGACCTTCTCCGTGGAGCTGGGGGCCAGCGCGCACTGATGTCTCCCGGTGTGTATGACAGCACATCCTGAGGCGCACAGCTGGGAGGAACAGCCTGGAGAGCACCCAAGTAGTCTCTTTCCCGCGATAGATCGGGCACAGGACCGGCCCAGTGCAAACCAGGAGGCCGCCATGTTTGGAGTCACCTCCGAGCTGTCTCCGCCTTCGGCTTTGCAGTAACCCTGGAAGTGATACCTGTAACTAGGCAGCACAGAGGACACAGCCCAGCTGCGCTCAGTGTCTGTTTAGCCAATGGGAGAGAGGAAGGAGCGTTACGTGCGTGCACTTTCACTCTAATGGCAGAATAGCCATGTGCGCATGCGTACTGTGGTCTGGACGCTTGGGTCACAACTACTGGGTGTTATTTGGCTTGTGACGCTGTGACCTGGTGTAGGAGGGAGAGACGGAGCACGGCACTCGGGCACAGATACACGGCCGTGTGTAACCGGAGCAAAGCGGGGGCGCCACCAGCAGATGGTCAGTCACGTTGTCTGCGCCCATTCAGGTTTTTGGTTTTATTAAAGAAAAAAAACTTCCTAGAACCTGCCAGCAGCGAATCCCCCGTGTGAGCCCATGTGCTGGGGATAAAAGGCTTCTTTTCTAATGAGTCATTTACTAAGGCCGTCTCCGCCTGGTTTCTCCGGAGGTAGACCCATGAAGGTCACGGGCCTTACTGCATACTTGTCTACCTGACCCTCTCAATGAGAGAGAAAATGCTCTGTTCCTGGACTTTCCTGGTAATGTATGATTGCCATCACCTGTGGTGAGCTAGCTAGTTAATTGATAAGAAAGGTGTTTCACCACAGGTGATGGCAATCATACATTACCAGGAAAGTCCAGGAACAGAGCATTTTCTCCCTCATGGTGAGGGTCAGGTAGGCAAGTATGCCTTACTGTAGTTCAGACATCTAAATGTTAGGGGCCTTTTTTTTTTCAAACGTATTGCCTGGATATGTCATAGCTATAACCGCACTTAAGTGCCGCGCCTGCATAGTAACTATGGGGTCTAATTACTAATCCTTGGACAGAGAGAAAGCATCAGCCAATCAGCTCCTAAATGCCAGCTAGGATCTGGGTGGTACCACTGGCGTATTTATAATGTGTGCAGTGCACACGAGTCCAACACTGCATACCCTGTACTCATTTCTTCCAATAATTATCTTCCAGAATCCCGCGTTAGCAGCAGCGCTGCAGAAAACACTGAGAAAATGGCACAGTGGCCTAGTGTCCAGAGTCAACAGCGCTGCTGGCTAGAGAGTAGGGGGCCCAGAAGGAAGATTGCACATGGGCCGCCTCCTGTTTGAAGACGCCCCTGGTTGATACTTTAACTCTGTCCACTTTATTGGGATTAGGTAAAAACCGGAACGGTCAGGGCCCCGATATGCTGGCTGGAACGGTCCAGACCATACAGCAAGGCTGCAGTCTCTCCCTCCCCAGTGACAGTTGTCACAGGCACACACCCTGGAGAGGACACCCCCCAGACGGGGACGAACGTGGACGAGCACTACAAGCTCAAGAATGGCAGAGTTTGCTGAAGGGAGCTGGTCCGGACTGTTCTGGTTTTTCCCTTATCCCCACTTTGTCTCCAAGGGCTTAGTAAATAGACCCCTAAGACTGCGGATCGATATTAAATATTTTTACATTATAAGTATCTCTATCTGATGCGCCGTTTTAGTTGATGCTGTTTGCACGATACAGAGGGTGAATATATTATCGAAATAGGCAAAATTTTTGCTTCCGCCCCATCTGCTTTTGCCATCCAATCTTTCCTGCATTTTTTGTACATAGGTTTTTATTTCCCTTATTCAGCACTGTTAAGGGTCCCATACACTGCAGCGACATGTCAGACCCTCATGTCGCATAAGGTTTCCCTTGAACCGCCCGGCAGCCTCGCGGGCTGCAGGATCGCATAGGATACATAGTATGCGGTCATTGCATATGATGTATCTTATGCGATCCCAGCCATGCCGGTGGGATCCGAGAAATCACGAGTGTAGCACTAACGACCTAGGGGCTCCCATCGGATGTAAAACACAACAGATTTGCCACTTTCCATCCGATTTATCAAGCCGAAAGGTCGAAATCGGATGATATCGGGCATTATCGTTGTAGTGTAAGAGGCCCTTTATTGTATTCTCAGAACTTTCTTCGAACTAAGAATCACAAAAAAATGGCATAGTTTGTAACCTCATTGATAAACGCATCCTTTGGAAAAACTTTTCTGAAATGGTGAATAAAAAATAAAATGCTAAAGTCTCAATAGTTCACAACAGGATAGTCAATGGGGATTCAATACTCTTACTTCCAGAAGTGTGTATGTACCGCTAATACCTACAATAAGGTTAGGTCATAAAAAGACATCTAGTGCAACATTGGATATAAAAAATAAACTGTATTTTAATGTTTTGCACTTACAAACATAGAGGTCTATTTACTAAACGATAAAGTACCAATTATTAGTATTAATGGCCTTATACTGGAAACTACTGAGGAGGAAAGGGATCTAGGAGTCTGTTACAGGTGACTTAAAAGCAGGTAAACAATTTAACAAAGCAATGAGGAAGGCTAGTCAAATGCTTGGCTGCATTGGGAGAGGAACCAGCGGCAGAAAGAAAGAAGTAATAATGCCACTGTATAGGTCATTGGTACGGCCTCATCTAAAATACTGTGTTCAATTCTGGAGGCCATATCTTCAAAAGGATATCAATACATTAGAGACTGTACAGAGAAGGGCAACTAAAATGGTGCATGGCCTACATCACAAAACATCCCCAGAAAGACTTCCTACCTCTATGACTGTTTGTTATCACCCAGTTTGTTATTGTTATTTCCAATTGTAAAGCGCAACGGAATTTGCTGCGCTATATAAGAAACTGTTAATAAATAAATAAATAAATAAGACTAAAAAATCTCAATATGTATAGTTTGGAGCAGACAAGGGAAAGGGGGGACACGATAGAAACTTTTAAATATATCAAGGGTTTTAGCAAAGTCCAGGAGTGAAACATTCTCCAAATGAAGAGAAGCAATAGGACACGAGGACATGCACTGAGACTGGAGGGGGGGGGGATTCAGGGGAAATTTGCGGAAAAATTACTTCACAGAAAGGGTAGTGGACAAGTGGATTAGCCTCCCATCACAGGTGGTAGAGGCTAAGACAGTAGAGCAATTTAAACATGCATGGGATAGACATAAGGATATCCTTACAAAGAAAAAAAGGATTAAATAAGGATTGAGCTAAAAATATGGTTAAAAAAAAAAAAGACATACTAGATGGGCCAAGTGGTTCTCATCTGCCGTCAACTTAGGTGTTTCTATGTAACTAACCGGCTCCTGTCATTTTTTAAACATCCTGTACCAAGACAGGTCTTTCTGTCCACTTTATCTCTCTCCGAGGCTTAGTAAATAGACACTTATGTTTGTAAGTGCAAAACATTAAAATACATTTATTACAGGTTGAGTATCCCATATCCAAATATTACAAAATACATAATGTTTTGAGTAAGACTGAGATAGTGAAACCTTTGTTTTGTGATGGCTCAATGTACATAAACTTTGTTTAATACACAAAGTTATTAACAATATTAGCTAAAATGACCTTCAGGCTGTGTGTATAGGGTGTATATGAAACATAAATGTCTTTTGTGCTTAGACTTGTGTCTCATCACCATGATATCTCATTATGGTGTGCAATTATTCCAAAATATGGCAAAATCCGATATTACTTCTGGTCCCAAGTATTTTGGATATGGGACACTCAACCTGTATTATTTAGGGGCAGATTAGATGAGCCAAGTCTTATAAAAAAAACAGCACTCAAATACTGCAATATTTTTTTCCCCATTTAATTATATTACACACAATGTATACATCTAATATATAAAAATGAAAATTTGTCCTTCTGCCTTACTATATAAATCCAGTTTACAGGCAAAGATCGTAAAATTTTACATACAAGCGTATTAAAACACGGCGGAGGCAACTAAAACAATTTGAAATCCCCAGCACCCCTAGAGGGGCAGACAGCAGCACAGAGTATATCAGGAGACAGCATAACTCAGGAATTGCTGGAGCAATGTACTCAAAAATTGGTATACATATTCCTTACAATCAAGCAACAAACACTGTGGGGGTCAGACACCCCTAGCACCCCTAGGGGTGGGACAGCAGCATAGAGTATGTCAGCAGACAGCATAACTCGAATGCCTGGAGCAATTTACACCAAACTTGCTACACATATGACTTACACTCTGGGAACAAACACTGTGTGGGTAACACACCACTAGCACCCCTAGGGGTGGGCCAGCAGCACACACTATATCAGGACATGCATGATATCTCAGTGATGACAGGGCTGCATGTGACAGGGCCAGTGACATGATGTGAGGAGGGAAATGCAGGTAGCACAAGCCCACACACTGAGAGTTATATAGTGGAAGTAGCATGGTCCCCCAGCAGCACAGAGTATGTCAGGAGATACATAATGTGCGCCGCTATATAAGAAACTAAAAAAAATGTTAATTTCACAGGGGCACTGACATGATGTGAGGAGGGGAATGGAGGCAGCACAAAGACACAGACTGAGAGTTGTATAGTGGGAAGAGCAGGGTCCCTTGGGGGACCAAACAGGGGTCCGGCCACTACAAAAAGTGCGTCAGGGAAGCAAGATATGCCTATATACTAGATCTCCAACCAACGTAAATTAACGAACAACTATCATTCTAATTTACCATCCTCATCCTGTAGCGAAGCACGGATATTCCGCTATCTACAATGTTATTTATACTGTGTGTTTAATATTTATATTTGTAAACAGACATTCTTAAAATACCGGGCAACGCCGGGTACTCCAGCTAGTATATATATATATATAAAAAGAACAAACAAAAGAAATTTGATAATACTGTTGCACCGGCTTGGTGGTCAGTAGTAGGGACCCTTCCAGTAGGCTTGTTTAGGATAGATGGCACAGTCCAATTTAAAGCTCTGGTACTCCTCCACACTTTCAGGTCTTTCACTGCGGTGAGTTGCTCCTCTGGGCCACAATAGATGTAAAATCCGAATTTGTTAGCAGTTGGGCAAAACCATGTGCACTGCAGGGGAGGCAGATGTAACATTTGCAGAGACAGTTAGATTTGGGTGGGTTATTTTGTTTCTGTGCAGGGTAAATACTGTCTGCTTTAGTTTTACACTGCAATTTAGATTTCAGTTTGAACACACCCCATCCAAATCTAACTCTCTCTGCACATGTTATATCTGCCCCCCCTGCAGTGCACATGGGTGGTCATTCCGAGTTGATCGCAGCCAGCAACTTTTTGCTGCTGCTGTGATCAACTAGCCCACGCCTATGGGGGAGTGTATTTTAGCTTAGCAGGGCTGCGATCGCTTGTGCAGGCCTGCTAACCTAAAAAAATTTCAAGCAGAACAAGACTAGCCCTGGACATACTTACCCTGTGTGAACGATCTTAGCGATGCTGGGGCCGGATTTGACGTCAGACATCCGCTCTCCGTTCTCCTGGACACGCCTGCGTTTTCTTCACCACTCCTCGAAAACGGCTCCAAACTGTCTGGGAACGCCTTCTTTCGGTCAATCTTCTTGCGACCGCTTTCTTCGTTGACCGCGACGTAACCCGGCTACCCCTGTCGCTGGGTTACGTCGCGCATGTGCATTCCAGTCCAGTTTGCACTGCAGCGACAAACCGCTGCGTGCGAATGGGTCGGAATGACCCCCATGGTTTTGGCCAACTGCTAACAAATTTGCTGCTGCGATCAACTCTAAATTAGGCCCTTAGTCTCCTACCAGAAATAACGCACTATGGAGCAAAACAGAATGTATGCTTGTTCAGTCCTGGCCTTCACTGCGCAGTTTAGTCACTCCTCTTGAGAAACTATAAAATTTCTGGTGGTTCCCATCCAAAGGTCCTGTATATGTTTAGACACCTTTACAGTTGTATCTTTTTCAATAAACATAGGGGTGTATTCAATAGATGTCGGATCCTTTCCTACAGAAAGGATCCAAAATCTAAGTATTCAATGTCGGATTTGGCCTTTCCCAACAATGCCAACCCAACTTTTTTTAAAGTCGGATTGACATTGCCGGAAACTGGGCTAATACTTGTCGGATTTGGGCACGTTTCCAACAAAACACGTGCCGTCGATCCACGTGCTTTCCGACAAGTCTTAATTCCTGACTTGTCGGAAAATCTGAGGCATCATTGAATAGGTTGGAACCCCTTCCGACCTAAAAAAGTTGGAAACTGCCATCTTTCCAACAAGGCGGCAGTTTCCGACAAGAATTGATTACACCCCATAATGGGTGTTGAAGCCAGCTTCAATACCTGTAAATCTGTTTGTTGAAAAAAAATACATTGCATTGAAACGTTTATTTCTCTTACGTCCTAGAGGATGCTGGGGACTCCGTAAGGACCATGGGGAATAGACGGGCCCCGCAGGAGACATGGGCACTAAAAAGAACTTTAGGTATGGGTGTGCACTGGCTCCTCCCTCTATGCCCCTCCTCCAGACCTCAGTTTAATACTGTGCCCAGAGGAGACTGGGTGCACTACAGGGAGCTCTCCTGAGCTTCCTGTAAAAAATTATTTTGTTAGGTTTTTTATTTTCAGGGAGACCTGCTGGCAACAGGCTCCCTGCATCGTGGGACTGAGGAGAGAGAAGCAGACCTACTTAAATATTAGGCTCTGCTTCTTAGGCTACTGGACACCATTAGCTCCAGAGGGAGTCAGAACGCAGGTCTGCCCTAGCGGTTCATCCCGGAGCCGCGCCGCCGTCCACCTCACAGAGCCGTAAGATAGAAGCCGGGTGAGTATAGGAAGGCAGAAGACTTCAAAGGCGGCAGAAGACATCAGATCTTCAGTGAGGTAACGCGCAGCGATAACGCTACGCGCCATTGCTCCCACGGACACACACACAGCGGACACTGTTGGGTGCAGGGCGCGGGGGGGGGGCGCCCTGGGCAGCAATGTGGACCTCGACACTGGCAATAGGTACATACAAAATTTTTAGTATTAATTCAGACCCCGCCAGTTTAAAGAAAGAGTGGGACCGAAGCCCGCCACTGAGGGGGTGTGGCTTCTCCCTCAGCACTCACCAGCGCCATTTTCTCCACAAGCACACGCTGAGAAGCTGGCTCCCCGGACTCTCCCCTGCTGATCACCGGTGACAGAGGGTTTTAAAGAAAGGGGGGGGGGGGCACATCATTTGGCGCAGTGAATAGCGATGTATCTGGGTAATATTTTTTCTTTTCCCAGAGTTATTGGCGATGGGTGTGTGCTGGCAGACTCTCTCTCTGTCTCTCCAAAGGGCCTTTTGGGGGAACTGTCTCCAGATAGAGCTTTCCCTGAGTGAGTGGTGTGTCAGTACGTGCATGTCGGCATGTCTGAAGCGGAAGGCTCTCCTAGGGATGAGGTGGAGCGTATGAGTGTGGTGTCTCCGTCGGCAACACCGACACATGACTGGATGGAAATGTGGAATATTTTAAATGCAAATGTTAATTTCTCTAACGTCCTAAGTGGATGCTGGGACTCCGTAAGGACCATGGGGAATAGCGGCTCCGCAGGAGACTGGGCACAAAAGTAAAAGCTTGAACTAGCTGGTGTGCACTGGCTCTTCCCCCTATGACCCTCCTCCAAGCCCCAGTTAGATTTTTGTGCCCGAACGAGAAGGGTGCATGCTAGGTGGCTCTCCTGAGCTGCTTAGAGTAAAAGTTTATTTTAGGTTTTTTATTTTCAGTGAGTCCTGCTGGCAACAGGCTCACTGCATCGTGGGACTAAGGGGAGAAGAAACGAACTCACCTGCGTGCAGAGTGGATTGGGTTTCTTAGGCTACTGGACATTAGCTCCAGAGGGACGATCACAGGTTCAGCCTGGATGGGTCCCGGAGCCGCGCCGCCGGCCCCCTTACAGAGCCAGAAGAGTGACACTTATATAAGGTTATCCCTATATATATATATATATATATATAGCGCTCTGGTGTGTGCTGGCAAACTCTCCCTCTGTCTCCCCAAAGGGCTAGTGGGGTCCTGTCCTCTATCAGAGCATTCCCTGTGTGTGTGCTGGGTGTCGGTACGATTGTGTCGACATGTATGAGGAGGAAAATGATGTGGAAGCAGAGCAATTGCCTGTGTTAGTGATGTCACCCCCTAGGGAGTCGACACCTGACTGGATGGTTGTATTTAAAGAACTACGTGACAATGTCAGCACTTTACAAAAAACTGTTGACGACATGAGACAGCCGACAAATCAATTAGTGCCTGTCCAGGCGTCTCAGACACCGTCAGGGGCGATAAAACGCCCGTTACCTCAGTGGGTCGACCCAGACACGGATACTGAGTCCAGTGTCGACGGTGAGGAGACAAACGTAATGTCCAGTAGGGCCACACGTTACATGATCACGGCAATGAAGGAGGCATTGAACATTTCTGACACTACAAGTACCACAAAGAAGGGTATTATGTGGGGAGTGAAAAAACTACCAGTAGCTTTTCCTGAGTCAGATGAATTAAATGAGGTGTGTGATAAAGCGTGGGTTTCCCCCGATAAAAAAGTGCTAATTTCTAAAAAATTATTGGCACTATACCCTTTCCCGCCAGAAAACACCCCCTAGAGTAGATAAAGCGCTCACACGTTTATCTAAACAAGTAGCGTTACCGTCTCCTGATACGGCCGCCCTCAAAGAACCAGCGGATAGAAGGCTGGAAAATATCCTGAAGGGTATATACACACATACTGGTGTTATACTGCGACCAGCAATCGCCTCAGCCTGGATGTGCAGTGCTGGAGTGGCGTGGTCGGATTCCCTGACTGAAAATATTGATACCCTGGATAGGGACAGTATATTACTAACTATAGAGCATTTGAAGGATGCATTACTATATATGCGTGATGCACAGAGGGATATTTGCACCCTGGCATCAAGAGTGAGTGCTATGTCCATTTCTGCCAGAAGAGCGTTATGGACGCGACAGTGGTCAGGGGATGCGGATTCCAAACGACATATGGAAGTATTGCCGTATAAAGGGGAGGAGTTATTTGGGGCCGGTCTATCGGACCTGGTGGCCACGGCAACGGCCGGAAAGTCCACCTTTCTCTATCGTCCTAAGTGGATGCTGGGGTTCCTGAAAGGACCATGGGGAATAGCGGCTCCGCAGGAGACAGGGCACAAAAAAGTAAAGCTTTTACCAGATCAGGTGGTGTGCACTGGCTCCTCCCCCTATGACCCTCCTCCAGACTCCAGTTAGATTTTTGTGCCCGGCCGAGAAGGGTGCAATCTAGGTGGCTCTCCTAAAGAGCTGCTTAGAGAAAGTTTAGCTAGGTTTTTTATGTTACAGTGATTCCTGCTGGCAACAGGATCACTGCAGCGAGGGACTGAGGGGAGAAGGAGTCAACTCACCTGCGTGCAGGATGGATTGGCTTCTTGGCTACTGGACATCAAGCTCCAGAGGGACGATCACAGGTACAGCCTGGATGGTCACCGGAGCCGCGCCGCCGGCCCCCTTGCAGATGCTGAAGACAGAAGAGGTCCAGAATCGGCGGCTGAAGACTCCTGCAGTCTTCTAAAGGTAGCGCACAGCACTGCAGCTGTGCGCCATTTTCCTCTCAGCACACTTCACACAACAGTCACTGAGGGTGCAGAGCGCTGGGGGGGGCGCTCTGAGAGGCAAATAAAAACCTTATTAGAGGCAAAAAATACCTCACATATAGCCCACAGAGGCTATATGGAGATATTTAACCCCTGCCTAACTTCAAAAATAGCGGGAGACGAGGCCGCCGAAAAAGGGGCGGGGCCTATCTCCTCAGCACACAGCGCCATTTTCTCTCACAGAAAAGCTGGAGAGAAGGCTCCCAGGCTCTCCCCTGCACTGCACTACAGAAACAGGGTTAAAACAGAGAGGGGGGGCACTGATTTTGGCGATATTGTATATATATAAAAGATGCTATAAGGGAGAAACACTTATATAAGGTTGTCCCTATATAATTATAGCGTTTTTGGTGTGTGCTGGCAGACTCTCCCTCTGTCTCCCCAAAGGGCTAGTGGGTCCTGTCCTCTGTCAGAGCATTCCCGGTGTGTGTGCTGTGTGTCGGTACGTGTGTGTCGACATGTATGAGGACGATGTTGGTGAGGAGGCGGAGAAATTGCCTGTAATGGTGATGTCACTCTCTAGGGAGTCGACACCGGAATGGATGGCTTATTTAGAGAATTACGTGAGAATGTCAACACGCTGCAAGGTCGGTTGACGACATGAGACGGCCGACAATCTATTAGGACCGGTCCAGGCGTCTCAGAAACACCGTCAGGGGTTTTAAAAACGCCCATTTACCTCAGTCGGTCGACACAGACACGGACACTGAATACAGTGTCGACGGTGAATAAACAAACGTATTTCTCATTAGGGCCACACGTTAAGGGCAATGAAGGAGGTGTTACGTGTTTCTGATACTACAAGTACCACAAGAAAGGGTATTATGTGGGAGTGAAAAAACTACCTGTAGTTTTTCCTGAATCAGATAAAATAAAATGAAGTGTGTGATGATGCGTAGGGTTACCCCGATAGCAAATATTGGCGTTATACCCTTTCCCGCCAGAAATTAGGGTACGTTGGGAAACACCCCTTAGGGTGATAAGGCGCTCACACGCTTATCAAGTGGCGTTACCGTCTCCAGATACGGCCGCCCTCAAGGAGCCAGCTGATAGGAAGCTGGGAAAAATATCCTAAAAAGTATATACACACATACGGTGGTTATACTGCGACCAGCGATCGCCATCAGCCTGGAGATGCAGTGCTGGGTTGGCTTGGTCGGATTCCCTGACTGAAAATATTTTATTCATGTAGAGCATTTAATAGGATGCATTCTATATATATGTATGTGAGATGCACAGAGGGATATTTGCTCTCTGGCATCAAGATAAGTGCGTTGTCCATATCTCCCAGAAGATGTCAGGGACACGACAGTGGTCAGGTGATACAGATCCCATACGGCAGATGGAAGTATTGCTGTATAAAGGGAAGGAGTTATTTGGGGGTCGGTCCATCGGACCTGGGGACCACAGCAACAGCTGGGAAATCCAACCTTTTTTACCCCAAGTTACATCTCAGCTAAAAAAGACACCGTCTTTTCAGCCTCAATCTTTCCTTTCCCATGAGGGCATGCAGGCAAAAGGCCAGTCATATCTGCCCAGACATAGAGGTAAGGGAAGTAGACTGCAGCAGGCAGCCCTTTCCCAGGAAAAGAAGCCCTCCACCGCGTCTGCCAAGTCCTCAGCATGACGCTGGGGCCGTGCAAGCGGACTCAAGGTGGGGGGGTAGTCTCAAGAGTCTCTCAGGGCGCAGTGGGATCACTCGCAAGTTGACCCCTAGATCGTACGAGTATTATCCCAGGGGTAAAGATTGGAGAGTCGAGACATCTTCTCCTCGCAGCTTCCTGAAGTCTGCTTTACCAACGGCTCCCTCCGACAGGGAGGCAGCATTGGAAACAATTCACAAGCTGTATATCCAGCAGGTGATAATCAAAGTACCCCTCCTACGACAAGGAAAAGGGTATTATTTTTCCACACTATATTGTGGTACTGAAGCCAGACGGCTTGGTGACACATAGTCTAAATCTAAAATGTTTTGAACACTTACATAAAAGGTTCAAATCGAGATAAAGTCACTCAGAGCAGTGATAGCGAACCGGAAAAAAGGGGACTATATGGTGTCCCTGGACATCAAGGATTACCTCCATGTCCAAAATTTGTCCTTCTCATCAAGGGTACCTCTGGTTCGTGGTACAGAACTGTCAATATCAGTTCAGACGATGCCGTTTGAATTATCCACGGCACCCCGGGCCTTTTTACCAAGGTAATGGCCGAAAAGATGTTTCTTCAAAGAAAAAAGGCATCTAAATTATCCCTTACTTGCACGACCTAAAAAGGGCAAGTTCCAGAGAACAGTTGGAGGTCGGAAGAGCACTATCTAAAGTAGTTCTTCGACGGCACGACTGGATTCTAAATATTCCAAGAATCGCAGCTGTTTTCCGACGATACGTCTGCTGTTCCTAGGGATGATTCTGGACACGGTTCAGAAAAAGGTTTTTCTTCCCGAGGAAAAAGCCAAGGAGTTATCCGACCTGTCAGGAACCTCCTAAAACCAGGAAAGGTGTCTGTACATCAATGCACAAGAGTCCTGGGAAAAATGGTGGCTTTTTACGAAGCAATTCCATTCGGCAGATTCCATGCAAGAATTTTCCAAAGGGATCTGTTGGACAAATGGTCAGGGTCGCATCCTCAGATGCACCTGCGAATAACCCTGTCGCCAAGGACAAGGGTATATCTTCTGTGGTGGTTGCAAAAGGCTCATCTATTGGAGGGCCGCAGATTCGGCATACAGGATTGATCCTGGTGACCACGGACGCCAGCCTGAGAGGTTGGGGAGCAGTCACACAAGGAAGAAACTTCCAGGGGGTATGGACGAACCTGGAAAAGTCTATTCACATAAACATTCTGGTACTAAGAGCAATCTAAAATGCTCTAAGCCAGGCGGAACCACTCCTGCAAGGAAAACCGGTGTTGATTCAGTCGGACAACATCACGGCGGTCGCCCATGTAAACAGACAGGGCGGCACAAGAAGCAGGAGTGCAATGGCAGAAGCTGCCAAGATTCTTCGCTGGGCGGAGAATCACGTAATAGCACTGTCAGCAGTGTTCTTCCCGGGCGTGGACAACTGGGAAGCAGACTTCCTCAGCAGACACGATATTCACCCGGGAGAGGGGGGTCTTCATCCAGAAGTCTTCCACATGCTAATAAACTGTTGGGAAAGACCAATGGTAGACATGATGGCGTCTCGCCTCAACAAGAAACTGGACAAGTATTGCGCCAGGTCAAGAGATCCACAGGCAATAGCTGTGGACGCACTGGTAACACCTTGGGTGTACAAATCAGTATATGTGTTTCCTCCTCTGCCTCTCATACCAACGGTATTGAAGATTATACGGTGAAGAGGAGTAAGAACAATACTAGTGGCTCCGGATTGGCCAAGAAGGACTTGGTACCCGGAACTTCAAGAGTTGGTCACGGACGACCCGTGCCCTCTACTTCTGAGAAGGGACCTGCTACAACAGGGTCCCTGTCTCTTTCAAGACTTACCGCGGCTGCGTTTGACGGCATGGCGGTTGAACGCCAGATCCTAAAAGGGAAAGGCATTCCAGAAGAAATCATTCCTACCTTGATTAAGGCAAGGAAGGAAGTCACCGCGAAACATTATCACCGCAGTTGGCGAAAATATGTCGCGTGGTGCGAGGATCGGAGTGTTCCGACGGAGGAATTTCAACTGGGTCGTTTCCTACATTTCCTACAATCAGGATTGTCTATGGGTCTCAAATTGAGATCTATTAAGGTTCAAATTTCGGCCCTGTCAATATTCTTCCAAAAAGAATTGGCCTCAGTTCCTGAGGTACAGACTTTTGTTAAAGGAGTACTGCATATACAGCCTCCTGTGGTGCCTCCGGTGGCACCGTGGGATCTAAATGTAGTTTTAGATTTCCTCAAATCCCATTGGTTTGAACCATTGAATAAGGTGGATTTTAAATATCTCACATGGAAAGTGACTATGTTACTGGCCCTGGCTTCCGCCAGGAAAGTATCTGAATTGGCGGCTTTATCTTATAAAAGCCCTTATCTAATCTTCCATTCGGATAGGGCAGAACTGAGGACTCGTCCGCATTTTCTCCCTAAGGTGGTATCAGCGTTTCACCTGAACCAACCTATTGTGGTGCCTGCGGCCACTGGCGACTTGGAGGACTCCAAGTTGTTGGACGTTGTCAGAGCCTTAAAAATATACATTTCAAGGACGGCTGAAGTCAGAAAATCTGACCCGCTGTTGATACTATATGCACCCAACAAGTTGGGTGCCCCTGCTTCTAAGCAGACGATTGCTCGTTGGATTTGTAACACAATTCAACTTGCTCATTCTGTGGCAGGCCTGCCACAGCCTAAATCTGTTAAGGCCCATTCCACAAGGAAGGTGGGCTCATCTTGGGCGGCTGCCCGAGGGGTCTCGGCATTACAATTCTGCCGAGCAGCTACGTGGTCGGGGGAAAACACGTTTGTAAAATTCTACAAATTTGATACCCTGGCAAAAGAGGACTTGGAATTCTCTCATTCGGTGCTGCAGAGTCATCCGCACTCTCCCGCCCGTTTGGGAGCTTTGGTATAATCCCCATGGTCCTTTCAGGAACCCCAGCATCCACTTAGGACGATAGAGAAAATAAGAATTTACTTACCGATAATTCTATTTCTCGGAGTCCGTAGTGGATGCTGGGCGCCCATCCCAAGTGCGGATTATCTGCAATACTGTACATAGTTATTGTTAACAAATTCGGGTTATATTGTTAAGGAGCCATCTTTAAGAGGCTCTTTCTGTTATCATACTGTTAACTGGGTTTAGATCACAAGTTGTACGGTGTGATTGGTGTGGCTGGTATGAGTCTTACCCGGGATTCAAATTGCCTCCCTTATTGTGTACGCTCGTCCGGGCACAGTACCTAACTGGAGTCTGGAGGAGGGTCATAGGGGGAGGAGCCAGTGCACACCACCTGATCTGGTAAAAGCTTTACTTTTTTGTGCCCTGTCTCCTGCGGAGCCGCTATTCCCCATGGTCCTTTCAGGAACCCCAGCATCCACTACGGACTCCGAGAAATAGAATTATCGGTAAGTAAATTCTTATTTTTTACCCCAGGTCACCTCTCAGCAGAAAAAGACACCGTCTTTTCAAACTCAGTCCTTTCGTTCCCATAAGTACAAGCGGGCAAAAGGCCACTCATTTCTGCCCCGGGGCAGAGGAAGAGGAAAAAGACTGCACCAGGCAGCCTCTTCCCAGGAGCAGAAGCCCTCCTCTGCTTCTGCCAAGTCTTCAGCATGACGCTGGGGCTTTACAAGCGGACTCGGACACGGTGGGGGCCCGTCTCAAAAATTTCAACGCGCAGTGGGCTCACTCGCAAGTGGACCCCTGGATTCTGCAGGTAGTATCACAGGGGTACAAACTGGAATTCGAGACGTCTCCCCCTCGCCGGTTCCTGAAGTCTGCTCTACCAAAGTCTCCCTCCGACAGGGAGGCAGTTTTGGAAGCCATTCACAAGCTGTATTCCCAGCAGGTGATAATCAAGGTACCTCTCCTACAACAGGGAAAGGGGTATTATTCCACGCTGTTTGTGGTACCGAAGCCGGACGGCTCGGTGAGACCAATTTTAAATCTAAAATCCTTGAACACTTACATAAAGAGGTTCAAATTCAAGATGGAGTCACTCAGAGCAGTGATAGCAAACCTTGAAGAAGGGGACTATATGGTGTCTCTGGACATCAAAGATGCTTATCTCCACGTCCCAATCTACCCTTCTCACCAAGGGTACCTCAGGTTTGTAGTACAAAACTGTCATTATCAGTTTCAGACGCTGCCGTTTGGGTTGTCCACGGCACCTCGGGTCTTTACCAAGGTAATGGCCGAAATGATGATTCTTCTTCGAAGAAAAGGCGTTTTAATTATCCCTTACTTGGACGATCTCCTGATAAGGGCAAGGTCCAGGGAACAGTTAGAAGTCGGAGTAGCACTATCTCAGTTAGTGTTACGTCAGCACGGGTGGATTCTAAATATTCCAAAATCGCAGCTGAATCCAACGACACGTCTCCTGTTCCTAGGAATGATTCTGGACACAGTCCAGAAAAAGGTGTTTCTCCCAGAGGAGAAGGCCAGGGAGTTATCCGAGCTAGTCAGGAATCTCCTAAAACCAGGCCAGGTGTCAGTGCATCAGTGCACGAGGGTCCTGGGAAAAATGGTGGCTTCTTACGAAGCGATTCCATTCGGAGGATTCCATGCAAGAACGTTTCAGTGGGATCTTCTGGACAAATGGTCCGGATCGCATCTTCAGATGCATCAGCGGATAACCCTGTCGCCAAGGACAAGGGTGTCTCTTCTGTGGTGGCTGCAGAGTGCTCATCTACTAGAGGGCCGCAGATTCGGCATTCAGGATTGGATCCTGGTGACCACAGATGCCAGCCTGAGAGGCTGGGGAGCAGTCACACAGGGACAAAATTTCCAGGGCTTGTGGTCAAGCATGGAAACATCTCTTCATATAAACATTCTGGAACTAAGGGCCATTTACAATGCCCTAAGTCAAGCAAAACCCCTGCTTCAGGGTCAGGCGGTATTGATCCAATCGGACAACATCACGTCAGTCGCCCACGTAAACAGACAGGGCGGCACGAGAAGCAGGAGGGCGATGGCAGAAGCTGCAAGGATTCTTCGCTGGGCGGAGAATCATGTGATAGCACTGTCAGCAGTGTTCATTCCGGGAGTGGACAACTGGGAAGCGGACTTCCTCAGCAGACACGACCTTCACCCGGGGGAGTGGGGACTTCATCCAGAAGTCTTCCAAGAGATGGTAAACCGTTCGGAAAAACCAAAGGTGGACATGATGGCGTCCCGTCTCAACAAAAAACTAGACAGATATTGCGCCAGGTCAAGGGACCCTCAGGCAATAGCGGTGGACGCTCTGGTAACACCATGGGTGTACCAGTCAGTGTATGTGTTCCCTCCTCTGCCTCTCATACCAAAAGTACTGAGAATCATAAAAAGGAGAGGAGTAAGAACTATACTCGTGGTTCCGGATTGGCCAAGAAGGACTTGGTACCCGGAACTTCAAGAGATGCTCACGGAGGACCCGTGGCCTCTACCTCTAAGAAAGGACCTGCTCCAGCAGGGACCTTGTCTGTTCCAAGTCTTACCGCGGCTGCGTTTGACGGCATGGCGGTTGAACGCCGGATCCTGAAGGAAAAAGGCATTCCAGAAGACGTCATCCCTACCCTGATAAAGGCCAGGAAGGATGTAACCGCAAAACATTATCACCGCATTTGGCGAAAATATGTTGCGTGGTGTGAGGCCAAAGAGGCCCCTACAGAGGAATTTCAACTGGGTCGCTTCCTACATTTCCTGCAAACAGGACTGTCTATGGGCCTAAAATTAGGGTCCATTAAGGTTCAAATTTCGGCCCTGTCGATTTTCTTCCAAAAAGAACTGGCTTCAGTGCCTGAAGTCCAGACGTTTGTCAAAGGGGTACTGCATATACAGCCTCCTTTTGTGCCCCCGGTGGCACCTTGGGATCTCAATGTGGTTTTGGGGTTCCTAAAATCACATTGGTTTGAACCACTCACCACTGTGGAATTAAAATATCTCACATGGAAGGTGGTAATGCTGTTAGCCCTGGCTTCAGCCAGGCGTGTCTCAGAATTGGCGGCTTTATCTTATAAAAGCCCTTACCTGATTTTTCACACGGATAGGGCAGAATTGAGGACTCGTCCTCAATTTCTCCCAAAGGTGGTTTCAGCGTTTCACGTGAACCAGCCTATTGTGGTGCCTGCGGCTACTAGGGACTTGGAGGACTCCAAGTTACTGGACGTAGTCAGGGCCCTGAAAATATATATTTCCAGGACGGCTGGAGTCAGGAAATCTGACTCGCTGTTTATCCTGTATGCACCCAACAAGCTGGGTGCTCCTGCTTCTAAGCAGACGATTGCTCGTTGGATTTGTAGTACAATTCAGCTTGCACATTCTGTGGCAGGCCTGCCACAGCCAAAATCTGTAAAAGCCCATTCCACAAGGAAGGTGGGCTCATCTTGGGCGGCTGCCCGAGGGGTCTCGGCTTTACAACTTTGCCGAGCAGCTACTTGGTCAGGGGCAAACACGTTTGCTAAATTCTACAAATTTGATACCCTGGCTGAGGAGGACCTGGAGTTCTCTCATTCGGTGCTGCAGAGTCATCCGCACTCTCCCGCCCGTTTGGGAGCTTTGGTATAATCCCCATGGTCCTTACGGAGTCCCAGCATCCACTTAGGACGTTAGAGAAAATAAGAATTTACTTACCGATAATTCTATTTCTCATAGTCCGTAGTGGATGCTGGGCGCCCATCCCAAGTGCGGATTGTCTGCAATACTTGTATATAGTTATTGTTACAAAATTCGGGTTATTATTGTTGTGAGCCATCTTTTCTAGAGGCTCCTTCGTTTATCATACTGTTAACTGGGTTCAGATCACAGGTTGTACGGTGTGATTGGTGTGGCTGGTATGAGTCTTACCCGGGATTCAATATCCTTCCTTATTATGTACGCTCGTCCGGGCACAGTATCCTAACTGAGGCTTGGAGGAGGGTCATAGGGGGAGGAGCCAGTGCACACCAGCTAGTTTAAGCTTTTACTTTTGTGCCCAGTCTCCTGCGGAGCCGCTATTCCCCATGGTCCTTACGGAGTCCCAGCATCCACTACGGACTATGAGAAATAGAATTATCGGTAAGTAAATTCTTATTTTATTGCACAAACGTTTGGACAAAGCAGAATCCAGGGACAGTACAGAGGGTCATACCCTGCTTTTCCCTACGTCACAGGGGCCTTCTGGGTCTCAAAAACGCCCACTTTCCCCGGTAGTTGACACAGATACCGACACGGATTCTGAATCCAGTGTCGATTATGATGATGCGAGGTTGCAGCCAAAATTGGCAAAGAGTATTCATTATATGATTATTGCTATAAAGGATGTGCTGCATATTATAGATGACCCCGCGGTGCCTAATCCGAAAATCCACATGTTTAAAGAAAAGAAGCCTGAGGTTACTTTTCTACCTTCTTTTGAATTAAATGAGTTATTTGAAAGTGCTTGGGAAACTCCAGACAAGAAACTGCAGATTCCCAAAAGGATTCTTATGGCGTATCCTTTCCCGATCAAGGACAGGATACGGTGGGAATCATCCCCAAGGGTGTATAAAGCGTTGACGCGCCTTTCCAAAATGATGGCGCTGCCGTCGCAGGATACTGCTGCCCTCAGGGATCCTGCTGATCGCAAGCAAGAAACTACCTTAAAGTCCATTTACATGCATACCGGTACATTACTCAGACCGGCAATAGCGTCGGCTTGGGTTTGTAGCGCTGTACTAGCGTGGACAGATACCTTATCTACTGATATGGATACGATGGATAGGGATTCTATCTTATTGACCCTGGGTCATATTAAGGATGCAGTCCTTTATATGAGAGGCTCAGAGGGATATAGGCATACTGGGGTCCAGAGCGAACGCGATGGCAGTTTCTGCCAGGCGAGCACTGTGGACCCGACAGTGGTCGGGTGATGCAGACTCAAAACGGCATATGGAGGTTTTACCTTACAAGGGTGAGGAGTTATTTGGGGAAGGTCTCGCGGACCTAGTTTCCACAGCTACTGCAGGTAAATCAACCTTTTTACCTTATGTTTCCTCACAGCCTAAGAAAACGCCACATTATCAGATGCAGTCCTTTCGGCCGCATAAATCCAAGAGGGCTCGGGGATCTTCCTTTCTTGCCAGAGGTAAGGGCAAGGGGAAAAAGCTGCCAACTACAGCCAGTTCCCGGGATCAAAAGTCCTCCCCGACCTCTACTAAATCCACAGCATGACGCTGGGGCTCCGAGGGTGGAGTCCGCTCCAGTCGGGGCACGTCTTCGTCTTTTCAACCAGGTCTGGATTCATTCTCAGGTGGACCCCTGGGCAATAGACATTGTTTCCCGGGGGTACCAGCTGGAATTCGAAGAGGTGCCCCCTCGCCGGTTTTTCAAATCGGCACTGCCAACTTCTTCCCCAGAGAGGGAGGTAGTTTTGGCAGCAATTCAAAAATTGTCTCCAACAAGTGGTGGTCAAGGTTCCCCTGCTGCAGCAGGGGATGGGCTATTACTCAACCCTGTTTGTGGTCCCGAAACCGGACGGTTCGGTCAGACCCATTCTAAATTTAAAATCCTTAAACCTATACTTAAAGAGGTTCAAGTTCAAGATGGAGTCGCTCAGGGCGGTCATTGCAAGTCTGGAAGAGGGAGATTATATGGTGTCTCTAGACATAAAGGATGCATACCTTCATGTCCCCATTTATCAACCTCACCAGGCGTTCCTGAGATTTGTGGTGGAGGATTGTCACTACCAATTTCAGACGTTGCCGTTTGGGCTGTCCACGGCTCCGAGAATTTTTACCAAATTAATGGCGGAGATGATGGTGCTCCTGCGCAAGCAGGGGGTCACAATTATCCCATACTTGGACGATCTCCTGATAAAAGCGAGATCGAGAGAACAGTTGCTGGTCAAAGTATCACTCTCCCTGAGGGTGTTACAACAACACGGTTGGATTCTAAACCTGCCAAAGTCACAGTTAATTCCAACAACCAGATTGCCTTTCTTAGGCATGATTCTGGACACGGAACAAAAGAGGGTCTTTCTCCCGACGGAAAAGGCCCATGAACTGCAGGACTTGGTCAGGGACCTGTTGAAGCCAGACAGGGTGTCGGTACATCACTGCACGTGAGTGCTGGGAAAAATTGTGGCGTCTTACGAGGCCATTCCATTCGGCAGGTTCCATGCCAGAAACTTTCAGTGGGACCTTCTGTACAAGTGGTCCGGGTCACATCTACAGATTCATCAGATGATCCGCCTGTCCCCCAGGGCCAGGGTATCTCTCCTGTGGTGGCTGCAGAGTGCTCACCTTCTAGAGGGTCGCAGGTTCGGAATCCAGAACTGGGTTCTGGTGACCACGAAAGCGAGTCTCCGAGGATGGGGAGCAGTCACACAGGGAAGAAACTTCCAGGGCCTGTGGTCAAGCCAGGAGGCTTGTCTACACATCAACATTCTGGAATTAAGGGCCATATACAACGGCCTTCATCAGGCGCAGACCTTACTTCAAGGTCTACCGGTTCTGATTCGGTCAGATAACATCACAGCAGTGGCTCATGTAAACCGCCAAGGCGGCACAATGAGCAGAGTGGCAATGGCAGAAGCCTCAAAGATTCTTCGATGGGCGGAGAGTCATGTAAGCTCTCTAACAGCAGTCTTCATTCCGGGAGTAGACAACTGGGAAGCAGACTTCCTCAGCAGACGCGATCTACATCCAGGAGAGTGGGGACTTCATCAGGAAGTCTTCGCAGCGATTGCAAGTCAGTGGGGTCTGCCTCAAATAGACATGATGGCTTCACGCCTCAGCAAGAAACTTCCGAGATATTGCGCCAGGTCAAGGGACCCTCAGGCGATTGCAGTGGACGCACTGGTGACACCGTTGCTGTTTCAGTCGGTCTATGTGTTCCCTCCTCTTCCTCTCATCTCACAGATTCTGAGAATCATAAGACGAAGAGGGGTTCAGGCGATTCTCATCGTTCCAGATTGGCCTCGAAGGGCCTTGTATCCGGATCTACAGGAAATGCTCTCAGGGAAGAACTGTTACAACAGGGCCCTGTCTGTTCCAGGACTTACTGCGACTGCGTTTGACGGCATGGCGGTTGAACGCAGGATCCTAGCGGAAAAGGGCATTCCGGAAGAGGTCATTCCTACTCTAATAAAGGCAAGGAAGGAGGTGACATCGAAACTTTATCACCGTATCTGGAGGAAGTATGTGTCTTGGTGCGAAGCCAAGACTGCTCCTCCGGAAGTATTCCGTCTGGGCCGTTTTCTCCACTTCCTGCAAACTGGAGTGAATTTGGGCCTAAGATTAGGCTCCATTAAGGTTCAGATTTCGTCCCTATCCATTTTCTTTCAAAGGGAATTGGCTTCTCTTCCAGAAGTCCAGAATTTCGTGAAAGGGGTGCTGCATATCCAGCCTCCTTTTGTGCCTCCAGTGGCACCATGGGACCTTAACGCGGTGTTACGGTTCCTTAAGTCTCACTGGTCTGAACCGCTTCAAACAGTTGAATTAAAGTATCTCACTTGGAAAGTGGTCATGTTGTTGGCCTTGGCTTCGGCGCGGCGAGTGTCGGAGTTAGCGGCTTTGTCTCACAAAAGCCCTTATCTGATTTTCCATGTGGACAGAGCTGAGTTGCGGACTCGTCCCCAATTTTTGCCTAAGGTGGTTTCTTCTTTTCATATGAACCAACCTATTGTGGTGCCTGTGGCTACAAGGGACGTGGAGGATTCCGAGTCCCTGGATGTGGTCAGGGCATTGAAAATTTATGTGGCCAGAACGGCTCGAGTTAGGAAAACAGAGGCTCTGTTTATCCTGTATGCTGCCAACAAGGTTGGTGCTCCTGCGTCTAAGCAGACTATTGCTCGCTGGATCTGTAACATTATTCAGCAGGCTCATTCTACGGCTGGATTGCCGTTACCGAATTCGGTTAAGGCCCATTCCAGAAGGAAGGTGGGTTCTTCTTGGGCGGCTGCCCGGGGCGTCTCGGCTTTACAGCTTTGCCGAGCAGCAACTTGGTCGGGTTCAAATACTTTTGCAAGATTCTACAAGTTTGATACCCTGGCCGATGAGGACCTAATGTTTGCTCATTCGGTGCTGCAGAGTCATCCGCACTCTCCCGCCCGTTTTGGAGCTTTGGTATAATCCCCATGGTCCTTACGGAGTCCCCAGCTTCCTCTAGGACGTAAGAGAAAATAAGATTTTAAACCTACCGGTAAATCTTTTTCTCGTAGTCCGTAGAGGATGCTGGGCGCCCGTCCCAGTGCAGACGACATACTGCAAGACTTTGTATATAGTTGTTGCTTACATAAGGATTATGTTTCAGTTGAATCAGTTTTGGACTGATACTGGTTTTGTTTCATACTGTTGACTGGTTCATATATTCCATGTTATACGGTGTGAATGGTGTGGCTGGTATGAATCTTGCCCTTGGATTTACAAAATCCTTTCCTCGTACTGTTCATCTCCTCTGGGCACAGTTTCTCTGACTGAGGTCTGGAGGAGGGGCATAGAGGGAGGAGCCAGTGCACACCCATACCTAAAGTTCTTTTTAGTGCCCGTGTCTCCTGCGGAGCCCGTCTATGCCCCATGGTCCTTACGGAGTCCCCAGCATCCTCTACGGACTACGAGAGAAAAAGATTTACCGGTAGGTTTAAAATCTTATTTTACTTATATACATTGTTTCACTAGATGGTGTTTTTTTTTTTTAAATCTTTTGACCTCACCTTATTGTGGATATTGGACTATCTGAGGGAATGAACATACATACATACACATATATATATATATATATATATATATATATATATATATATATATATTTCTCTATCGTCCTAAGTGGATGCTGGGGTTCCTGAAAGGACCATGGGGAATAGCGGCTCCGCAGGAGACAGGGCACAAAAAAGTAAAGCTTTTACCAGATCAGGTGGTGTGCACTGGCTCCTCCCCCTATGACCCTCCTCCAGACTCCAGTTAGATTTTGTGCCCGAACGAGAAGGGTGCAATCTAGGTGGCTCTCCTAAAGAGCTGCTTAGAGAAAGTTTAGCTTAGGTTTTTTACTTTACAGTGAGTCCTGCTGGCAACAGGATCACTGCAACGAGGGACTTAGGGGAGAAGTAGTGAACTCACCTGCGTGCAGAGTGGATTTGCTGCTTGGCTACTGGACACTAGCTCCAGAGGGACGATCACAGGTACAGCCTGGATGGTCACCGGAGCCGCGCCGCCGGCCCCCTTGCAGACGCTGAAGAGAGAAGAGGTCCAAAATCGGCGGCTGAAGACTCCTGAGTCTTCATAAAGGTAGCGCACAGCACTGCAGCTGTGCGCCATTTTCCTCTCAGCACACTTCACACAACAGTCACTGAGGGTGCAGAGCGCTGGGGGGGGCGCTCTGAGAGGCAAATAAAAACCTTATTAGAGGCAAAAAAATACCTCACATATAGCCCACAGAGGCTATATGGAGATATTTAACCCCTGCCTAACTTCAAAAATAGCGGGAGACGAGCCCGCCGTAAAAGGGGCGGGGCCTATCTCCTCAGCACACAGCGCCATTTTCTCTCACAGAAAAGCTGGAGAGAAGGCTCCCAGGCTCTCCCCTGCACTGCACTACAGAAACAGGGTTAAAACAGAGAGGGGGGGCACTGATTTTGGCGATATTGTATATATATAAAAGATGCTATAAGGGAGAAACACTTATATAAGGTTGTCCCTATATAATTATAGCGTTTTTGGTGTGTGCTGGCAGACTCTCCCTCTGTCTCCCCAAAGGGCTAGTGGGTCCTGTCCTCTGTCAGAGCATTCCCGGTGTGTGTGCTGTGTGTCGGTACGTGTGTGTCGACATGTATGAGGACGATGTTGGTGAGGAGGCGGAGAAATTGCCTGTAATGGTGATGTCACTCTCTAGGGAGTCGACACCGGAATGGATGGCTTATTTAGAGAATTACGTGAGAATGTCAACACGCTGCAAGGTCGGTTGACGACATGAGACGGCCGACAATCTATTAGGACCGGTCCAGGCGTCTCAGAAACACCGTCAGGGGTTTTAAAAACGCCCATTTACCTCAGTCGGTCGACACAGACACAGACACGGACACTGAATACAGTGTCGACGGTGAATAAACAAACGTATTTCTCATTAGGGCCACACGTTAAGGGCAATGAAGGAGGTGTTACGTGTTTCTGATACTACAAGTACCACAAGAAAGGGTATTATGTGGGAGTGGAAAAAACTACCTGTAGTTTTTCCTGAATCAGATAAAATAAAATGAAGTGTGTGATGATGCGTAGGGTTACCCCGATAGCAAATATTGGCGTTATACCCTTTCCCGCCAGAAATTAGGGTACGTTGGGAAACACCCCTTAGGGTGATAAGGCGCTCACACGCTTATCAAGTGGCGTTACCGTCTCCAGATACGGCCGCCCTCAAGGAGCCAGCTGATAGGAAGCTGAAAAAAATATCCTAAAAAGTATATACACACATACGGTGGTTATACTGCGACCAGCGATCGCCATCAGCCTGGAGATGCAGTGCTGGGTTGGCTTGGTCGGATTCCCTGACTGAAAATATTTTATTCATGTAGAGCATTTAATAGGATGCATTCTATATATATGTATGTGAGATGCACAGAGGGATATTTGCTCTCTGGCATCAAGATAAGTGCGTTGTCCATATCTCCCAGAAGATGTCAGGGACACGACAGTGGTCAGGTGATACAGATCCCATACGGCAGATGGAAGTATTGCTGTATAAAGGGAAGGAGTTATTTGGGGGTCGGTCCATCGGACCTGGGGACCACAGCAACAGCTGGGAAAACCTTTTTTACCCCAAGTTACATCTCAGCTAAAAAAGACACCGTCTTTTCAGCCTCAATCTTTCCTTTCCCATGAGGGCATGCAGGCAAAAGGCCAGTCATATCTGCCCAGACATAGAGGTAAGGGAAGTAGACTGCAGCAGGCAGCCCTTTCCCAGGAAAAGAAGCCCTCCACCGCGTCTGCCAAGTCCTCAGCATGACGCTGGGGCCGTGCAAGCGGACTCAAGGTGGGGGGGTAGTCTCAAGAGTCTCAGGGCGCAGTGGGATCACTCGCAAGTTGACCCCTAGATCGTACGAGTATTATCCCAGGGGTAAAGATTGGAGAGTCGAGACATCTTCTCCTCGCAGGTTCCTGAAGTCTGCTTTACCAACGGCTCCCTCCGACAGGGAGGCAGCATTGGAAACAATTCACAAGCTGTATATCCAGCAGGTGATAATCAAAGTACCCCTCCTACGACAAGGAAAAGGGTATTATTTTTCCACACTATATTGTGGTACTGAAGCCAGACGGCTTGGTGACACATAGTCTAAATCTAAAATGTTTTGAACACTTACATAAAAGGTTCAAATCGAGATAAAGTCACTCAGAGCAGTGATAGCGAACCGGAAAAAAGGGGACTATATGGTGTCCCTGGACATCAAGGATTACCTCCATGTCCAAATTTTGTCCTTCTCATCAAGGGTACCTCTGGTTCGTGGTACAGAACTGTCAATATCAGTTTCAGACGATGCCGTTTGAATTATCCACGGCACCCCGGGCCTTTTTACCAAGGTAATGGCCGAAAAGATGTTTCTTCAAAGAAAAAAGGCATCTAAATTATCCCTTACTTGCACGACCTAAAAAGGGCAAGTTCCAGAGAACAGTTGGAGGTCGGAAGAGCACTATCTAAAGTAGTTCTTCGACGGCACGACTGGATTCTAAATATTCCAAGAATCGCAGCTGTTTTCCGACGATACGTCTGCTGTTCCTAGGGATGATTCTGGACACGGTTCAGAAAAAGGTTTTTCTTCCCGAGGAAAAAGCCAAGGAGTTATCCGACCTGTCAGGAACCTCCTAAAACCAGGAAAGGTGTCTGTACATCAATGCACAAGAGTCCTGGGAAAAATGGTGGCTTTTTACGACGCAATTCCATTCGGCAGATTCCATGCAAGAATTTTCCAAAGGGATCTGTTGGACAAATGGTCAGGGTCGCATCCTCAGATGCACCTGCGAATAACCCGGTCGCCAAGGACAAGGGTATATCTTCTGTGGTGGTTGCAAAAGGCTCATCTATTGGAGGGCCGCAGATTCGGCATACAGGATTTGATCCTGGTGACCACGGACGCCAGCCTGAGAGGTTGGGGAGCAGTCACACAAGGAAGAAACTTCCAGGGGGTATGGACGAACCTGGAAAAGTCTCTTCACATAAACATTCTGGTACTAAGAGCAATCTAAAATGCTCTAAGCCAGGCGGAACCACTCCTGCAAGGAAAACCGGTGTTGATTCAGTCGGACAACATCACGGCGGTCGCCCATGTAAACAGACAGGGCGGCACAAGAAGCAGGAGTGCAATGGCAGAAGCTGCCAAGATTCTTCGCTGGGCGGAGAATCACGTAATAGCACTGTCAGCAGTGTTCTTCCCGGGCGTGGACAACTGGGAAGCAGACTTCCTCAGCAGACACGATATTCACCCGGGAGAGGGGGGTCTTCATCCAGAAGTCTTCCACATGCTAATAAACTGTTGGGAAAGACCAATGGTAGACATGATGGCGTCTCGCCTCAACAAGAAACTGGACAAGTATTGCGCCAGGTCAAGAGATCCACAGGCAATAGCTGTGGACGCACTGGTAACACCTTGGGTGTACAAATCAGTATATGTGTTTCCTCCTCTGCCTCTCATACCAAAGGTATTGAAGATTATACGGTGAGGAGGAGTAAGAACAATACTAGTGGCTCCGGATGGCCAAGAAGGACTTGGTACCCGGAACTTCAAGAGTTGGTCACGGACGACCCGTGCCCTCTACTTCTGAGAAGGGACCTGCTACAACAGGGTCCCTGTCTCTTTCAAGACTTACCGCGGCTGCGTTTGACGGCATGGCGGTTGAACGCCAGATCCTAAAAGGGAAAGGCATTCCAGAAGAAGTCATTCCTACCTTGATTAAGGCAAGGAAGGAAGTCACCGCGAAACATTATCACCGCATTTGGCGAAAATATGTCGCGTGGTGCGAGGATCGGAGTGTTCCGACGGAGGAATTTCAACTGGGTCGTTTCCTACATTTCCTACAATCAGGATTGTCTATGGGTCTCAAATTGAGATCTATTAAGGTTCAAATTTCGGCCCTGTCAATATTCTTCCAAAAAGAATTGGCCTCAGTTCCTGAGGTACAGACTTTTGTTAAAGGAGTACTGCATATACAGCCTCCTGTGGTGCCTCCGGTGGCACCGTGGGATCTTAATGTAGTTTTAGATTTCCTCAAATCCCATTGGTTTGAACCATTGAAAAAGGTGGATTTTAAATATCTCACATGGAAAGTGACTATGTTACTGGCCCTGGCTTCCGCCAGGAGAGTATCTGAATTGGCGGCTTTATCTTATAAAAGCCCTTATCTAATCTTCCATTCGGATAGGGCAGAACTGAGGACTCGTCCGCATTTTCTCCCTAAGGTGGTATCAGCGTTTCACCTGAACCAACCTATTGTGGTGCCTGCGGCCACTGGCGACTTGGAGGACTCCAAGTTGTTGGACGTTGTCAGAGCCTTAAAAATATACATTTCAAGGACGGCTGAAGTCAGAAAATCTGACTCGCTGTTGATACTATATGCACCCAACAAGTTGGGTGCCCCTGCTTCTAAGCAGACGATTGCTCGTTGGATTTGTAACACAATTCAACTTGCTCATTCTGTGGCAGGCCTGCCACAGCCTAAATCTGTTAAGGCCCATTCCACAAGGAAGGTGGGCTCATCTTGGGCGGCTGCCCGAGGGGTCTCGGCATTACAATTCTGTCGAGCAGCTACGTGGTCGGGGGAAAACACGTTTGTAAAATTCTACAAATTTGATACCCTGGCAAAAGAGGACTTGGAATTCTCTCATTCGGTGCTGCAGAGTCATCCGCACTCTCCCGCCCGTTTGGGAGCTTTGGTATAATCCCCATGGTCCTTTCAGGAACCCCAGCATCCACTTAGGACGATAGAGAAAATAAGAATTTACTTACCGATAATTCTATTTCTCGGAGTCCGTAGTGGATGCTGGGCGCCCATCCCAAGTGCGGATTATCTGCAATACTGTACATAGTTATTGTTAACAAATTCGGGTTATATTGTTAAGGAGCCATCTTTAAGAGGCTCTTTCTGTTATCATACTGTTAACTGGGTTTAGATCACAAGTTGTACGGTGTGATTGGTGTGGCTGGTATGAGTCTTACCCGGGATTCAAATTGCCTCCCTTATTGTGTACGCTCGTCCGGGCACAGTACCTAACTGGAGTCTGGAGGAGGGTCATAGGGGGAGGAGCCAGTGCACACCACCTGATCTGGTAAAAGCTTTACTTTTTTGTGCCCTGTCTCCTGCGGAGCCGCTATTCCCCATGGTCCTTTCAGGAACCCCAGCATCCACTACGGACTCCGAGAAATAGAATTATCGGTAAGTAAATTCTTATTATATATATATATATATATATATATATATTCACTACATAAACACTTCTGGAAGTAAGGCGCCCTACACACTCGGCGATGCGCCGCCGAGGTGCCCGACGGCCGATACGGCCGACGAGCAACCCGGCGGCGGGGGGGCAGTGACGGGGGGAGTGAAGTTTCTTCACTCCCCCCGTCACCCGGCTGCATTGAAGTGCAGGCAAATATGGACGAGATCGTCCATATTGGCCTGCATGCACAGCCGACGGGAGATCAGCGATGAACGAGCGCGGGGCCGCGCATCGTTCATCGCTTAAGTCTCCACACTGAAAGATATGAACGAGTTCTCGTTCATTTATGAACGAGATCGTTCATATCTTTCAGAATATCGCCAAGTGTGTAGGGCCTATAAAGCGGGGTGTACACTATGCGTTGTTGGGACGATTTTCAGTTTAATAAAGACATTGCCTACATCGCTCAGTGTGTACGCTCAATATGCTCTCTTCCACGGTCACATGTGACGTCAGGTTTGATGTGCTGCACAGTGATTTGGTGCCTATCGTGCAGTGTGTACTGCAAACTGGATGACAAACGGGCCTAATTCAGACCTGATTGCAGAAGCAAACTCTAATGGGCAAAGCCATGTGCACTACAGGTGGGGCAGATATAACATGTGCAGAGAGTTAGATTTGGGTGTTTTTTTTGTTTACGTGCAGGGTAAATAATGGCTGCTTTATTATTACACTGCAATTTAGATTTAAATTTTAACACACCCCACCCAAATCTAACTCTCTCTCCACATGTTATATCTGCCCCCCCCTGCAGTGCACATGGTTTTGCCCTTTAGAGAAAAAAATTGCTGCTGCAATCAGGTCTGAATTAGGTCCAATATGTCTGATAGATTGGATGTCGCCATCATGCCATTCCCTGGAACGGAGTGGCGTGAAGGTTGTTCTGGTGTGTACAGGAGCAACGATAAATCACATGCGACCAGTCTACAGTATAGTGTTCACGCTATGCCTTGCCCGATTTTTTTTTATTTTTTTATTTATTTATTTATTTTATTTATTTTTTTAAGGGCATAATCCGCCCTGCCCTTTCTACAGCGCCCTGCAAATACAGCCGTCTGCTTCCTGCCCTCCCATTCATTCACGCTATGGGAGAGCGCTTGGGGGAAGCCCAGCACCTCCGTAGGTGCTGGGCATGCCCCCAACAGTGACGCCGCTGTCCACCCAAGCCCCCTGTAGTAACGTCTGTGGGCCGCACCGGCCACTTAAATGACGTTGCATGGCCACGCCCCCTATTTCTCTAACGTCCTAGTGGATGCTGGGGACTCCGTCAGGACCATGGGGAACAGCGGCTCCGCAGGAGACAGGGCACAAAAGCAAGCTTTTAGGATCACATGGTGTGTACTGGCTCCTCCCCCTATGACCCTCCTCCAAGCCTCAGTTAGGTTTTTGTGCCCGGCCGAGAAGGGTGCAATCTAGGTGGCTCTCTTAAAGAGTTACTTAGAAAAAGTTTTTAGGTTCTTTATTTTCAGTGAGTCCTGCTGGCAACAGGCTCACTGCATCGAGGGACTTAGGGGAGAGATTTTCAACTCACCTGCGTGCGGGATGGATTGGATTCTTAGGCTACTGGACATAGCTCCAGAGGGAGTCGGAACACAGGGCTCGCCCTGGGGTTCGTCCCGGAGCCGCGCCGCCAACCCCCCTTGCAGACGCTGAAGATGAAGAGGTCCGGAACCAGGCGGCAGAAGACTCTCAGTCTTCATCAGGTAGCGCACAGCACTGCAGCTGTGCGCCATTGTTGTCAGCACACTTCACACAGCGGTCACGGAGGGTGCAGGGCGCTGGAGGGGGGCGCCCTGGGCAGCAATGTATAATACCTGTATGGCGAAAAATACATCACATATAGCCCTTGAGGCTATATGGATGTATTTAACCCCTGCCAGATATCTAAAACTCCGGAGAAGAAGCCCGCCGAAAAGGGGGCGGGGCCTATTCTCCTCAGCACACAGCGCCATTTTCCCTCACAGAAAGGCTGGTGGGAAGGCTCCCATGCTCTCCCCTGCACTGCACTACAGAAACAGGGTTAAAACAGAGAGGGGGGGCACTGATTTGGCGATATGTATATATATTAAAATGCTATAAGGGAGGAACACTTATATAAAGGTTGTCCCTGGATAATTATAGCGTTTTGGTGTGTGCTGGCAAACTCTCCCTCTGTCTCCCCAAAGGGCTAGTGGGTCCTGTCCTCTATCAGAGCATTCCCTATGTGTGTGCTGTATGTCGGTACGTGTGTGTCGACATGTATGAGGAAAATATTGGTGAGGAGGCGGAGCAAATTGCCTGTAATGGTGATGTCACTCTCTAGGGAGTCGACACGGGAATGGATGGCTTATTTATGGAAATTACGTGACAATGTCAACACGCTGCAAGCCGGTTGACGACATGAGAGGGCCGGCGAACAAATTAGTATCTGTCCAGGCGTCTCAAACACCGTCAGGGGCTGTAAAATGCCCATTTACCTCAGTCGGTCGACACAGACCCAGACACGGACACTGATTTCAGTGTCGACGGTGAAGAAACAAACGTATTTTCTTTTAGGGCCACACGTTAAGGGCAATGAAGGAGGTGTTACATATTTCTGATACTCCAAGTACCACAAAAAAGGGTATTATGTGTGAGGTGAAAAAACTACCTGTAGTTTTTCCTGAATCAGATAAATTAAATGAAGTGTGTGATGATGCGTGGGTTTCCCCCGATAGAAAATTATTGGCGGTATACCCTTTCCCGCCAGAAGTTAAGGCGCGGTGGGAAACACCCCTCAGGGTGGATAAGGCGCTCACACGCTTATCAGAACAAGTAGCGGTACCATCTACGGATAGGGCCGTACTTAAGGAGCCAGCTGATAGGAGGCTGAAAAATATCCTAAAAAGTATACACACACATGCTGGTGTTATACTGCGACCAGCGATCGCCTCAGCCTGGATGTGCAGAGCTGAGGTGGCTTGGTCGGATTCCCTGACTAAAAATATTGATACCTTTGACAGGGACAGTATTTTATTGACTATAGAGCATTTAAAGGATGCATTTCTATATATGCGAGATGCGCAGAGGGATATTTGCACTCTGGCATCAAGAGTAAATGCGATGTCCATATCTGCAAGAGGATGTTTATGGACACGACAGTGGTCAGGTGATGCAGATTCCAAACGGCACAAAGATGTATTGCCGTATAAAGGGGAGGAGTTATTTGGGGTCGGTCCATGGGACCTGGTGGCCAGGGCAACTGCTGGAAAATCCACCGTTTTTTACCCTAAGTCACATCTCTGCAGAAAAAGACACCGTCTTTTCAGCCTCAGTCCTTTCGTCCCTATAAGAGTCATATCTGCCCAGGGATAGAGGAAAGGGAAGAAGACTGCAGCAGGCAGCCCATTCCCAGGAACAGAAGCCCTCCACCGCTTCTACCAAGTTCTCAGCATGACGCTGGGACCGTACAGGACCCCTGGATCCTACAAGTAGTATCCAAGGGGTACAGATTGGAATGTCGAGAGGTTTCCCCCCTCGCAGGTTCCTGTAGTCTGCTGTACCAATGTCTCCCTCCGACAGGGAGGCAGTATTGAAAACAATTCACAAGCTGTATTCCCAGCAGGTGATAATAAAATTACCCCTCCGACAACAAGGAAAGGGGTATTACTCCACACTATATGGTGGTACTGAAGGCTAGGTGAGACCTATTCTAAATCTGAAAAATTTGAACACTTACAAGGGTTCAAATCCAGATGGAGTCACTCAGAGCAGTGATAGCAAAGAACAAGGGGACTATATGGTGTCCCGGGACATCAGGGATGCTTACCTCCATGTCCCAAAATTTGCCTTTTCTCACCAAGGGTACCTCAGGTTCGTGGTACAGAACTGTCACTATCAGTTTCAAGACGATGCCGTTGGATTGTCCAAGGCACCCCGGGTCCTTACCAAGGTAATGACCGAAAGGAGGATTCGTCTTCAAAGAAAATGGACGACCTCCTGATAAGAACAAGGTCCAGAGAACAGTTGGAGGTCGGAGTAGCACTATCTCAAGTAGTTCTACGACAGCACGGGTGGATTCTAAATATTCCAAAACCGCAGTTGTTCCGACGACACGTCTGCTGGTCCTAGGGATGATTCTGGACACAGTCCAGGAAAAGGTGTTTCTCCCAGAGGAGAAAGCCAGGGAGTTATCCGAGCTAATCGGGATCCTCCTAAAACCAGGAAAAGTGTCAGTGCATCATTGCACAAGAGTCCTGGTAAAAATGGTGGCTTATTACGAAGCGCTTCCATTCGGCAGATTTCAAGCAAGAACTCTTCAGTGGGATCTGCTGGACAAATGGTCCGGATCGCATCTTCAGATGCATCAGCGGATAACCCTATATCCAAGGACAAGGGTGTCTCTCCTGTGGTGATTACAGAGTGCTCATCTTCTAGAGGGCCGCAGATTCGGCATTCAGGATTGGATGCTCGTGACCACGGAGGCCAGCCTGAGAGGCTGGGGAGCAGTCACACAAGGAGTGTGATCAAGTCTGGAGAATTCTCTCCACATAAATATACTGGAGCTAAGAGCAAATTTATAATGCTCTAAGCTTAGCAAGACCTCTGCTTCAAGGTCAGCCGGTATTGATCCAGTGGGATAACATCACGGCAGTCGCCCACGTAAACAGAAAGGGCGGCACAAGAAGCAGGAGGGCAGTGGCAAAACTGCAAGGATTTTTCGCTAGGCGGAAAATCATGTGATCGCACTGTCAGCAGTGTTCATTCCGGGAGTGGACGACTGGGAAGCAGACTTCCTCAGCAGGCACGACCTCCACCCGGGAGAGTGGGAACTTCATCGGGAAGTTTTCCGCATGATTGTGAACCGTTGGGAAAGACCAAAGGTGGACATGATGGCGTCCCGCCCGAACAAAAAATGGGACAGGTATTGCGCCAGGTCACGAGACCTTCAGGCGATAGCTGTGGACGTCCTGGTAACACCGTGGGTGTAACAGTCAGTGTATGTGTTCCCTCCTCTGCTTCTCATAACCAAGGTATTGAGAATTATAAGACATAGAGGAGTAAGAACTATACTCGTGGCTCCGGATTGGCCAAGAGGGACTTGGTAACCGGAACTTCAAGAGATGCTCACAGAGGACTAATGGCCTCGGGAGCTAAGAAGGGATTTGCTTTCAGCAAGTACCATGTCTGTTCCAAGAGGAACCGTGGCATCGGCCTTTAAGAAAGGACCTGCTCCAGCAGGGACCTTGTCTGTTCCAAGACTTACCGCGACTGCGTTTGACGGCATGGCGGTTTGAACGCCGGATCCTAAGGGAAAAGGCATTCCGGAAGAGGTCATACCTACCCTGGTCAAAGCCAGGAAGGAGGTGACCGCACAACGTTATCACCACATGTGGTAAAAATATGTTGCGTGGGTGAGGCCAGGAAGGCCCCACGAAAAAATTTCAACTAGGTCGATTTCTGCACTTCCTGCAAACAGGAGTGTCTATGAGCCTCAAATTGGGGTCCATTAAGGTTCAAGTTTCGGCCCTATAGATTTTCTTCCAGAAAGAATTGGCTTCAGTTCCTGAAGTCCAGACGTTTGTCAAGGGAGTATTGCATATACAGCCCTTGTGTGCCTCCAGTGGCACCGTGGGATCTCAACGTAGTGTTGGGATTCCTCAAATCATATTGGTTTGAACCACTCAAATCTGTGGATTTGAAATATCTCACATGGAAAGTGACCATGCTGTTGGCCCTGGCCTCGGCCAGGCGATTGTCAAAATTGGCGGCTTTGTCTTACAAAAGCCCATATTTGATTTTCCATTCGGACAGGGCGGAACTGCGGACTCGTCCCCAGTTTCTTCCTAAGGTGGTGTCAGCGTTTCACCTGAAACAACCTATTGTGGTGCCTGCGGCTACTAGGGACTTGGAGGACTCCAAGTTGCTAGACGTTGTCAGGGCCCTGAAAATATATATATATATATATATATATATATATATATATATATATATATATATATATAATTCCAGGACGGCTGGAGTCAGAAAGTCTGACTTGCTGTTTATATTGTAGGCACCCAAAAAGCTGGGTGCTCCTGCTTCTAAGCAGACTATTGCTCGTTGGATTTGTAGTACAATTCAGCTTGCACATTCTGTGGCAGGCCTGCCACAGCCAAAATCTGTAAATGCCCATTCCACAAGGAAGGTGGGCTCATCTTGGGCGGCTGCCCGAGGGGTCTCGGCTTTACAACTTTGCCGAGCAGCTACTTGGTCAGGGGCAAACACGTTTGCTAAATTCTACAAATTTGATACCCTGGCTGAGGAGGACCTGGAGTTCTCTCATTCGGTGCTGCAGAGTCATCCGCACTCTCCCGCCCGTTTGGGAGCTTTGGTATAATCCCCATGGTCCTGACGGAGTCCCCAGCATCCACTAGGACGTTAGAGAAAATAAGATTTTACTTACCGATAAATCTATTTCTCATAGTCCGTAGTGGATGCTGGGCGCCCATCCCAAGTGCGGATTGTCTGCATTACTTGTACATAGTTATTGTTACAAAAAAATCGGGTTATTATTGTTGTGAGCCATCTTTTTTAGAGGCTACTTCATTGTTATCATACTGTTAACTGGGTTCAAATCACAAGTTGTACGGTGTGATTGGTGTGGCTGGTATGAGTCTTACCCAGGATTCAAGATCCTTCCTTATTGTGTACGCTCGTCCGGGCACAGTACCTAACTGAGGCTTGGAGGAGGGTCATAGGGGGAGGAGCCAGTACACACCATGTGATCCTAAAAGCTTGCTTTTGTGCCCCGTCTCCTGCGGAGCCGCTGTTCCCCATGGTCCTGACGGAGTCCCCAGCATCCACTACGGACTATGAGAAATAGATTTATCGGTAAGTAAAATCTTATTTTTTCATGGTCACGCCCCCTTTTCGGACGCCGCACACATATGCCCCCCGCAGTCGGGCGCCCTGCCCTCTACAATTTCTAGAAGGAACACTACAGTATGCATTATATGTTTGGTCGTTAGCAAGATTGCAGTGTGTGTATGCTCAATCTCGCTTGTTCTGTGCTCAAGGTAATAAGTCAGTAAAGTCTGAACAATTGCTGGTCATTTTAGTGTTTACCCAGTTTACCGTTATTGATCCCCACTGAATAACCTATTGTGGAATATTGGGAATTTGGTGTTTTTTATTTTATTATTCACAATTTGAAAAAAGTTTCTCACAGGTGTATTTATTAATGAGGTCTTACACTCACTTTTTTTTTTTTTTTCTTCAAATCCTATATGCCAATTCCGTATTGATTTTGGATTTGAAAACTGGACCTCCAATTGGCTATCCCAAGTTTGAATCCGGCAGGGCTTTTGACTATAAGTTTTACCCTTCATTAGCATGGGCTGTTATTGGAGTCCCTATCCAACAAGAGACAGAAAGTCCAGAAAAACCAGTTATCACAGCGATAAAGAACAGTAGTTTTTAGTGCTACCAATGAGAAATGTGACCCTCCGTTTTCAAAATGGCTCTGGAGGAATCTGAGGGACACCAATAAAAATATGCAGTATCTGTAATTTCAGATTTTTTTTTATTTTTTTTTATTGGTCTGGATATGTTAAACCCTCTGTAGATTAAATAAAGGCCCATATAGACGGGCCGATGTGGGAGAGATGTGTGCTGAGCGAACTCCTCAGCACACATCTCTCCCCCCTGCTCAGCACAGCGTGATGTGTGCTGAGCGTGCTGGGGGAGACGGGGGGCTGCTCATTTCACCCAGCGGGTGTATTAAATCCAATTGAACTTACTACTGTGAATAAGTATGTTACATAAGTTGCTATTGCTCTAACATGTTTTTTCACTTTTTTATTTCCAGCTCTGATCATGGCATCCCTTTTACTGAGGAGAGCATTGTTTTCTGTGTCGAAAACTTTGTCATTTGTTAGCAGGAATCCTGTACATTTTTCTTCCATGGCTTTCAGTGCCTTCACTCTGTATACCATCCCAAAGAACATTATGGGCTTCAGAGGTTCTCTGTTTCTAACCAGCAGTCACCTCCTGCCAGCACAGCGCATCTCAGGGTTGAAAACAAAAGGTGTCCTCAAGAAACGCTGCAAAGACTGTTACATGGTGAAAAGGCGTGGGAAGTTCTATATATACTGCAAGAGCAATGGAAAACACAAGCAAAGACTGGGATAGCTGAATGTCTGTAGAGATATACAGAATTGGACACTTCTTTGGTATCTTTACTTTCTTGCATTGTAATAAAAAGCAGAAACCGAAATAGTTGAACTATCCTCAGTTTGTGTATATATACGCATTTCTTGGTGTATCAAGCTTTGTTTTATCGTAGATATGTGTAGTTTGTTTTTCTCGTACATCCTAGAGGATGCTGGGGTCCACTTCAGTACCATGGGGTATAGATGGTTCCGCATGAGCCATGGGCACTTTAAGACATTTTCAGAGTGTGAACTGGCTCATCCCTCTATGCTCCTCTGCCAGACCTCAGTTTAGAAAATGTGCCCAGGCAGACTGGTTGCACTCTAGTGGAGCTCTACTGAGTTTCACTAAAAAGACTTTGTTAGGTTTTTTATTTTCGGGGAGACTGCTGGCAACAGTCTCCCTACTTCGTGGGACTTAGGGGGAAGAAGTAGGAACCAACTTCCTGAATAGTTTCATGGCTCTGCTTCTGGCTGACAGGACACCATTAGCTCCTGAAGGGTACTGAACACTAGCTGCGGCTATGCGCTCACACCTACAGCACGCCGTCACCCCCTAACAGAGCCAGAAGTCGGAAGACTGGTGAGTAGTGTTACCGGAGATCTGCAAGAGGGACCTCCGGTCATTGTGACGGCTCAAGGTACCGCGCTGGGAGCGCTGCGCGGCCATGCTTCCTATAACACAGCGGGGGGGGGGGGGGGCGCACTGGGCAGCATGAAACCTACTCTTAGACTGGCAAAAAGTAGCATATGATGCCGTGGGCACAATCCTACACCCCCGCTAGTATAAATAATAGTGATGAAATATGAGGGGAAACACACCATTACAGGGGGCGGGGCTTCCTCCTCAGTCAGCCAGCACACTGCTCAGCGCCATTTTCTCCAATCTGCAGAGAAGAAACGCTGGTCTTCCACTTCTGAAACAAGTAGCAGGGTGCAAATTAGGGGGGGCAGTGTGTTTTTTGGTGCTCAATTATACTATTTGGCAAGTGTAAAAGCGCTAAGGGTCGCTGTGGATGTTTTACATGTCACAGGATTTTTAACATTGGCGCTGAGTTGTGAACTGGCAAATACCTTCTGTGTCCTTCTGACAGACTTTACTGTGGGTCTGTCCCCTATAAGCCCCGGAGTGTCTGTGGTGTGTGTGTGCACGTGTGTGACATGTCTGAGACAGGGAGCTCTTCCCCTGAGGGAGCCATTTTAGGGACACAGAGTTGTAATGTGGAGGCGCTGCCGGTACACCATAAGCCTGAATGGGTGAAAGAATTACGTGATAGTGTGAATCATATCAAGTAAGAGATTGGATAAGTCTGAGTCTCATGCAGAAACCTGGAGAAAATCCGTGGAAGATGTGATTTTTTTAAAAGTTCTGCTTTTTCATCCACAGGGGACCCCTCTGGGTCACATAAAAGGTCATTTGCACAAATAGTACAAACTGATACCGACACGGACTCTGATTCCTATGTCGACACTAGTGATTCCAGGGGAATAGATTCTAAATTAGCGAAAAACATTCAATACATGATTGTGGCTATAAAGGAGGTGTTGGAAGTTACAGAGCCTCCTCCTTTACCACAGGAGAAGGCTTACTTTTATAAAGAAAAGAAAATGAATGTAACTTTTCCTCCATCTCATGAGCTGAACAGTCTCTTTGAGGGAGTCTGGGCAAACCCTGAAAAGAAATTTCAGATTCCTAAAAGAATTCAGGTAGCTTACCCCTTTCCCTGCAGAGGACCGGAAAAGGTGGGAGTCACCCCCCGTTTTAGACAGTGCCCTGTCACGGTTAACAAAAAAGGTGATTCTCCCTGCGCCTGGGACGGCTTCACTAAAAGAGCCGGCAGTCCGCAAGTTAGAGACTACGTTGAAATCTATTTATGTGGCAAATGGGACACTACTCAGGCCTACCATTGCCTGTGCGTGGGTGAGTAGTGCTATTGAGAATCAGAAATTGACACAATAGATAGACGAGATACTCCTAACATTAGGTCATATAAAAGACGCTGCTGCGTATATGCTAGAAGCCATGAAAAATATTGGTCTCTTGGAATCAAGAGCCGCTACCATGGCAATCTCAGCACGGATGGCGTTGTGGATTCACCAATGGAATGCTGACGCAGATTCCAAAAGAATTATATGGAGGCTCTCCCGTACAAAGGTGAGGCCTTGTTTGGAGATGGGCTGAATGCTTTAGCTTCTGCGGCTACCGCAGGTAAGTCAACATTCTTGCCTTATGCTCCTGCATCGGCGAAAAAGACACCACTCTCAGATGCAGTCCTTTCGGCCCAATAAATACAAAAAGGGTAAAGGTTCCCCTTTCTTTGCGGGTAGAGGAAGGGGAAAAGGAAAAAAGTTCACAGTGTCTCCAGGATCACAGGAGCAGAAATCAACCTCTGTTCCTGCCAAATCTTCAGCATGACGCTGGGGCTCCCTTGAGGGAGTCCGCTCAGGTGGGGGCACGTCTGAAACTCTTCAGTCACTTCTGGGTTCAATCTGGCCTGGACCCATGGGTCGTACAAATAGTGTCCCAAGTAGAGATGAGCGGATTCGATTTTACTCGGTTCTCAAAACGGCATCTGATTGGCTATCCAAAACACGTGACAGCCGTGACCTAATAAGATGCCGTTTTGAGAACCGAGTAAAACCGAATCCGCTCATCTCTAGTCCCAAGGGTACAAACTGGAGTTTCAAGACCTTCCCCCATGCCGATTTTTCAAATCGGCCTTACCAGCTTCTATCCCGGACAGGGAAGTGGTAGCAGCAGCAATACAAACATTGTCAGGATCAAGTCATTGTCCTGGTTCCCTTGTTACAACAAGGAGAAGTGTTTTATTCAAGCCTATTTGTAGTTCCGAAGCCGGGCGGCTCGGTCAGACCGATTCTAAACCTGAAAAATCTGAATACCTACAAAGGTTCAAGTTCAAGATGGAATCTCTGAGGGCAGTGATTTCCAGTCTGGAAGAGGGGGAATTCATGGTGTCAGTGGACATAAAAGATGCCTACTTGCGTGTTCCCATTTATCCTCCGCATCAAGCTTATCTGAGATTCGCAGTACAGGATTGTCATTACCAAACTCAGACGTTGCCGTTCGGACTCTCCACGGCACCGAGGGTGTTCACCAAGGTGATGGCGGAGATGATGGTTCTCCTTCGACAGCAAGGAGTCAATATAATTCCTTACCTGGACGATTTCCTGATAAAGGCAAGGTCCAGGGAAAGGTTGGTGCAGAACATTGCACTCTCCCTGACAGTACTTCAACATCACGGTTGGATCATAAATTTTCCAAAGTTACAGTTGGAAATGACAAGATTGTCCTTTCTGGGGATGATACTGGACACATAAGTACAGAGGGTATTTCTTCCAGTGGAAAAGGCTCTGGAAATCCAGAGAATGGTCAAACAAATTCTGAAACCAACAAGAGTGTCGATTCATCAATGCATTCGGTTGTTGGGAAAGATGGTTGCGGCCTACGAGCCATACAGTTTGGCTGATTCCATGCCAGAGTATTCCAGTGGGACCTATTGGACAAGTGGTCCGGATACCATCTGCACATGCATCAGAGGATAATCCTGTCATCCAAAGCCAGAATTTCGTTCCTGTGGTGGCTACACAGTTCTCATCTCCTAGAGGGGCGCAGGTTCGGGATTCAAGACTGGATCCTGGTGACCACGGATGCAAGTCTCCGAGGCTGGGGAGCAGTCACACAAGGGGATATCTTCCAAGGAAGGTGGTCAAGTCAAGAAACTTGTCTTCACATAAACATTCTGGAATTGAGAGCCATTTACAACGGCCTTCTGCAAGCGGTCCATCTTCTTCAAGATCAACCCGTACAGATCCAGTCGGACAATGTAACAGCGGTCGCATACATAAACCGTCAGGGCAGAACGAAAAGCAGAGCGGCAATGGCAGAGGTGTCAAAGATCCTCCTCTGGGTAGAAAGACATGCAAGAGCTCTGTCGGCAATTTTCATTCCGGGAGTGGACAACTGGGAAGCAGACTTCCTCAGCAGATATGATCTCCATCCAGGAGAATGGGGCCTCCACCCAGAAGTCTTCTCAGAGGTGACAGGTCTTTGGGGAGTTCCTCAAGTAAACATGGTGGCATCTCGTCTCAACAAGAAGCTTCAGAGATATTGTTCCAGGTCGAGAGACCCTCAAGCAATAGCAGTGGATGCACTAGTGACCCAGTGGGTGTTTCGGTCGGTATATGTCTTCCCTCCACTTCCACTCGTTCCAAAAGTTCTCAAGCTCATATGAAGAACAGGCGTTCGAGCGATCCTCATTGTCCCAGACTGGCCAAGGAGGGCTTGGCATCCAGATCTTCAGGAGTTGCTCATAGAAAATCCTCTTCCTCTTCGCGAGGACCTGCTGCAGCAGGGGCCGTGCGTGTATCAAGACTTACCGCGGCTATGTTTGACGGCATGGCTGTTGAGCGCCGGATCCTAGCCCGAAAGGGTATTCCCAAAGAAGTAATTCCCACTCTTATTCAGGCCAGGAAGGGAGTAACGTCTAAACATTACCACCGTATTTGGAGAAAATATGTGTCTTGGTGTGAAACCAAGAAGGCTCCAACGGAAGAGTTTCAGTTAGGACGTTTTCTCTGACGTCCTAGTGGATGCTGGGTACTCCGTAAGGACCATGGGGAATAGACGGGCTCCGCAGGAGACTGGGCACTCTTTAAAGAAAGATTAGGTACTACATCTGGTGTGCACTGGCTCCTCCCTCTATGCCCCTCCTCCAGACCTCAGTTAGAATCTGTGCCCGGCCAGAGCTGGATGCACTTAGTGGGCTCTCCTGAGTTCACTATAAAGAAAGTATTTGTTAGGTTTTTATTTTCAGTGAGATCTGCTGGCAACAGACTCACTGCTACGTGGGACTTAGGGGAGAGAAGCAAACCTACCTGCTTGCAGCTAGCTTGTGCTTCTAAGGCTACTGGACACCATTAGCTCCAGAGGGATCGAACACAGGGCCCGACCTCGATCGTCCGTTCCCGGAGCCGCGCCGCCGTCCCCCTTGCAGAGCCAGAAGACGGAAGATTCCGGAGAAAATCGGCGTCTGAAGACTCTGGTCTTCAATAAGGTAGCGCACAGCACTGCAGCTGTGCGCCATTGCTCCCACAGCACACCACACGCTCCGGTCACTGGTGGGTGCAGGGCGGTGGGGGGCGCCCTGGGCTGCAATTAGTATACCTTAAGTGGCAAAATGCACATAATACAGTTCTAAACTGTATATGTGCCGAATCCCCCGCCATAATTATCATTAAAAAAGCGGGAGAAGCCCGCCGCTGAAGCGGCGGGGCTATCTTCCTCAGCACAGCCAGCGCCATTTTCTCTTCACAGCTCCGCTGGAAGGACGCTCCCCAGGCTCTCCCCTGCAGTATACACTACAAGAAGGGTAAAAAAGAGAGGGGGGGCACATAAATTTAGGCGCAAATTGTGATATAAGCAGCTATTGGGGGAAAATTCACTTTGTGTATAGTGTATATCCCTCTGTTATATAGCGCTCTGGTGTGTGCTGGCATACTCTCTCTCTGTCTCCCCAAAGGACTTTGTGGGGTCCTGTCCTCAGTCAGAGCATTCCCTGTGTGTGTGTGCGGTGTGTCGGTACGGCTGTGTCGACATGTTTGATGAGGACGCTTACGTGGAGGCGGAGCAGGTGCCGATAAGTGTGATGTCGCACCATGCGGGTCGACACCAGAGTGGATGGATATGTGGAAGGTATTAACCGACAGTGTCAACTCCTTGCATAAAAGGTTCGATGACGCAGCTTTGGGACAGCCGGCATCTCAGCCCGCGCCTGCCCAGGCATCTCAGAGGCCATCAGGGGCTTAAAAACGCCCGCTACCTCAGATGGCAGACACAGATGTCGACACGGAGTCTGACTCCAGTGTCGACGAGGATGAGACAAATGTACAATCCACTAGGGCCATCCGATGCATGATTACGGCAATGAAAAATGTGTTGCACATTTCGGACATTAACCCGGTTACCACAAAAAAGGGTATTATGTTTGGGGAGAAAAAGCAGCCAGTGACTTTTCCCCCAACTGATGAGTTAAATGAATTGTGTGAAGAAGCGTGGTGTTCCCCAGATAAGAAATTAGTGATTTCTAAGAGGTTACTGATGGCGTACCCTTTCCCGCCAACGGATAGGTTACGCTGGGAGACATCCCCTAAGGTGGACAAGGCGCTCACACGCTTATCAAAAAAGGTGGCACTGCCTTCTCAGGATACGGCCGCCTTAAAGGAGCCTGCAGATAGAAAGCAGGAGGCTATCCTGAAGTCTGTGTATACACACTCAGGTACTATACTGAGACCTGCTATTGCTTCAACATGGATGTGTAGTGCTGCAGCAGCGTGGTCTGATTCCCTGTCTGATAACATTGATTCCCTTGACAGGGACACTATTTTGCTAACCATAGAGCATATTAAAGACGTAGTCTTATATATGAGGGATGCACAGAGGGACATTTGCCGGCTGGCATCTAGAATTAATGCAATGTCCATTTCTGCCAGGAGAGTGTTATGGACTCGGCAGTGGACAGGTGATGCTGATTCTAAAAGGCACATGGAAATTTTGCCTTATAAGGGTGAGGAATTGTTTGGGGACGGTCTCTCGGACCTCGTATCCAGAGCAACAGCTGGGAAGTCGACTTTTTTACCTCAGGTTCCCTCACAGCCTAAGAAAGCACCGTATTATCAAGTACAGTCCTTTCGGCCTCAGAAAGGCAAGCCGGTTAGAGGCGCGTCCTTTCTGCCCAAAGGCAGGGGTAGAGGGAAAAAGCTGCACCAGACAGCCAGTTCCCAGGAACAAAAATCCTCCCCTGCTTCCACTAAGTCCACCGCATGACGCTGGGGCTCCACAGGTGGAGCCAGGTGCGGTGGGGGCCCGTCTCCGGAACTTCAGCGACCAGTGGGTTCGCTCACAGGTGGATCTCTGGGTTCTACAAGTGGTATCTCAGGGATACAAGCTGGAGTTCGAGACGTCTCCCCCTCGCCGTTACCTCAAATCAGCCTTGCCAGCTACTCCCAAGGACAGGGAGGTAGTACTGGCAATTCACAAGCTGTACCTCCAGCAGGTGATAATCAAAGTTCCCCTCCTTCAACAGGGACGGGGTTACTATTCCACAATGTTTGTGGTACCGAAACCAGACGGTTCGGTGAGACCCATTCTAAATTTGAAATCCTTGAACACTTATATAAGGAAGTTCAAGTTCAAAATGGAATCGCTCAGGGCGGTTATTGCAAGCCTGGAAGAGGGGGATTATATGGTATCACTGGACATCAAGGATGCTTACCTACATGTCCCCATTTACCCACCTCACCAGGAGTACCTCCGATTTGTGGTACAGGACTGCCATTACCAATTCCAGACGTTGCCGTTTGGTCTGTCCACGGCACCGAGGGTATTTACCAAGGTAATGGCCGAAATGATGATACTCCTTCGAAAGAAGGGAGTTATAATTATCCCGTACTTGGACGATCTCCTTATAAAGGCGAGGTCCATGGAGCAGTTGTTGGTCGGAGTAGCACTATCTCAGGAAGTGCTGCAACAGCACGGCTGGATTCTGAATATTCCAAAGTCGCAGCTGGTTCCTACGACGCGTTTGCTGTTCTTGGGTATGATTCTGGACACAGAACAGAAGAAGGTGTTTCTCCCGGAGGAGAAGGCCAAGGAGTTGTCATCTCTGGTCAGAGACCTCCTGAAACCAAAACAGGTGTCGGTGCATCACTGCACGCGAGTCCTGGGAAAGATGGTAGCTTCTTACGAAGCAATTCCCTTCGGCAGGTTCCATGCAAGGATCTTTCAGTGGGATCTGTTAGACAAGTGGTCCGGATCGCATCTTCAGATGCATCGGCTGATCACCCTGTCCCCGAGGGCCAGGGTGTCTCTGCTGTGGTGGCTGCAGAGTGCTCATCTTCTCGAGGGCCGCAGATTCGGCATACAGGACTGGGTCCTGGTGACCACGGATGCAAGCCTCCAAGGTTGGGGGGCAGTCACTCAGGGAAGAAACTTCCAAGGACAATGGTCGAGTCAGGAGACTTCCCTACACATAAATATTCTGGAACTAAGGGCCATTTACAATGCCCTAAGTCAAGCAAAACCCCTGCTTCAAAACCAGCCGGTGCTAATTCAGTCAGACAACATCACGGCGGTCGCCCATGTAAACCGACAGGGCGGCACAAGAAGCAGGATGGCAATGGCGGAAGCCACAAGGATTCTCCGATGGGCGGAAAATCACGTGATAGCACTGTCAGCAGTGTTCATTCCGGGAGTGGACAACTGGGAAGCAGACTTCCTCAGCAGGCACGACCTCCACCCGGGAGAGTGGGGACTTCATCCAGAAGTCTTCCAGCTGATTGTAAATCGTTGGGAAAGGCCACGGGTGGACATGATGGCGTCCCGCCTCAACAAAAAGCTAAAAAGATATTGCTCCAGGTCAAGGGACCCTCAGGCGATAGCTGTGGACGCTCTAGTGACACCGTGGGTGTACCAGTCGGTTTATGTGTTCCCTCCTCTTCCTCTCATACCAAAGGTACTGAAGATAATAAGAAAGAGAGGAGTAAGAACTATACTCATCGTTCCGGATTGGCCAAGAAGAACTTGGTACCCGGAACTACAAGAAATTATCTCAGAGGACCCTTGGCCTCTGCCGCTCCGACAGGACCTACTACAGCAGGGGCCCTGTCTGTTCCAAGACTTACCGCGGCTGCGTTTGACGGCATGGTGGTTGAACGCCGGATCCTGATGGAAAATGGCATTCCGGTTGAAGTTATTCCTACGCTGATAAAAGCTAGGAAGGATGTGACAGCAAAACATTATCACCGTATATGGCGAAAATATGTTGCTTGGTGTGAGGCTATGAAGGCCCCAACAGAGGAATTTCAGCTGGGTCGATTTCTGCACTTCCTACAGTCAGGAGTGACTATGGGCCTAAAATTGGGATCCATAAAAGTCCAGATTTCGGCCCTGTCTATTTTCTTTCAAAAAGAACTGGCTTCACTGCCTGAAGTTCAGACGTTTGTTAAGGGAGTGCTGCATATTCAGCCCCCTTTTGTGCCTCCAGTGGCACCTTGGGATCTCAACGTTGTGTTGGATTTCCTAAAATCTCATTGGTTTGAACCACTTCAGACCGTGGAGTTGCAATATCTCACGTGGAAAGTGGTCATGCTATCGGCCTTGGCATCGGCTAGGCGTGTGTCAGAATTGGCGGCTTTGTCGTGTAAAAGCCCCTATCTGATCTTCCATATGGACAGGGCTGAATTGAGGACTCGTCCCCAATTTCTCCCTAAGGTGGTATCAGCGTTTCATTTGAACCAACCTATTGTGGTGCCTGCGGCTACTCGGGACTTGGAGGCTTCCAAGTTGCTGGACGTAGTCCGGGCCCTGAAAATCTATGTGTCTAGGACGGCTAGAGTCAGAAAAATTGACTCGCTGTTTATCCTGCATGCACCCAACAAGCTGGGTGCTCCTGCTTCTAAGCAGACTATTGCTCGCTGGATCTGTTGCACGATTCAACTTGCACATTCTGCGGCTGGACTGCCGCATCCTAAATCAGTCAAAGCCCATTCCACGAGGAAGGTGGGCTCTTCTTGGGCGGCTGCCCGAGGGGTCTCGGCTTTACAACTTTGCCGAGCTGCTACCTGGTCGGGATCAAACACGTTTGCAAAATTCTACAAGTTTGATACCCTGGCTGAGGAGGACCTTGAGTTCTCTCATTCGGTGCTGCAGAGTCATCCGCACTCTCCCGCCCGTTTGGGAGCTTTGGTATAATCCCCATGGTCCTTACGGAGTACCCAGCATCCACTAGGACGTCAGAGAAAATAAGAATTTACTCACCGATAATTCTATTTCTCGTAGTCCGTAGTGGATGCTGGGAGCCCGTCCCAAGTGCGGACTTCTGCAATACTTGTATATAGTTATTGCTTAACTATAGGGTTATTGTTCTGAGCCATCTGTTTAATGAGGCTCAGCTGTTGTTCATACTGTTAACTGGTGATAAAGTCAAATATTTACCTTTGAACATAAGCTATATACTTATTAGGGACTAGTACGCAATCGGCGCACGGAGTACCGTAAGGGTACGCACTTAGCGTAGCAGACGCTTAACCGTGGGCGAGACGCACGAGCGGCATGTACGCTGTCGGGTTTTCACTTGGTATCGAGCACGCTATAGGTGGTCCGAGTACCGTACTGCTACGCTGTTGGCGTAGCGGATGCTGTGCCGTGAGAGGGAGACACGAGCGGTGCTGATGATCACTGAATGACATGCATTATAACAAAAGGTCATAGGTGGATTCGAACAGGTGGGCTGTGACTATTTCAAACTGCTCAGATGGGAGGTATCCTCAGGATTCCCGCCGCATGGATAATGAACTGCAAATACAGTAAATGTCCATAAACTACTCATAGACATAACTATACGCAGGAGCGATTAATCTCTTCCTAACCAACACCGGATTGTTTCTAATAAAATATTCTTCAGTTCGGTACTAGACACCACTGTTCAACCTTTGTCAGACCCTTCGTATCATGCAAAGAGGAATTCCCAAGTCCCTGAACCATTTACACTAAACATACTTGCAGACATTATTAAGGGGAACATTATCTACAAAACACACTATAAAGGTTAAATATGCTGCGATCGAGTCGCCCGCTACAAGCCCACAAACTCCACGGTAACTACACATCCCCATGCGCAGGCGACGTTGGAGCGTCCCTTACGCAACCTGAGGGGATGCGTAAGCATGGGGGAGTCGGTGCATGAGCAGCGGGCACGTGCATTGGGGTTAGTACAAGGCATTGGGAATAACGATATTTTTCGACTTTGACAGTCCACCCTTTGGCAGTCACCAATAACTGCCACTTCTTAAACAATTCAAATAGAAAAATATATGTCATCACGGAATACCTTTTTATGATTGGGTAGAGGGAGAAGAGGAGAAGGTGGGAAAGATATGACCTAGTGAGATAGTGAAAGCATGTGTGTATGAAATCCATGTCTGAGGGGTCATGTATCATCGTGCCGTACGTGTTCTAAATCAAGCTTCGAGGTATTGCGAAGTATACATTTGAATTCTTCTTATCCCGTATTAAGGGTCTGTGGATGGGCTGTCAAACTCTACCGAGCTCTTTTCGGCTTTTGGTTACAACAAATGGGGTGCACATTAGTTGATGATACATGAAGGGGGAGAGTATGTGGATGCTAATATGTGAAAATCACCTGTCGACTATGTGAGATACTACCTGGAGGTTGTAGAGATGAAGATAAGAAACAAGCGTTATAAATGCAGTCATATAACTATGTCAGATTTAGTATGCAGTCGCCGATTGTGGTCTTGTTGATGTCTTGTCTGACGTCTTGTCCGGATAGTCGTATCTTTACTGTAGCTTTAAGGTTTATTGGCAAACAAAAGCTTCTTCAAGTGTCCATAAAAAGAATTACAGTCTCTAAAAAGCTCATTAGGTGTCTGTGACACAGTTCATCAGTGGTCTTGTATAAATGGTTTATCAAATTCTTCTTCCAGGTGGATCTCTTGGTACCTCGGAGAAAATCAAAGGAGAAACGGGTGAAAGAAACGGACCGTGGTTCACATTTTATCACAACATTGTCTCGATTGACGGGTCATAAATTAAACTAGTTGTTGTTACAATGCCCTCACTCCTCAAACTCATCAATTTGGTTCTACGCTTGCAATTCATTAAAATCCGAACACATCTGAATACCAGACCAATCAATATGATAACTCCCAGGATACACAAGAGGAATTTTCCTACATCCATGATAACGCCTTGAGCCCATTCTCCTAAACCTGAAAACCAATTTCGTGGGTTCAACCATGATACCCAGCCGGTCAATTCATTACCCACAGCAGCGAGTGTAAGATTGTGCCTCCTTCGAAACTCCCACTTTAATTGCAAGATATCGTCCATCTTTTGATCTATGACCTCTGTTGGGTCCTCAGTGCTGTTTGTGATATACGTACAACACTTCACTCCATACTGAGTTGCTTGGGTGACACAATACCCTCCTGTCACTGCTGTGAGGTAATTTAGAACCATCCTGTGCTGTACCAGTTCCGTTTTGTAAGCTTGCAATTCTCTCCCGGTATACCTGAAGGTGTCATCATACATCTCGGTGATATTATCTAACAGGTTCGCTAGCGCAGATATATACCTATAATTTATAACTCCTCTGGCGGTACGGGTGATATCTAACGCGAGTAGGAATTGAATCCCGGTGGATTCGTGAATCAAATCAGAGGCCGCATGCTCTGTCCTATCTACAAGGTGCCTTTTAACGATGTGTTCGTAATGAGTGTGAGTGTAAGGAGCTTGGGCACTGCGGTGAATGTCTTTCATTTTGTTATGGGTAATGGTCATTACTTCAGGCAGTACTTTTCCAACGTAACACAATCCCTCTGAGTTTGGGGCAAGCCACTTATACGCCTTTCTCCCACATATGAAATATGCATCATCGGGGAGGACATATGGGATAGAAAATGACATAACCATATTACAAACCTTCCATGAAAACAGTCCTATCCCTAACACTCTCATTTGTCTAGTACACGTATCGGGCTGTATGACATGTGCACAGTATCCTGATGATACTTCTCCAACTCGGATGATCCTATTTCCTAGAGTGTACCTATACTGGAAATATTTTCCACTTTCGGCTATGTGGCGTATAAGTTCTGAGTCTAGGGGCATTCTGTCGGCTCTGTGTGAGAATGTCATGGTTTGGTTGTTCCATGACACTTCCCAATTTCCCGGCTTTCGGGGATTGGAAATGTTAAAACATATTAGGGACCTATCTACATGGTATTGGTGGAGCTTTAAACTAGGAGGACTAGAAATATTAAATCTCTTGTCCACCGGTCTCCCACCCTTTAACTCAAGTACCTCATCTACCGTTAAAGGATATGGCACTAGTCCTGACTTTCTATGACCTTGAGGTACTTGTGAGCACACCCAACAGTCTGTCTGATTTAACACGTTACCCACCAATGAGTGATAGTCACTCAATGGATGCCAGTCCATGTTGATATTAAAACTGGACTGACATTTCTGAATGCACCCGTCCTCAACTATGTTGTCACAATTTCTACATATGCAGTTCTCTTCAGCTAACAATCCTTCACAATGTCTATTAATAACATGGCTACCAGATCGTTTTCTGATACTCGCCTTTTCTCAGTGATTGTGTTGCTCTTGGAATTCTACGCCTCCATCCTGATCATCAGAACCCATTCCAGATCCTTTCTCGACCTCACTGGTACTCTCACCGAAACAGACTGCTCTGGTCAACAACAGGGTCAACAGGAAAATCCGGAACACAGTCTCTTGGGGCAAGTCCATCTTAGAGGAGGAAAAGGAGAAGAATAAGAAGGGGGAAGGAGAAAAGGAGGGAGATGGGAACTGGAGAAAATAACAAAAGGGAAAAAGAAATCTGGCTCGACAACTGCCTCCGATCTTATTGTTTTCAGTGCTCAGGTGCCGTCTCAACCTTCCTGGAACAGATACTCTACTCTAGTGATACAATTTCCTCTACCATCTGTTCTTTGTCACGGGACCTCTCTGGATCAGCGACCTTCTTACAGTGAGACGAATGGACCCAAGTCTCTCTCTCGGCAACCTTTAACGCTGTAGTGCTGGTCAATAAGACTTGGTATGGTCCTTCCCATCTGTCAATAAGGCAACCTGAGCGTAGAAAGTTTCGAATCATTACATAATCCCCAGGTTCAATGTCATGGCAATTACTGTCTGGCAGATCAGGAATCACTAGCTTGAGATTGCTATTCTGATTCCTCAACTGCTTGCTCATCTTAACCAAATACTTTACGGTTACTTCATTGTTACATTTCAAATCATCCTGGGGGTCAATCATAACATGGGGTTGTCGACCAAATAGAATTTCAAAGGGAAACAGATTAAGAGGGGACCTGGGAGTGGTTCTGATGCTGTATAATACAATTGGCAAAGCTCTGGCCACAACAATCCTGTGTCAGCCATCACTTTGCTCAACTTGTTCTTAATAGTGCTGTTTACTCTTTCCACTTTCGCACTCGCCTGGGGGCGATACAGAGTATGCAGCTTACTATTAATTCCCATCAATTTACACATTACCTGAAAGACTTCACCTGTAAAATGAGTACCCCTATCGCTTTCAATTATCCTAGGGATACTGTACCTGCACACAAATTCCTGCACAATTTTCTTTGCAGTAAACGTAGCGGTATTTGTGGCAGCGGGGAATGCTTCAACCCAATTTGAAAACACATCAATACAAACCAATACATACTTTAAATTTCTACAAGGTGGTAATTGTATGAAATCAATTTGTATTACCTGGAAAGGACCATCTGAAGGAGGAATATGGGATGGTTCTATTGGTATTGCCTTTCCAATATTCTTCCTCAAACAGGTAAGGCATGTCATTGCCCTCTTGCTTGCATGAGAAGAAAATCCTGGTGCGCACCAGTAGGCTCTTACCAACTTGCACATACCTTCTTTACCTAGATGAGTCAGCCCATGTGCCGCCTCTGCTAAACTCGGAAGGTATGCTCTGGGTGCCACTGGCTTACCCTGTCCATCTGTCCAGAGTCCTGAGGACTCCTGGCCATATCCTTTTGACCTCCAAACTGCCTTTTCTTGTGGTGCACACAAATTTTGCATTTCATATAATTTCTGTGTGTTTACAGTATTGAATACCATCAGTTGTGTGATGTCTGTCTGTCTGGGGGTATTGGCTGCTGATTTAGCAGCTTCGTCTGCTCGGCTGTTACCAAGTGACACTGGGTCTTGACTGTACGTGTGGGCTTTACACTTGATAACAGCCACTCTGTCAGGTTCCTGTATCGCTGCTAAAAGTCTTTTGATGTGGGTTGCATGTGCCACAGGTGTGCCAGCTGCCATCATGAAATTTCTGAGGCGCCATAGGGCCCCGAAATCATGCCCTACTCCAAAGGCATACCTAGAATCCGTGTAGATATTGGCTGACTTACCTTTAGCCAATTCACACGCTCTGGTTAGGGCAACCAGCTCAGCAACTTGTGCTGAGTGAGGTGGGCCCAGGGGTTCCGCTTCTATGGTGCCTTTGTCATCTACGACTGCGTATCCAGTACACAAGTCTCACGAGTCCGTCTGTCTGTGGCAACTACCGTCAGTGTAGAAAGTAATATCTACACCGTCCAGTGGGTTGTCACTGATGTCAGGCCTTGCAGTGAAATTTTGGGTCAAATATTCCATACAATCATGTGTGTCAGTGTCTGTACTAAATCCTCCTTCACCATTACTCTCATCCCCCACCCTTTGTGCCTGTCCAGGCACACCTGGGAGATAAGTTGCAGGATTTAGTGCGCTGCATCTCCTTATGGTGATGTTTACAGGGGCCATTAGTGCTAATTCCCACCTTGTAAACCGTGCGGATGAGACGTGTCTGATTTGGGCAGAATTCAGTAAAGCTGACACTGCATGAGGTGTGTGTATGGTCAGGTTGTGTCCTAGCACTACATCTTCGCTTTTACTCACTAGCAATGCTATCGCTGCAACACTTCGCAAGCATGTGGGGAGGGATCGTGCTACCGTGTCTAGCTGAGCGCTATAGTAGGCTACCGGCCTGCTGGCATCACCATGCTTCTGGGTTAAGACACCTGCCGCACATCCAGCACTTTCAGTACCGTACAGTTCAAAGGGTTTCCCATAATCTGGCATACCTAATGCTGGTGCCTGCGTTAGGCACTGTTTTAGTCTCTCAAATGCCAGTTCGGACTCATCTGTGTGCGAAATCCGATCTGGTTTGTTTGATGAGACCATCTCTTGCAAAGGTAAAGCCAGTATGGAAAATCCTGGGATCCAGTTACGACAGTACCCACACATTCCTGGGAACGTGCGAATCTGTTGCTGAGTCATGTTGCGAATTGCCTGTACTCTATCAGTGGTGAGGTGTCTCAGTCCTTGTGTCAAACAATGCCCCAAATATTTTACCTTGGTCTGGCATAATTGCAACCTATCCTTTGAAACCTTGTGTCCCGTATCAGAAAGATGAAACAGAAGCTGTTTCGTGTCTCTCAAGGACGATTCGAGTGAATCAGAACACAGTAGTAAGTCGTCTACATACTGTATTAATATCGATCCGCTCTCAGGTTGAAAGGATTGTAAACAATCATGCAAAGCCTGCGAGAAAATACTTGGGCTGTCAATGAAACCTTGTGGTAAGCGAGTCCAGGTGTACTGTACTCCTCTGTATGTAAATGCAAACAAATATTGGCTGTCAGGGTGCAGAGGTACCGAGAAGAAGGCGGAGCAGAGGTCAATTACAGTGAAAAATTTCGCAGTGGGAGGGATTTGCATAAGGATGACAGATGGATTTGGCACTACGGGGAATTGGCTCTCAACTATTTTGTTGATCCCCCTTAGATCCTGCACTAGCCTGTAACCCCTCCCCCCACTCTTCTTCACAGGGAAGATGGGACTATTGGCAGTGCTGGACGTCCTAACCAGAATGCCCTGTTGTAGCAAGCGCTCTATTACTGGGTAAACTCCTAACTCCACCTCTGGCTTCAGAGGATATTGTGGGATTTTTGGAGCTATCCTACCATCTTTTACTTGGACTACTACGGGAGCTACATTTGACATTAATCCAGTGTCTTGTCCATGCTTGGTCCAAAGTGACTCCGGCGTCTGGGAAATCATTTTCTCTACCTTGGACGGACACCTATCTGTAACAGCAGTATGCGTCATTAACCTTTGTGGGGAATCTAGCATATCCTGCACTTCCTGAGCGTGATTCTCGGGTATATCTAAGAACACACCTTCAGGAGTACAATATATGACACACCCCATCTTGCACAGTAAATCTCTCCCGAGTAGATTAGTCGGAGCCGATGCAGCTAGCAAAAAGGAATGCTTGGTCTGCAAAGGCCCTATCGTAATCTCTGCTGGTTTGCTTAAAGGGTAGTGTTGTACTACTCCTGTTACTCCCATGGCTGGAATTGTTCTACCAGTGGTCTTCATACCGACTGTTGAATTTATCACTGACTTGGCCGCCCCCGTATCTACAAGGAAAGGTAGAGATCTACCAGCTACATCAATTGTGACTCGGGTTCATTTCCCAGGCTTGCAAATAATCTCACTGGCTGCAGACTACAGGTGTGGCCCCACCCCTATTGTGTGTGGTGACCTCCCCGCAGCGCGCTGGCAGCTACTACATGCGAAGGGGGTAACTGGGAATTATCAGAGACTTGCCAGTCTCTTCTTGGTGGGTACCTTTTTGTTTCCCCTGCATGTGGCTCATAACTCCGTCTCTGCGGTCCCTGATCCCAATTACGTGTGTTTAGTCGTTGTCTAGGGGGTTGGTATACCTTATGTGGGTCGTTAAACATACAGTTTCGTGCAATATGTCCTTCTCTGCTACAATTATAACATTTTATCACAGTTGACTTACCCACAGGGGTCTGGGGCTTTGGCTGAGGTGGCTTTGTTGTAAGGGCTTCTATACTTACTGCCATAAGCTTATCGCCCTGTGACTCCCTGTGTCTCATGATGTTCCGATCATGTTCAATAGCGGTCTCTCTCAAAGCAGCCACCAACAGACCTCGCCAACTTGGTTGAGTGGTCTGTACCCTTGTCCTTAACACTTCCTTTAAACCATCCATTAACACAGAAACTGCTACTTCCCTATGATGCACATTTGTCTTAATGTCCTCTATTCCAGTATACTTAGCCATTTCCTGCAGTGCCCGATGGAAATAATCAGAAGCTATTTCATCCTCTTTTTGTCTTATGGAGAAGATTTTGTTCCACTTGACAACAGCTGGGAGATATACTCCTAATTGCATGTTGATCTGCTTAACATTTTCCTGATTGTATGCATCTGTGAGAGGCATCTCTTCATCTAACCTACAATCAGTGATAAATCTTGCAGAGTCGATATTGGGGGGCAAACATGCCCTCATCACTGTCCGCCAATCTTTGTTATTGGGTTCTGCGGAGTTACCTAGTTCTCTAACGAACCTTTGGCTTGCAACTAGATCTTTTCTAGGATCAGGGAATTCAGACATAATTGCTCTTAATTCTGTCCGGGAAAAGGGACAATGCAATGCAATGTTCCTGACGGGAGTGACTCCCGAAGTGTCAGTTTTCCCATTTGGGACCGCAATTACCCTGACAGGATTAAGTTCAATGACATCACTCTGGGTTGATTCTACAATATGTGGTGTAATTGTTTCTGCGTAGTGTACAGTGCCGTACTTACCTGACGACACGACCTCACCTGTCCCTCCACTAGGGGCCTTTGCTACTCCTCTTACTGGTTGGGCTGTGCCCAATGTAGTCTCTCCTATGGTGGCTGCTAGAGAGAGTGCCGATATTGTGGTAGGCTCATCTTCCTGCTCGCAATCCTGGGGGAAGTTTAAGACGGGATACAACTTGCACGGGTTAGTATTAACATCAATACACTTATCTACTTTACTCTTATCACTAATACATTTATTAAGTGCATTTTTATCATATACCAGTGTGCCATTCTCTGCAGCCATTTTCTCTCCTGTTATGTATGGTGGTGGTGGTGCGGTAGCTATCAGTTTCCTGATAGGATTGGAACCAGCTGCTTGAGCTAATCCACTTTGTATCTCGCCTTCCTGTTGCCATAACTGTAAATAATCATAATGTCTAATCCGTTGCTTGCCGGATTTTATTAGACATATCCTTCTCCTTAAATTTTGCAAAACCTCAGGATTAAAACTGCCTACCCTGGGAAACTTCTCCCCATCGTTCACAGTCATACGTTCCCACTCATTGCATAAAACCTCGGCGTGTGATCCATATTTCTCACACATTATATACCTGGTCGACCCAACTGGTCGCGGTACTGAATCAACCTGAACCTTGGTTGATCGCCCCTTACTTGAGCAACTGGCCCCCATTATTTGCAGGTATTGCCTTCTTAGTGAATTCCTACAAAAAACCAAGTTGCCTAAGGTAAGGCGACGGTGAAAGTTCAACGAGTGCCTTCACTTCACTCTCGCCCACGTCGACCAATACGCCCACACACTGCCTTAGCGCTGGCGTACTCAACCCAGGGCCCCTGCAACCTGAACCTCTATTTACTGGGGCGTGTGGGAGTATGCTACCCTCCCCAGTAAGTATCAGTTGCTGGAGAATTCCTGAGTGATCAGCGAACCTCCCTTAAAATAAAAAAAAAACCTACACAAATCACGTTAGAATGTACAAATAGCGTTTATGATCCCACAAAATGGGTATCAAGGTAACCAACTAATGCACACAATTACGTGCGGTACAGTCGCAATGCGTATAAGTAACTATTACTTATCTGCAGAACGACCAGCGGAATCGGTTGTTTAGGCTGCGAATCCTTCAGCCGGAGCGTATTCTCAACACGGGCCTATATGGGTTTTGCGCCAACCCCCCTCTGGGTTGCGCTCACTTACCTCTGACTTTTCTTAAGTCAGGGTCTTCAGAACTTCATATATCTACTTTTAACGGATTTCTGATTTTAGCGACCTTCTGGTCTGCTGTAACACTACTTGCTCCTTTTATCTTATTTCACTGTTAACGTGAGATGCCTCCCACGCCACCACGTGCTTCACTTCACGGGTGTACTTCTACGAGATCCCGATTTTTCTCAAGGTTCACCCAAAGAAAAATTCACTTGCATACACACGCTTCTTTCACTTCAAATATACTTTGATTTTTCTGCACAGAAAATTTCTTTCATTCAGGTAACACAGGTTAATCCTAGAGGAGATGCAGCAAGAGAAGGATCTTTTTCCTTTAAACTAGTTTTAGGAAACTGAAAGAAATTGTGCTATTATCTCGTGGCTTCCGTATCGCCTTACTAAACCAATGCTATCGTGTGATTTGTATCTAGTTGGCGTATATGTACGCACGTTGCGTAATTTACGCTACGTGTGTAGGCCTTTGCGTCGCGTACGCTTGACTCGCACTCGGTGAGAGACACGTGTACACAGGCTGGATACGTCACAGTAATACAAATAACACGCTTCTATAAATGTAAACGATGTTTAACTATAATCGCTCACTTAACACTACACACAGTTTCCTCTGTATCAACCTTTACAACTAGGCCAGGCTGTGTGCGTTCTTTACAATTACTCCCTTAAGTATTACTCTTTACTTTTAACTAAAATAGCAGCAAATTTCCTCAGCACGTTATCAATGCAAATGGCAAACAGGAATGTAGATATGTGAAAGTACACAAATGAAAATACAGGTGTGTGTGTGTGTGTGTGTGTGTGTGTGTGTGTGTGTGTGTGTGTGTGTGTGTGTGTGTTGCGTATGCAATTTGCACCAAACAGAAATTAAAACAGTTTAAAAAGACAATAGCTTAATGTTTTTACCTTTCGGTTCCGGATCCCACCAGCATCCCTACAAACCAAGCGGAGCAGACGCTTATCCAATCAGCACTACCGTATCCCCAACCATAAACACGGATACAGGGGATACTACCTTCCCGCCCTTTGCTGATGGATAAAAGTCTGCCTGGTTCCGCTAGACTGCTGATATGAGGAGGCCCCCAATTGATAAAGTCAAATATTTATCTTTGAACATAAGCTATATACTTATTATGGACTAGTACGCAATCGGCGCACGGAGTACCATAAGGGTGCGCACTTAGCGTAGCAGACGCTTAACCGTGGGCGAGATGCACGAGCGGCACGTATGATGTCGGGTTTTCACTTGGTATCGAGCACGCCATAGGCGGTCCGAGGACCGCACTGCTATGCTGTTGGCGTAGCGGACGCTGTGCCGTGAGAGGGAGACACGAGCGGCGCTGACGCTCACTGAACGACACACTGTAAACCTTGTTTAACAACACACTGTAAGGGTATGCTTATACTGTAAACCTTAGTACTGTAATATTACCACAATGTAACGCTTATTGACCTTGATTATATGAAAGCTGTTTGAGCGATTGAGACGCTCAGAAACCCTTTACAATAACTGGTGAAACACACAAGACCTGGTAAGGTTCCAACACCTTCTTAGAAGATACTTTAGTATAAAAAGGGGAAAAACAGTTACAGCTTATACACTACAGACCTAACATCAATACCTAAACAGAATAACAGGAAATAAATGTGAACAATAGCGAACGATAGCAAACAGAATAAACACAAAGAATAAAATGACAAACACTTAAAGGATAACAAAATGAGAACGAATGGTGTACATAAAGAATTACAAAATGGCTACAGAGAAACTTACACACGTGGGAATGATTCGCAAGCGCGTTCTGGACCAGCCCTCAGCCTTCAGCGTTGAAAACCTTTGTAGAGAGAGAGAAGTGAGCTGGTCTGGCTATGGGGGTCTTTATATACACAGTATACTGTACAATACAATGGTCCTATAATCTCATTGTTCATTGGACACAGAAATGTCCCTCTGCATTATAACAAAAGGTCATAGGTGGATTCGAACAGGTGGGCTGTGACTATTTCAAACTGCTCAGATGAGAGGTATCCTCAGGATTCCCGCCACATGGATAATGAACTGCAAATACAGTAAATGTCCATAAACTACTCATAGACATAACTATACGCAGGAGCGATTAATCTCTTCCTAACCAACACCGGATTGTTTCTAATAAAATACTCTTCAGTTAGGTACTAGACACCACTGTTCAACCTTTGTCAGACCCTTCGTATCATGCAAAGAGGAATTCCCAAGTCCCTGAACTATTTACACTAAACATACTTGCAGACATTATTAAGGGGAACATTATCTACAAAACACACTATAAAGGTTAAATATGCTGCGATCGAGTCGCCCGCTACAAGCACACAAACTCCACTGTAACTACACATCTCCATGCGCAGGCGACGTTGGAGCGTCCCTTACGCAACCTGAGGGGATGCGTACGCACGGGGGAGTCGGTGCACGAGCAGCGGGCACGTGCATTGGGGTTAGTACAAGGCATTGGGAATAACGATATTTTTCGACTTTGACACTGGGTATAGTTATCACAAGTTGTACGGTGTGATTGGTGTGGCTGGTATGAGTCTTACCCTGGATTCCAAATCCTTTCGTAGTAATGTCAGCTCTTCCGGGCACAGTTTCCCTAACTGAGGTCTGGAGGAGGGGCATAGAGGGAGGAGCCAGTGCACACCAGATGTAGTACCTAATTAATCTTTAAAGAGTGCCCAGTCTCCTGCGGAGCCCGTCTATTCCCCATGGTCCTTACGGAGTACCCAGCATCCACTACGGACTACGAGCAATAGAATTACCGGTGAGTAAATTCTTATTTTCTCCACTTTCTCCAGGCGGTTGTGGATGCGGGCCTACAATTGGGTTCAATCAACGTCCACATTTCGGCCTTGTCCATTTTCTTTCAGAAACAATTGGCCTCCCTTCCAGAAGTTCAGACATTCGTGAAAGGCGTTCTGCTCATCCAGCCTCCATTTGTGCCTCCTGTGGCACCATGGAATCTTAACGTGGTGTTGCAGTTCCTTCAATCGGATTGGTTTAAACTTCTACAGGAGATAGAGTTGAAGTTTCTCCCTTGGAAAGTGGTCATGCTGTTGGCCTTGGCATCCGCTAGTCGGGTGTCTGAGTTAGGGGCCTTGTCCCACAAGAGCCCTTACTTGGTTTCCCATGAAGATAGGGCTGAGTTAAGAACTCGTCAGCAATTTCTTCCAAAGGTGGTTTCTTCTTTCCTTATTAACCAACCTATTGTGGTGCCAGTGGCTACTGACACCTTCGCTGCTTCAAAGTCTCTGGATGTGGTCAGGGCTTTGAGAATCTATGTCGCAAGAACAAGTCGGATACGGAAAACAGAGGCTCTGTTTGTCCTGTGTGCTCCCAACAAGATTGGGTGTCGTGCTTCTAAGCAGACTATTGCGCGCTGGATCAGAGGTACGATTCAGCACGCTCATTCTACGTCAGGATTGCCGGTACCGAATTCGGTGACTGCCCATTCTACTAGGAAGGTGGGCTCATCCTGGGCGGCAGCCCGGGGGCTCTCAGCATTGCAGCTTTGCCGAGCAGCTACTTGGTCAGGGGCAAACAAGTTTGACACCTTAGCCAATGAGGACCTACAGTTTGGTCAATCTGTGCTGCAGGGTCATCCGCACTCTCCCGCCCGTACTGGAGCTTTGGTATAACTCCATGGTACTGAAGTGGACCCCAGCATCCTCTAGGACGTATGAGAAAACAGGATTTTAATACCTACCGGTAAATTCTTTTCTCCTAGTCCGTAGAGGATGCTGACCACCCAGCCCAGTGTGTACTTTACCTGCAGTTGTTATTTTGTTAAAAATGTTTTCAGCACGGTTGCTGTAATGTTCATGCCCGTTGGAATGTGTTTTGTTGAATGCCATGTGTGCGGCATGGTTGAAGTGTGAGCTGGTATGAATCTCACCATTAACTTAAAAGTAAATCCTTTCCTCAAAATGTCCGTCTCCCTGGGCACAGTTCCTATACTGAGGTCTGGAGGAGGGGCATAGAGGGAGGAGCCAGTTCACACTCTGAAAAAGTCTTAAAGTGCCCATGGCTCCTACGGAACCATCTATATCCCATGGTACTGAAGTGGACCCCAGCATCCTCTACAGACTAGGAGAAAAGGATTTACCGGTAGGTATTAAAATCCTGTTTTTGCCCTCATCTTCACGCACTTAGTAACATTCCATGAAATGGGTGACACAACAAAACTAATGAACTTTACAGGTCCATACCATAGACCTGCATTAAGGAAAGGTCTCACTTTAGGTGGAAGGCTCTTTTTGCTGTGCACACACCCCTATATGTTGGCAAGAGAAACAACATTTAGACGGGATAGACTAGGAAATTCAAAAAGCCGTTCTATGCAGAATCATGAACAGTGGTTGACGAAAAGAAAAAACACATTCTGCTGCAGAAAATCGATTACTTACATTTCAGGCTGGTTGACAGGGAAATGCAGAGGACAGCAATTCAGTATTGCTGACTAACCAAGATGAGTATACTTGGCTGATTAAGCCTGGCTGATTGATCCAGGGTGTAGGACTCTAAGGGAGGAGGCTCAAAGGGAGCAGATATATAATTTTAATATCAAAGCCTGGACTTAGCCTGGACTTAAACTGGACGAAAAACTGAAAGAAAACATCAAACAACAACAGATGAACTACTTATCAATATCAACTGCATATGCAAATTTATCACCCTCCAACTTTCACTCTGTGAACACTATGCAACCCATTTGCAGAAAAGAACATATGTAAGATCTGGTTTCCATCCATAATCAGGATCACAAATTTCTCTAACGTCCTAGTGGATGCTGGGGACTCCGTAAGAACCATGGGTATAGACGGGCTCCACAGGAGACATGGGCACTTTAAGAAAGAATGTAGGTTCTGGTGTGCACTGGCTCCTCCCTCTATGCCCCTCCTCCAGACCTCAGTTTGATACTGTGCCCAGACGAACTGGGTGCTTTTCAGTGAGCTCTCCTGAGTTCGCTGAAAGAAAGTATTTTGTTAGGTTTTTTATTTTCAGGGAGCTCTGCTGGCAACAGACTCCCTGCATCGTGGGACAGAGGGGAGAGAAGCAGCCCTACTCTCTGAAGCTAGGTCCTGTTTCTTAGGCTACTGGACACCATTAGCTCCAGAGGGATCGTATGCAGGATCTCACCCTCGCCGTCCGATCCCAGAGCCGCGCCGCCGTCCCCCTCGCAGAGCCAGAAGACAGAAGCCGGGTGAGTATGAGAAGCAAGAAGACTTCAAATCGGCGGCAGAAGACTCCGTTCTTCACTGAGGTAACGCTCAGCACTGCAGCTGTGCGCCATTGCTCCCACACACCCCACATACTCCGGTCACTGTAAGGGTGCAGGGCGCAGGGGGGGACGCCCTGGGCAGCATTTGGATCCTCTTTTTGGCAAAAGTAAACATATATACAGTTTGAGCCCCCGCCAAGAAAATGCATATTTAAGCGGGACAGAAGCCCGCCGTCGAGGGGGCGGGGCTTCTTCCTCAGCACTCACCAGCGCCATTTTTTCTCCACAGCTCCGCTGAGAGGAAGCACCCCAGGCTCTCCCCTGCAGATTCACGGTAGAAGAGGGTAAAAAGAGAGGGGGGGCACATAAATTAGCCGCAAAAAGACACAATATAAACAGCAGCTACTGGGTTAACATTAAGTTACTGTGTTATTCCTGGTTTATAGCGCTGGGGTGTGTGCTGGCATACTCTCTCTCTGTCTCTCCAAAGGGCCTTGTGGGGGAACTGTCTTCAAAAAGGGCATTCCCTGTGTGTGTGGTGTGTCGGTACGCTTGTGTCGACATGTCTGATGAGGAAGGCTATGTGGAAGCAGAGCGGGAGCAAGGGAATGTGGTGTCTCCGCCGACGGCGCCGACACCTGATTGGATGGATATGTGGAAGGTTTTAAATGATAATGTTAATTCCTTGCATAAAAGGTTAGATAAAGCTGAAGCCTCAGGACAGTCAGGGTCCCAACCCGTGCCTGATCCTATGTCGCAGAGGCCGTCAGGGTCTCAGAAGCGCCCACTATCCCAAATTGTTGACACAGATACCGACATGGATTCTGACTCCAGTGTCGGTGAAGATGATGCAAAGTTACAGCCAAAGTTGGCTAAATCACTCCGATATGATTATAGCAATTAAGGATGTTTTGCACATCACAGAGGAAACCCCTGTCCCTGACACAAGGGTTTATATGTATAAGGGAAAGAAACCTGAGGTAACTTCTCCCCCCTCACGCGAACTGAATGAGTTCTGTGAAAAAGCTTGGGAATCTCCAGATAAAAAAATGCAGATTTCCAAACGGATTCTTATGGCGTATCCTTTCCCGCCAACGGACAGGTTACGATGGGAATCCTCACCTTAGGGTGGACAAAGCTTTAACACGCTTATCCAAAAAGGTAGCCCTGCCGTCCCAGGATACGGCTACCCTCAAGGATGCTGCTGATCGCAAGCAGGAGGGTACCCTGAAGTCCATTTATACACATTCAGGTACCTTGCTCAGACCGGCAATCGCGTCGGCCTGGGTCTGTAGTGCTGTAGTTGCATGGACTGATACCTTATCAGAGGAGTTGGATACCCTAGATAGGGATACTGTTTTATTGACCCTGGGGCATATTAAAGACGCTGTCCTTTATATGAGAGATGCTCAAAGAGACATTAGTCTACTGGGTTCTAGAATAAATGCTATGTCAATTTCTGCCAGAAGGGTCCTGTGGACTCGGCAATGGACAGGTGATGCCGACTCAAAAAGGCATATGGAGGTTTTAACTTACAAGGGTGAGGAATTGTTGGGGAGTGTCTCTCAGACCTGGTCTCCACAGCTACTGCTGGAAAGTCAAATATTTTGCCTTTTGTTTCCTCACAGCCTAGGGCACCGTATTATCAAATGCAGTCCTTTCGATCACAGAAGAACAAGAAAGTCCGAGGTGCGTCCTTTCTTGCCAGAGGCAGGGGCAGAGGAAAGAAGCTGCACAACACAGCTAGTTCCCAGGAACAGAAGTTCTTCCCGGCCTCTACAAAATCCACCGCATGACGCTGGGGCTCCGCAAGCGGAGCTAGGACCGGTGGGGGCACGTCTTCGAAATTTCAGCAACAAGTGGGTTCACTCCCAGTTGGATCCCTGGGCAATAGAGATTGTGACTCAGGGATACAAGCTGGAATTCTAGGAGATGCCCCCTCACCGATACCTCAAATCAGCCTTGCCAGCTTCCCCCCACGAGAGGGAAATAGTGTTAACTGCAATTCACAAATTGTATCTTCAACAGGTGGTGGTCAAGGTTCCCCTCCTTCAACAAGGAAGGGGTTATTATTCGACCATGTTTGTAGTCCCGAAACCGTACAGTTCGGTCAGACCCATATTGAATTTAAAATCCCTGAACATATACCTGAAAAGGTTCAAGATGGAATTGCTAAGAGCGGTCATCGCAAGCCTGGAATGGGGGGATTTTATGGTGTCTCTGGACATAAAGGATGCATACCTTCATGTCCCCATTTATCCACCTCATCAGGCGTACCTCAGATTTGTGGTACAGGATTGTCATTACCAATTTCAGACGTTGCCGTTTGGTCTCTCCACGGCACCGAGAATATTTACCAAGGTAATGGTGGAAATGATGGTGCTCCTGCGGAAGCAAGGAGTCACAATTATCCCATACTTGGACGATCTCCTCATAAAAGCGAGATCAAGAGAGCAGTTGCTGATCAGCGTAGCACTTTCTCTGGAAGTGTTACGGCAACACGGCTGGATTCTAAATATTCCAAAGTCGCAGTTGGTTCCTACAACTCGTCTGCCTTTCCTGGGCATGATTCTGGACACAGACCAGAAAAGGGTTTATCTCCCAATGGAGAAAGCTCAGGAACTCATGACACTGGTCAGGAACCTATTAAAACCAAAACAGGTGTCAGTGCATCACTGCACTCTTGTCCTGGGAAAGATGGTGGCATCATACGAGGCCATTCCCTTCGGCAGGTTCCATGCGAGGACTTTTCAATGGGACTTACTGGACAAGTGGTCCGGATCGCATCTTCAGATGCATCGGATAATCACCCTATCCCCCAGGGTCAGGGTGTCACTCCTGTGGTGGCTACAGAGCGCTCACCTTCTCGAGGGCCGCAGATTCGGCATTCAGGACTGGGTCCTGTTGACCATGGACGCAAGCCTCCGAGGTTGGGGTGCAGTCACACAGGGAAGAAATTTCCAAGGTCTGTGGTCAAGACAAGAGACTTGCCTTCACATCAACATCCTGGAACTAAGGGCCATATACAACGCCCTATGTCAAGCGGAGACCCTACTTCGCGACCAACCGGTTCTGATTCAGTCAGACAACATCACCGCAGTGGCTCATGTAAACCGCCAAGGCGGCACAAGGAGCAGAGTGGCGAGGGCGGAAGCCACCAGAATTCTCCGATGGGCGGAGAATCACGTAAGCGCACTGTCAGCAGTGTTCATCCCGGGAGTGGACAACTGGGAAGCAGACTTCCTCAGCAGACACGACCTCCACCCGGGAGAGTGGGGACTTCATCAGGAAGTCTTCGCACAGATTACAAGTCGGTGGGAACTGCCACAGGTGGACATGATGGCATCCCGCCTCAACAAAAAGCTACAGAGGTATTGTGCCAGGTCAAGAGACCCTCAGGCGATAGATGTAGACTCCCTGGTGACCCCGTGGGTGTTCCAGTCGGTCTATGTATTTCCTCCTCTTCCTCTCATACCCAAGGTGCTGAGGATAATAAGAAAAAGAGGAGTGAGAACAATACTCATTGTTCCAGATTGGCCACGAAGGACTTGGTATCCAGATCTGCAAGAAATGCTCACAGAGGACCCGTGGCCTCTTCCTCTAAGACAGGCCTTGTTGCAACAGGGGCCCTGTCTGTTCCAAGACTTACCGCGGCTGCGTTTGACGGCATGGTGGTTGAACGCCGGATCCTAGCAGAGAAAGGCATTCCGGATGAGGTAATTCCTACGCTGATAAAGGCTAGGAAGGACGTGACAGCTCAACATTATCACCGTATATGGCGAAAATATGTTGCTTGGTGCGAGGCCAGGAATGCTCCTACGGAGGAATTCCAGCTGGGCCGTTTCCTTCACTTCCTACAGTCCGGAGTGAATTTGGGCCTAAAATTGGGTTCCATTAATGTCCAGATTTCGTCCCTATCCATTTTCTTTCAAAATGAGTTGGCTTCTCTACCTGAAGTTCAGACGTTTGTAAAGGGAGTGCTGCATATTCAGCCCCTTTTTGTGCCTCCAGTGGCACCTTGGGATCTTAACGTGGTGTTGAGTTTCCTGAAATCCCACTGGTTTGAACCACTCAAAACGGTGGAGTTGAAATATCTCACGTGGAAGGTGGTCATGCTATTAGCCTTGGCTTCGGCTAGGCGTGTGTCAGAGTTGGCGGCTTTGTCACATAAAAGTCCCTATCTGGTTTTCCATGCGGATAGAGCAGAATTGCGGACCCGTCCACAATTTCTGCCGAAAGTGGTTTCATCCTTTCATATAAACCAACCTATTGTGGTGCCTGTGGCTACTACTGACTTGGAGGATTCCGAGTTACTTGATGTGGTCAGGGCTTTGAAGGTTTATGTAGCCAGAATGGCTAGGGTCAGGAAAACAGAGTCTTTGTTTATCCTGTATGCTTCCAACAAGCTTGGTGCTCCTGTTTCAAAGCAAACTATTGCTCGCTGGATCTGTAACACGATTCAGCAGGCTCATTCTGCGGCTGGATTGCCGCTGCCAAAATCAGTTAAGGCCCATTCCACTAGGAAGGTGGGCTCTTCTTGGGCGGCTGCCCGAGGGGTCTCGGCATTACAGCTTTGCCGAGCAGATACTTGGTCAGGTTCAAACACTTTTGCAAAGTTCTACAAGTTTGATACCCTGGCTGAGGAGGACCTTGTGTTTGCTCAATCGGTGCTGCAGAGTCATCCGCACTCTCCCGCCCGTTTGGGAGCTTTGGTATAATCCCCATGGTCCTTACGGAGTCCCCAGCATCAACTAGCACGTTAGAGAAAATAAGATTTTACTTACCGGTAAATCTATTTCTCGTAGTCCGTAGTGGATGCTGGGCGCCCGTCCCAAGTGCGGACTTCTTCTGCAATACGTGTATATAGTTATTGCTTCAATAAGGGTTAAGTTATGGTTGCATCAGGGTTGGACCTGATGCTCTGTTGTTTATCATACTGTTAACTGGTTGTTTTCACTTGTTATACGGTGTGATTGGTGTGGCTGGTATGAATCTTGCCCTGGATTACCAAAATCCTTTCCTTGTACTGTCAGCTCTTCTGGGCACAGTTTCTCTAACTGAGGTCTGGAGGAGGGGCATAGAGGGAGGAGCCAGTGCACACCAGAACCTAAATTCTTTCTTAAAGTGCCCATGTCTCCTGCAGAGCCCGTCTATCCCCATGGTCCTTACGGAGTCCCCAGCATCCACTACGGACTACGAGAAATAGATTTATTTATTATCTTCTTTGGGACAATTGTGAGTTCATCTTCTCATCTACAAACACTTAAAAAATCTAACAGAATTACCATTGCTTCTTAACCCTTTCACAATCCTTTCATTTCTTACAGCCCAAATACATTTCTGCACCCACTTTATCTACACTTTTGATTCATTTCATACAAAATCTACACCCATTGAGCCTACACTGCTTTTCTCACCTGCATTTCTGCAATTCTTCTGCTCTGATTCCCTTACAGTCTCCTCTCCTACTTCCACTTTCCCTCAACCTATTTACCTACTTAACACTATGTCAAGGCTTTCTTATACTCCCCACATCATTCAGTGTCTACCTAATAATATATCTTTATCCTTCCACCCTAGTCTCCTACACCTCCTCCTCTGTCTCCCCTCCATCCCTCTGTTTCCTTCCCCCTTCTTTCCTGTTACCCCACTTTCATTTACCTCTGCCCCATGGTCCTGCTACCCAACAACTCAGCCCTGCTCCCTTTCTCCATTCCCTGTCACCTCCCCATACCCCCATCCACATCACACTGACCTCCCTCCCTACCCACCTCCTGCAGTTTCCCCTCCCAGCTCAGGCACCCGCACCATCACTACTCTCTCATCATCCCTGCCCTCAAAGTTAATCTCACCTCATCGCTACAGCAACCCTGATAATCTCATTCACATCTCTCCCACAAACTCATACCCCCTATCCTGTGCCCTCTGGAATGCCAGATCTGTTTGTAACAAATTGGTCCCCACTCATGACCTTTTCATTTCCAACTCCCTACACCTACTAGCCATTACTGAAACTTAGATTACGCCCTCTGACACTACTTCTCCTGCTGCTCTCTCTGCTGGGGGCCTCACATTCACACACACACCCCGACCTGGGGGTCGCCATTGGGGTGGTGTTGGGGTCCTTTTACCTTCTAGTTACTCCTACCAACTCATACCACCAGAACCATCCCTTACATTCTCTACATTTGAGGTCCATGCCATACGCCTCTTCCAACCAGTCTATCTTAGAGTAGCTGTCATTTACCGCCCCCCTGGCACTGCTTCCAAATTCATCGACAACTTTGCTTCCTGGCTTCCTCACTTCCTCTCTTCTGACATTCCCTCCATTATCCTAGGCGATTTCAACATCCCTATTGACATCCCCACACAATCCCCTGCCTCTAATCTCCTTAACCTCACCTCTTCACTTGGTCTCTCCCAGTGGACCTCCTCACCCTCCCATGTGAATGGGAGCTCACTGGATCTCACTCACCGCTGTGATATTTCTGATTTTTCCAACTCCCCATTTCCCCTCTCTGACCACCACCTGCTCTCCTTTAACCTATCTCTCTCGACTTCCCCATCTCTACCTCCTAAGGCTGCCATCACTAAGCATAACATTGAAGCTATTGACACCACATTCCTTTCCTCCCTGTTTGATTCACTTCTCTCTCCTATTCTCTCTCTCTCATGCCCTGAACAACCCACTTCCACATACAATGCATCCCTTACTTCTGCTCTTGACTCTGTTGCTCCACCAACCACTATTCACCCTCGCAAATTAACACCTCAACCCTGGCACACCAAATGCACCAGATATCTGCAAAAATGCTCACGTACTGCTGAGCAACACTGGAGGAAATCACGCTCTAAGGCAGACTTCCTCCATTTCAAACTTATGCTCTCATCCTTCAGTGCTGCCCTTTCTCTTGCTAAACAGTCATACTTCAAGAACCTCATCTCCTCCCAGTCTTCCAACCCCCGGCGCCTCTTTGCCACTCTCAACTCACTCCTCTGCCCACCTCCACCTCGTCTCCCTTCCTCACTCTCTGCTCTTGACTTTGCCACTTACTTCACATCCAAAATTGACTCCATACGTCAGGACATCACATCACACCAGACCATCAGTAACCAGCTTTCTCCCATCCCTTACCAACCCTCCCCATCCCTCGCACCTACTCTGACATCTTTCTCCCATGCATTTGGAGAGGAAGTCATGGCCCTCATTCGTTCCTGTCCCCTCACCACCTCCCCACTTGACCCTATCCCCTCCCGCCTCCTCCGCTACCTCTCTCCTGCTTGTTCCCATCTTTCCCACCTTCTCAATCTCTCCCTCTCATCAGGCACTGTCCCCTCTGCCTTCAAGCATGCACTCATCTCTCCTATTCTAAAAAACCTACACTTGATCCAAACACACTCTCCAACTACCGACCCATATCTCTACTCCCTTTTGCCTCCAAACTCCTTGAGCGTATTGTCTACAACCGCCGTATTTCCTTTCTTTCCTCACACTGCTTGACCCATTCCAGTCTGGCTTCTGCCCTCTCCACTCCACTGAAACTGCCCTTACAAAAGTATGCAATGACCTCCATGCTGCTAAATCTAAGGGACACTACTCTATACTTATTCTACTTGATCTCTCTGCTGCTTTTGATACTGTGGACCATCCTCTCCTACTGCAAATTCTTCACTCCATTGGTCTGCGTGACACTGCCCTCTCTTGGCTGTCCTCCTACCTTTCTGACCGTTCTTTCTCTGTCTCCTCTCATGACTCCACCTCCCCCTCACTTCCACTAACTGTAGGGGTACCCCAAGGTTCTGTCCTTGGTCCTCTTCTCTTCTCTCTCTATACGTCCTCACTAGGTAAGCTCATTAGTTCTTTTGGTTTCCAATATCATCTCTATGCTGATGACACCCAAATCTATCTTTCCTCTCCAGACCTCTCCCCTACTCTCCTCACTCGTATCTCCAACTGTCTCTCTGCTACCTCTTCCTGGATGTCCCAGCGCTTTCTTAAACTTAACATGTCTAAGACAGAGCTGATCATCTTTCCTCCCTCCCGCATAACCTCACCTCCTACAATCTCATTACAGTATCTATTGATGGCACTACTATCTCCTCTAGCCCCCAAGTGCGCTGCCTTGGAGTAATCCTTGACTCCTCCCTCTCCTTCAAACAACACATTCAGCACCTCTCACAAACCTGCCATTTTCATCTAAAAAATATTTCCAGGATCAGACCCTTTCTGACCCAGGATGCTACTAAGACTCTTATCCACTCACTGGTCATCTCCAGACTGGACTACTGTAATCTGCTCCTGACTGGCATTCCTGACAAATACCTCTCTCCACTCCAATCTATCCTCAATGCTGCTGCCCGGCTCATCTTCCTCACCAAATGCACTACGTCCACCTCTCCTCTCTTACTAGACCATCACTGACTCCCCTTCCCTTTTAGAATCCATTTCAAGCTTCTCACACTTGCTTACAAAGCCCTCACCCACTCCTCTCCCATCTACATATCTGACCTTATCTCCCTTTACACTCCCACCCGTCCTCTTCGCTCTGCTAATGCACGCCGACTCTCCTGCCTACGGATTACTTCCTCCCACTCCTATCTCCAAGATTTTTCACGTGCTACACCACTTCTTTGGAATTCCCTTCCTCTCCCCCTCAGACTCTCCACCTCTCTACAAAACTTCAAACGATCTCCCAAGCCCCACTTCTTCACCAAACCCAGCCAAATCTCATCCTAACCCTCTGTTCTACGCTCTCTATGTACCCCATCTGTGTCACCCCTGTCTGTCTACCACTCCCCTTTAGAATGTAAGCTCTCACGAGCAGGGCCCTCTTCCCTCATGTGCTTATCCTTTCTTACTTTAATAATCTTCAACTGCACCACATCCAGCAGTCTTCTGCCACCTGATACTTATTCCAGTGTCATCTGCTGATGTAACTATGTTTATTTACCCTGTTATTGTCCTATACTGTCATCAAGTGTAAGTTGCTGTTTTCCTGTTTGATTATTTGTTTATGTACTCTGTAATTGGGCGCTGTGGAACCCTTGTGGCGCCATATAAATAAAGGATAATAATAATAATAATGGTCTTAGGTGCATGTGTTGGCAATCTACCATCATTTCAGTCTATAGGTCATGGGTATTTTACTTGCTGCCCTCCAGCTGCTGGAGTATGTCCAAATAGCAAAACTGGGCATTCTGGGAGGTGTAATTCCACAGTAGCTGGAGGGCTGCAGATTGTTAATACACTTACTATAGGTAATTCAGTAAAAGCAACCAGAATTCTTTGCATGGACAGGTTTGCAACATGAAATAAAAAGTCCTATAAACATCAAAGTGCTTTTCACATTATGTGCAAATTAGACAGTCATTAAATTATAACTTCTGTAGAACTTGTAGTAATAGACGTTGTTCCTTAGTGCCTGCCTACAATAGATCTGTGTCCTGTTGTGGTGTGTCTTAGTGCAAAGGACTATTACTAATTTTGGTGGTTGTGATGTTCTGAGAGCCATGTATGGTCTTGTCAAAGGCCACAACTTGGTCCAAGATGATGAGCAAAGAAAAGTGACCCTAAAGATGGGCATACAATATAATCTGGCTGGTTGGAATGAAAATCTGGTAATGGATGAGAGCAAATGACAATCGACCATTTACAAACATTGGGAAACGGTCAAATGTGTGGTTCATACAAATTTAGTAACTTACTGATATAACTACTTTGTTTGAACGACAGATTTTGTCCATTTTTCAGTGTTTGGGAGAAAATGGTTGATTGTCATTTGCTCTCATCCATTATCAAATTTTCATTCCAACCAGCCAGATCTGGAGGATTATCTGCCAGATAATTGTATAGTTTATGCCTAGCTTTCTTAAAATGAAATGTTTCTGTATATCGCGCCAACTGTGAACAGCAGCTTTAGTGCACCAAAAAGGACTCCTCACAGGTCCCCAAACAGTAGACAAAACAAAATATGTATGGTCACCAATGCGTTAATCACACATGTTCTTTAACAAGGTCAAAATATCTTACATCAAACGATGTATCAGAAATATTCAGTCTCTATTCCAATGTTCCTCCCAGAATGGTCAGGGCACCGTGCGGAAGAGGACCTTGATTTAGAAAATATCCTCTTATCCTCACATATGTAGCTCCACCAGGGGATAGATGTTACCTTTAAATTTTCAAAGATAAACAGAAATAGTGCAAGTACAGTCGAATGCAAAGTTAAATTGATGTTTTAATAAATTGCACTCACAATAAACAAATTGATAAAAAACATGTAACCACTATTGTGGGTTAGGACATTTGCCAGGCATTCGTGAAGTTACCCTCCCAGGTCTCAAATGGGATGATGTGGATCAGTGGTCCGGATACACTGAACCCACTTGCAGGAAACTGTCACCGCCGGGGATAGTCCAAAAGACACCAGTCACCACGCCTAAAGCTTTTCGGACCTCAGTCCTTCATCAGAGGCATGGTGGCTGGTTAAAAGTGTCCCTCTTAAATATCCTCACTTGATCATCTCATAAGTGTCAGCTGTGGCGTACAATCCCGCCACAGTGATTCTCGATCCCATTTTCCGGCGGAAATGACGTTCGCGGTGCTTCCGGCCGGAACCGGAAGTGACTATTATGCGTTCCACAATGCGTTTCACTCGTTCTTCCACCGGAAATTGGCCTCTTGCGCTCCACAGAGCGCTCCAAATAGCGGAATTAATCCATATATATAGGTCCATCCTCTTAAGTTCCATACAGTGTTCTTCAGAATGTCCATTAATCAGAATAAAGTGTCCAAGTCTTAAAATAGAGTCCATAAAGTGCATGACGACAAGTACCCAAAAAACAAAAAATATTAAAACCAATTAAAACAAACTCATACATTTATAAAAACCATTTAAGCTCAAAATCCGAATTAAGACCATTAGGGATTAAAGAATTTAATTTAAAAATCCATTTCATCTCGGATTTCGCTAAATTATTCTCTACATCACGATTTCTCCAATTTGGGGTAATAGCCTGGATACCAATAAACATTTTAAGGTGCTTAGGGTTACACTGATGCGTTGTTTTAAAGTGCATAGATACTGTATGTGTTTCCAACCCCTTTCTAATATTGTACGTATGTTCGGCAAGACGAGTCTTGAGATTTCTACTCGTCTTGCCGACATAAAAAAGATCACAAGTGCAGGATAAAATGTAAACCACGTTTTTAGTATTGCACGTTATAAAATTAGAGAGAGTGAATTTTTCCCCATTAGCTTCAAAGTCCTTTTGTCTACTCGGGCCTTTAACCAAACGACACATAGTGCACATCCCACATCTATGGAATCCGTGGCTCCTGGTACTTGTGCGTTTGGTCACATTAAGCGCACTGTGTACCAGTTTGTCTTTTAAACTCTTGGCCCTACGATAAGTAAAACAGGGTCTATCGGGTATTTCCTTTCCTAGAACCGGGTCCTATGTTCAATTTTAGAGACAGTAGAAGGGAATTATTGCCTACACTTTTTTGTAATGAAAGAGACGTTACTGTTTCTGATGAGGATCTGGGCACGGTTTTGAAGAAGTTAGAAAATGCAGTACTTAAAGAAAACCGCATTTGGTGGGAAATTATCACCTTAGAAAAGTATGAATCCAGTAAACTTATCCCTAAATGTCTAAAGATCTTGAAACCGCCATCCTTTGGTCAAGAGAATGGTGATTTTAAGGAGGAATGGGATAAAATTCTGTATCAGACCCATTTAAAAATCTCCAGGATTTTAAAGAAGCTGAGATCGAAATAATGAGGAAATTAAATAAGGAAACTAGAGATCTCAAGGAACGAAAACAGAAAAAATTCTTTAGGGATTTAAATAATATGAAAGATAAGAAAAGTAAAGACTGTACCACGTCTGAAAAACAGGTGGTAGCAAATCAAGTAGGGAGATCTGAGGAAATAATACCAAAATCAAGGAGGCCCTTTAAAGATAGAAATATAGAGACAGAATGGCGACAAGTGGAACGACGAAATAATGGTTTTAGGAATGATAGAGGAGGAAGACAACCTAGGCAACAAAGTGATTTTGGGAGACCCTATCACTATGAGAAGAGAAGCTCAAATGATAGTTGGTCAAATAACAGACATCAAACTAATGAGTATTCATCCCAACAGGAATTTGGGATACCTGTTGGTAGGAACCGGTTTGAGTACATGAATAGCAATAGAGAGCAGGTACCCCGTTTTTTAGATCAGGACCAGAGGAGGGGAAGGAGGTGGTAAAAGAGGTAAAAAAGGATAAGAAAACAAGGAGGGGTAAGAGAGGTTTAGGGAAGAAGAAAAAGAGGGTTAAAAAATCGACTTTGCCCATAAATAATTCTACTACAAAGATCTTTAACCTCAGTAAAAGACATTTGAGTAAAGACGAGGAAAATGTATTGAAAAAGGGCTTGAAATTCTCTCCAACAAGCCGGGTCGACCCTTTTGATTTCTTTGTTGATATCAATAAATACATCAGAAAGCTCACAGTAAAAAGGTTCTTTTTAAGTAAAGATGGAAAAGAATGTGAACTAGAGGGAGAAATAAGTACCACAAAATTCAAACCCAAGTCGACTTTATACCCGTCACACCAGAAAGGTTGTTATATAGAGTGTTTTGGAAAATTAGTAAATAACGAAGTACAGGAACTCATGAAAAAGAAAAAGAAATTTAAATGTAATCTAACAAAAAATGAGTTTTTAGCATTAAAATCGCTGAGAGATGATAAGAGTTTAATAATTAAACCAGCAGATAAAGGGGGAGGAGTGGTCCTAATGGATAAGGAACATTATGTTGAAGGGATTATGAAACAATTGGAGGATGGTAAGACATATAGAAAGCTGAAATTAGATCCAACAGCAAGAATAATAAAAGAATTAAACACTCTAACAGAAGAGGCACTGAAAAGTGGGGTTCTAACCAAATCCGAGGTAGAGTTTATCAACATCTCATCCCCAACAGTACCAACCTTCTATACCCTACCGAAGATCCATAAGGATCCCCAAAATCCACCGGGACGGCCTATAGTGGCAGGGACAAATAGTATTACTTCTAACCTGTCGGCGGTTGTTGACTCATTTCTTCAACCTTTAGTGAGACTGACAAATTCTTTCCTTAAAGATACCAATGATGTTTTGCAGGTACTTGAGGAAATACAGTGGGGAGAGAATTTTATTTTGATAAGTGCAGACGTCTCTACATTATATACGATAATAGAGATGAATAAGGGTTTGGAAGCAGTCTCCTATTTTCTTGATAAGTCTGAACTCTCAGAGGAGATAAAGACATTTGTTTTAAAAAGTATAAGATTCATTTTAATTAATAACTACTTTTATTTTGATGGTTCTTATTATATACAAGTGGTTGGCACCGCCATGGGCACCAGATTCGCCCCCAGTTATGCCAATTTATTCATGGCGTATTGGGAAACCATGAAGGTATGGCATCATGGTCAGCTGGGGGCGGGTCTGGTGTCCTGGCGCCGTTTTATAGATGATATTTCATTTATATGGAACGGAACGGCTGAAGAACTAGAAGAATTTTGTAACAATCTTAATACCAATGATTTTAATGTTAAGCTCACGTTTTCGATCAGTTAAATGACCATTACATTTTTAGACTTGTGTATTTATGTGAAAGATAACACCCTCCTCACTAAACTATACAGAAAAGATACAGACTCAAATAGTTTTATAGAGAGAAGTAGCCTACACCACAAAAATTGGTTAGACGGAATACCATATGGACAATTTCTAAGGGTGAAACGTAATTGCACAGAAACAACCGTATGTGACCAGCAAATTACTGAGATGAGTGAAAGGTTCCTTGATAAAGGTTATAAGAAGGAGGACATTATAGCCTCTAAAACACGTGTGGAATCTATCGATAGACAACAGTTGTTAAAAGGGAACAATAGAAAGGACAAGGGTACTGGGAGTCAACTACAAAAGTGGAATTTTATAAGTAACTATGGGGTTCAACATAAAGAAATCGAATCCATTTTCAGAAAACACTGGAAAATATTAAAAGAGGACCCGGTTCTAGGAAAGGAAATACCCGATAGACCCTGTTTTACTTATCGTAGGGCCAAGAGTTTAAAAGACAAACTGGTACACAGTGCGCTTAATGTGACCAAATGCACAAGTACCAGGAGCCACGGATTCCATAGATGTGGGATGTGCACTATGTGTGGTTTGGTTAAAGGCCCGAGTAAACAAAAGGACTTTGAAGCTAATGGGGAAAAATTCACTCTCTCTAATTTTATAACGTGCAATACTAAAAACGTGGTTTACATTTTATCCTGCACTTGTGATCTTTTTTATGTCGGCAAGACGAGTAGAAATCTCAAGACTCGTCTTGCCGAACATACGTACAATATTAGAAAGGGGTTGGAAACACATACAGTATCTATGCACTTTAAAACAACGCATCAGTGTAACCCTAAGCACCTTAAAATGTTTATTGGTATCCAGGCTATTACCCCAAGTTGGAGAAATCGTGATGTAGAGAATAATTTAGCGAAATCCGAGATGAAATGGATTTTTAAATTAAATTCTTTAATCCCTAATGGTCTTAATTCGGATTTTGAGCTTAAATGGTTTTTATAAATGTATGAGTTTGTTTTAATTGGTTTTAATATTTTTTGTTTTTTGGGTACTTGTCGTCATGCACTTTATGGACTCTATTTTAAGACTTGGACACTTTATTCTGATTAATGGACATTCTGAAGAACACTGTATGGAACTTAAGAGGATGGACCTATATATATGGATTAATTCCGCTATTTGGAGCGCTCTGTGGAGCGCAAGAGGCCAATTTCCGGTGGAAGAACGAGTGAAACGCATTGTGGAACGCATAATAGTCACTTCCGGTTCCGGCCGGAAGCACCGCGAACGTCATTTCCGCCGGAAAATGGGATCGAGAATCACTGTGGCGGGATTGTACGCCACAGCTGACACTTATGAGATGATCAAGTGAGGATATTTAAGAGGGACACTTTTAACCAGCCACCATGCCTCTGATGAAGGACTGAGGTCCGAAAAGCTTTAGGCGTGGTGACTGGTGTCTTTTGGACTATCCCCGGCGGTGACAGTTTCCTGCAAGTGGGTTCAGTGTATCCGGACCACTGATCCACATCATCCCATTTGAGACCTGGGAGGGTAACTTCACGAATGCCTGGCAAATGTCCTAACCCACAATAGTGGTTACATGTTTTTTATCAATTTGTTTATTGTGAGTGCAATTTATTAAAACATCAATTTAACTTTGCATTCGACTGTACTTGCACTATTTCTGTTTAACTTTGAAAATTTAAAGGTAACATCTATCCCCTGGTGGAGCTACATATGTGAGGATAAGAGGATATTTTCTAAATCAAGGTCCTCTTCCGCACGGTGCCCTGACCATTCTGGGAGGAACATTGGAATAGAGACTGAATATTTCTGATACATCGTTTGATGTAAGATATTTTGACCTTGTTAAAGAACATGCCTAGCTTTCGACTTCACCGATCACTGGCAGCTTTGACCATTCATTTTAAGACAGTAACAGAGATCACTGCTAAACAAGCAGTCAAACTCGCAGCTGATCAGTAGCTTTGACAAACCACCTCTTAGTAAATATGACCCTAAATGGAATATAATAGGTGGAGGCCAGATGGGAATCGTCAAGGATAAAGTGAGAGGAGAGGAAGCTAGTAAGGTGGTTACAGACAAGAAGTTCAAATCATATGGAGATGAAATGATATACTGGGCAGCAGTTTGAGGCAGTAATCAGAGTTTCTATTTCATCCACTACGGATCACTGGAGTACTTTTGGGATATGGACGGGGCGTTGGCAGGGATAGGTACATTTAAATATTTAAATTAGTAACCCTCCACCCCCTCCATACTCCCAAGATACCTCAGTGGTTTTTCTGTGCCTCAGCCGGGAAGGCACACGTGGAGAGTTCTCCACACTTCTATTTTTTTTTTTTTTTTACCAGATTTTTTTTTTCACACAATCCCTTCCCAGCTTATTAAGAAGCTTGGGTCCGGGATTTGTGGGTACTGCTGACTGCAGCCCTTGGCTTGTTGGCGCTCAGTAGAGGAGCCCCGCCATAGACCAAAATCAGCCGAGCTGATTCCAGCCTGAGGCTGCAGGAAGGAGCTGGACAGAGCTTACAGAAGAAGCCCCATCATAGCCTCCTCTACATGCAGGTAATGAGCGGCTAGGCAGCTCACACTGCCTCCGCTCCTTTGCTGGGATGCATTGCTGGGGAATCAGGGAGGTCAGCTCATGCTGCCATCCCGCTGTTGACTCCCAATGCTGCTCCCCAGCCCTTGACTCCTGCTGCTGCTCCCCAGCCCTTGCCACTCCCCAGCCACGCTGTCGCTACACGCCGCCGCTCCCTCCCGCGGTTAGCTCTCGCTAGCCGCTCAGCACTGCCGTAGACAGCTTCCACGCTGCCGCGGCTCAGCTCTCACTCAGAGCTGCCCGTGGTCTGCCAGCACTACAAGCAGCAATGCTGAAGGGGGGGAGAAATACCCACAGCAGCCTGCGGCTCATGGGATAAAATGTGTCTTACTGATTATGAATGTACCCTACTAGCAGGCTATTAAGCCTGTAATACATGCTGTGAGGGGGGCTTATACAAATCTGTATGTATACTGTAATTAGGTCTAAACTGACAATGTTGCTTTATTGTACATGGAGCACATGGCTGGACGCCATTTTAACTTCCTGCTTCTTACAGGAAGTTTGCTGCGGTCCTACAACACTCAGCCATTGGAGGGTGCAGCAGTGTTAGTAGGAATTTTGTAAAGCACATATTTCACTAATTGTGGTGTGTACCTCGTGCACTGCACTTCTGGGTTATACACACTTTAGTGAAATTTTTTAATGAGTCGTGGGACTTGTCTTTCTCTGCATACTGTGTGTTTGAGTACATAATGAGTAAAGCTAATGCAAAATCAAAAAAGCAGCTTGTCTGCGATGTCTGTAAGAGTGTGTTACCTGATGGAACTACCACTTGCACAGTGTGTCTTACAAATACGGGTACAATTGCGAACCTCTACTCCGATCATCCTTGGGCGATGATGGCAGGTGTGATGACTGGCTTACAATCAGAGTTGGGTGCTGCGCATAAGGAGCGTGAGGTGGCTAGATCTGAGACTAGGTTAATACCGTCTGAGATGTCAGAGTGGGCTCAGGAGATGTCTAGGACTTTGCAAGGGTTACAAAAGTCCAGGTCTAGCTCAGTTCTGAAAAGTAGCCATCATTTGTCTCATAACTTAGCGGTTTCAGCTGTGTTGCATTCTGACGATTCTATGCCAGATCTGATATCTCAGGAGGACCAAGAGGAAGGTGAATTAGACCAAGAGTCAGGTAGTGAGGTTACTGATAGTCCGGCCATTGATAATCTCATCAGGGCAGTATGCCAGGTTCTGAATTTTACTGAGACTGAGGAGCCTCTTTCAAATGATTAAGTTTTGTTTGCTAAAAAACAGCACCTGTGTGCTTTGTGCTTTCCTTATTCAGATTCTCTTAACAAGCAGTTAACGGAAGCTTGGAAGAATCCAGATAAACGATTTGCTGTGCCTAGACGGTTTCTGTCTAACTATCCATTCCCAGAGTCTATGACAAATGGGGAAAAAAACTTTCTAAAAAGTTAACCATTCCAGTCCCAGCTGCAACGACTCTTAAAGACCCGTCAGAGCGTAAGTTAGAAGCTATGCTAAAGTCAATGTATACAGCAGTAGGGGTGTTAGTCAGACCTGCTTTATTTGGAGTTTGGGTTAACAAGGCTCTCGCTGCATGGGCATCACAGCTCAAGTTGGGCCTACAACAGGATCTTCCCTTAGACCAGCTTATGTTTCTTGCTGATCACATCTGTGAATCCGCTGAGTATTTAGGTACGGCTTCTATGGACTTCGGCCAGGTTTGTTCTCTGCTTTCCGCTTCACTAGTTGCGTCATGACGGGCGCTTTGGCTATGCTCTTGGCAGGCAGAGTCAAAATGAGGAATAGAAGTGTTGCCTTACGCTGGTGAGATGTTATTTGGTCCAGAATTTGACAAATGGATTTCTCATGCTACTGGGGGAAAATCTGTTTCTCTTACGTCCTAGAGGATACTGGGGTCCATTTAGTACCATGGAGTACAGATGGGTCCATTAGGAGCCATGGGCACTTTAAGAATTTGATAGTGTGGGCTGGCTCCTCCCTCTATGCCCCTCCTACCAGACTCAGTTTAGAAAATGTGCATGGAGGAGCCGATCACGCCGAAGGAAACTCCTGAAGAGTTTTCTGCATTTATTTTATAAGTTTTTTATTTTCAGACAGGGCTGGGTAGCACCAGCCTGCCTGCTTCATGGGACTTAGGAGGGGGGAACGGCCCAACCTCTTGAAGAGTTAATGGTCCTGTTCCCCGCTGACAGGACACTGAGCTCCTGAGGGAACTATTTGCATGCCCCACCACGGCGAGCGTACATTCCCGCAGCACACTGCCACCCCTAACAGCCAGAAGAAAGAAGAGTGGGGAATACTAAGCCGGCGTCCCGACTAGCGGGGCACCGGCCATTATGGCGGCATGAGGGTACGGAGATGCACGGCTTCTAAACGGGGCAGAATGCGTCTCCAGACACAGTACACAACTGCATCTCAGTACACGGTACCCATACTTGCAACACAGCCTTAAAACTGTTTCTGTCCATTTTAATCACCAAATTCCTCAGCCACTGTAAAAAAAAGCGGGAAGACCGCATGCCATTGAAGGGGCGGGGCTTCACTATGAGAGGATCCAGCAGTTCACCAGCGCCATTTTCCCTCTGCAGTGGACACAGACGCTGACTGACAGGGACGCGCAGCTCCTCCAGTGTGACTCCAAATTACCTCAGCGGTACCAGGGGGTCATAGCAGGGGGAGCGATTACTAGTGTACTAAGTCCCCTATCAGGGTACTTAGTCTGCGACCCGGCTAAGCTTGGCATTAGCGGTAAGGGCGCTGTGGGGTCTGGATCCAAACAACTCTGTATCTCCCTGAAGGGCTCTTTGTGGGTTAATTGTGCTTAACCTTTTCCTGTGTGCGTGTGCTGTCACATTTACATTATGTCAGGCAAAGCATGTGTTTCTTGTACAGCAGAGTGTTCCTCTTCACCAGGGAGCTCACTACTGGATACATAGGGTTTACAGAATAGCGGGACTGAACCAGGGTGGGTTAATTCTCTGAAAGGAATGATCTCAGTCCCCAAAACAGCGTCTCAATCCCCTCCCATTTGTCCGCAAAAGCGATCTCTGGCCCATATCCTGCAGTCTGACTCTGGGAAGGGTCACACTTGGAGGGGGGGATGCGGCTCTGTCACAGGGAATAGGGGCTCTTATAGAAGCTATCAGAGATGTTCTGCATATTCCTGATAAAGTGTCAGAGGAGTGTGAGGAATCCTATTTTAATGTAAAAAAGAAGTCCTCAGTCACTTATCCTGTGTCAAAGGAATTGGATACCCTGTTTGAAGAACCGTGGGTTAATCCTGATAAACAAACAAATTCAGATCCCTAAAAGGTTGCTCTCATCTTTACCCTTTCCTCTGGAGGACAGGAAAAAATGGGAAGATCCACCGATAGTGGACGCATCAGTCTCTAGGCTGTCACGAAAAATTGTATTGCCTGTTCCTGGTGCAGCCTCCCTAAAAGACACGGCTGATCGTAAAATTGAGACTACACTGAAATCATTATACACAGCTGCTGGGATGGCCCAAAGACCCACTATTGCATGTGCGTGGATCACAAAAGCCATTGCAAAGTGGTCAGGTAACCTAATTGAGGGAATAGATTCCTTGTCTAGGGAGGATGTTGTTTTACTCCTGTAGCATATACAAGTCTCTGCAAACTTTATGGTGGAAGCCATAAAAGAGAGAGGCTTGCTTAACGCACGCACCACCGCTATGACAGTGTCGGCACGTAGGGGCTTGTGGCTACGCCAGTGGACTGCTGATGCGGACTCCAGGAAAGGCGCTGAAGACCTACCATTCAAAGGAGAGGCTTTGTTTGGAGATGAACTAGACAAATGGATATCCACAGCTACCGCGGGTAAGTCTACGTATCTTCCTTCCACCCCAACCAAGAAGACTTATTCAGCTTCTAAGATACAGTCCTTTCGGCGACCAAGTTCAAGGGCAAATCCAGAGGTGCTTCTACGTCCTCCAGCGGCGCTAGAGGTAAACCACGCAAAACAGCAACTGCAGGTGCTCAGGAACAGAGCTCATGCTCTTATTCCTCAAAGACTTCAACATGATGGTGGGCCGCAATGCCTGGAAGACTGTCAGGTGGGAGCCCGACTACAATTCTTCAGTCAGATCTGGTCAAGTTCGTGCCAGGATCCCTGGGTCATAGATCTTATTTCCCAGGGCTACAGACTGGAGTTCCAGGAGCTCCCACCTCAAAGATTTTTCAAATCAGGCTTGCCAGTTTCACAAGAGGCAAGTATAACTTTACAGTATGCCATTCAAAAAGTGGTACAGACTCGGGTCATTGTTCCAGTTCCACCTCATCTGCTCAACAAGGGGTACTATTCCAACTTGTTTGTAGTACCGAAACCAGACAGTTCTGTAAGACCGATTGTGAATCTTAAGTCTTTGAACCCGTACTTACGGCTGTTCAAATTCAAAATGGAGTCTCTGAGAGCAGTAATCTCAGGTCTGGAGGAGGGGGAATTTCTAGTGTCTCTGGATATCGAGGATGCGTACCTTCACGTTACGATCAGGGTGCCTCATCAGGCTTATCTACGGTTTGCACTGCAGGACTATCACTACCAGTTCCAGGCCCTGCCCTTTGGTCTCTCCATGGCACAGAGGCTGTTCACCAAGGTGATGGCAGAGATGATGTTTCTACTCCGCAAACAGGGAGTGAACATAATTCCGTACCTGGACGATCTCCTGATAAAAGCACCGTCCAGGGAAAGGTTGCTGGACAGCATTGGTCTCTCAACCAAACTCCTCCAGGATCACGGGTGGATTCTGAACCTTCTGAAATCTCACCTAGAGCCAACAAGGAGGCTCCCATTCCTGGGAGTGATACTGGACACGGAGTCGCAGATAGTGTTTCTTCCATTGGAGAAGGCATTGGTGATCCAGTTGATGGTTCGGGACGTCCTGAAGCCAACCCGGGTGTTGGTGCATCTGTGCATTCGCCTTCTGGGGAAAATGATGGCCTCTTACAAGGCATTTCAATACGGAAGGTATCACGCAAGACCCTTCCAGCTCGATCTGTTGGATAAATGGTCTGGATCACATCTTCATATGCACCAGAGGATCCGTCTGTCACCAAAAGCCAGGATCTCCCTTCTGTGGTGACTACTGACTTCTCACCTCGTCGAAGGTCGAAGGTTCGGAATTCAGAACTGGATTCTGTTAACCACAGACGCAAGCCTCAGAGGTTGAGTAGCAGTCACTCAGAGGGTGCAGTTTCAAGGAAGATGGTCAAGTCAGGAAGTCGTTCTTCCAATCAACATTCTGGAACTCAGGACCATATACAACACCCTTCTACAGGCCTCACATCTTCTTCAAGATCGGGCTATTCAGGTCCAGTAGGACAATGTGAAGGCAGTGACTTACATAAACCGACCTGGCGGAACGCAGAGCAGCAATGTCAGAGGTGTCAAGAATTCCCCTCTGGGCAGAAAACGCTGTAGCATTGTCAGCGGCCTTCATTCCGGGAGTAGACAACTGGGAAGCAGACTTCTTCAGCAGACACAACCTGCACCCGGGGGAGTGGGGCTTACACCCAGAAGTGTTCAGGTGCTTGACAAGCCAATGGGGATATCCACAGATCAACATAATAGCCTCTCGGATCAACAAGAAGTTCAAGCGGTATTGTTCCAGGTCGAGAGATCCACAGGCGGTGGTGGTAGACGCTCTGACAACTCCATGGGTCTATTAGATGGTGTACGTGTTTCCTCCAATTCCTCTGATACCAAGAATTCTAAAGAGAATAAAAAGGGAAAAGGTTCAAGCAATACTCATTGCTCCGGACTAGCCAAGAAGGGCCTTTTACATGGACCTTCTGGAGATGTTCCTCGAAGATCAGTGGCCTCTACCTCTTCGCGAGGATCTTCTGCAACAGGGCCCGCTCGTCTATCAGGACTTACCATGGCTATGTTTGACATCATGGAAGTTGAACGGCTGATTCTAGCCAGGATAGGGATCCCTAACAACGTTATCCCGACTATGATCCAAGCCAGGAAGGGGGTAACATCTAAGCATTACCATCGTATTTGGAAGAAATACGTCTCTTGGTGTGAGAGCAGACATTAGTCTGCGGTGGAAATTCATCTGGCACGTTTCCTACTTTTTCTGCAGGCAGGTGTGGAGGTGGGCCTGCGTCTGGGCTCCTTAGAAGTCCAGACTTCGGCCTTGTCCATTTTCTTTCACAAACAATTGGCTTCTCTCGCTGAGGTTCAGAATTCTTGAAAGGTGTTCTGCACATCCAACCTCCCTTTGTGCCTCCTACGGCACCTTGGGATCTCAACGTGGTGCTGCAGTTCCTCCAATCGGACTGGTTTGAATCGTTACAAGAGGTGGACGTAAAATATCTTACGTGGATGACAGTCACACTGTAGGCCTTAGCTTCAGCAAGACATGTGTTGGAGTTGGGAGCTTTGTTTCATAAAAGTTCCTATTTAATATTCCATGAGGACAGAGCTGAACTCAGAACTCGTCAGCAATTTCTTCCTAAAGTGGTGTCTGCTTTTCACATCAACCAACCTATTGTGGTTCTGGTTGTCACCGACACTTCTGCTACTTCAGTCTTTGGATGTTGTGAGGGCTTTGAAGGTGTATGTGAAAAGAACAGCTTGTCACAGAAAAACGGACTCGCTGGTTGTTCTTTATGATCCCAATAAGATTGGGTGTCCTGCTTCAAAGCAGACAATTGCATGCTAGATTAGACTTACTATCCAGCATGCATATTCCACGGCAGGTTTGCCATGTCCAAAATCTGTACAGGCCCACTCTACTAGGTCGGGGGGTTCTTCCTGTGCGGCTGCCCGGGGTGTCTCGGCTTTACAGGTCTGCCGAGCAGCTACTTGGTCAGGTTCGAACACATTTGCTTAGTTCTACAAGTTCGATACTTTGGCCTCTGAGGACCTTCAGTTTAGTCAATGAGTTCTGCAGGAACCTCAGCACTCTCCCACCCAGTTTAGGAGCTTTGGTACATCCCCATGGTACTAAATGGACCCCATTATCCTCTAGGACGTAAGGGAAAATAGGATTTTAATTACCAACCGGTAAATCCTTTCCTCGTAGTCCGTAGAGGATACTGGGCTCCCGCCCAGTGCTTTGTTCTTCCTGCAGTGTTACTTGGTTAAGTAATGTTGGTTCAGCCGTTGCTGTTCCTGTTTCAATTTGATTAGCTTGGCTTTCCTCTTGTTGTGTGTGCTGGTTCAGAATCTCACCACTATCCTTGTCTATCCTTCTCTCAAAGTATGTCTGTCTCCTCGGGCACAGTTTCCTAGACTGAGTATCACTACTCTGGTGGCTCCAAGTACAATATCTCACCACGGGAAAATGGTTCGGAGTCTGGAGTTGGATAATTCTGACGACGGACGCAAGTCTCAGAAGATGGGGAGCTTAGGGTCTCTGGTAAGACCGAGAAAGATTACTGTCAATAAATGTCCTGGAACTCAAGGCAATCTACAACACTCTTTGTCAGGCTGTTCAAATACTTCAGTCTCAGACTGTTCAGGTTCAGTCAGACAACGCGACGGCGGTTGCCTACATCAACAAACAAGGAGGGATTCGAAGTCGCATGGCCATGCAAGAAGTTACTGGAATCCTGAATTGGGCCGAGCATCATCACGTGATAGAGTTGGCAGTGTTCATTCCAGGAGTGGACAACTGAGAAGCAGATTATCTCAGCCGTCAGGATTTTCATCCAGGAGAATGGGCTTTACGTCCAGATGTTGGTCCAGCGGTGGGATTACCCACATGTGGATCTAATGGCATCTCACCAAAATCATCAAACTCCCCAGTATGTGTCCAGAACAAGAGATCCAAAGGCAGTGGCAGTGGATGCTCTCACAATAGCGTGGCCGTACAGCCTCGTGTATCTGTTTCCGCTGCTTCCTTGGTTGCTAAAGCAGATCAAAAGAGAGTCCACGACCGTCATAATAGTGGCGCCTCATTGGCCTCAGAGAGCATGGTTCTTGGATCTCCGAGTTCTACTCGCAGACAATCCATGGCCGCTTCCATTACGTCCAGACCTACTACAACAGGGTCCGTTCCTTTATCCCAATTTAGCGCGGCTGCATTTGACGGGGTGGCTGTTGAGACCGCTCTCTTAAGAGGAGAGGGCATTCCAGAGTCTGTTATACCAACTATGTTACGTGCTAGGAAGCCAGTTACAGCTAGTGATGTGCACCGGAAATTTTTCGGGTTTTGTGTTTTGGTTTTGGGTTCGGTTCCGCGGCCGTGTTTTGGATTCGGACGCGTTTTGGCAAAACCTCACCGAAAATTTTTTGTCGGATTCGGGTGTGTTTTGGATTCGGGTGTTTTTTTCAAAAAACCCTAAAAAACAGCTTAAATCATAGAATTTGGGGGTCATTTTGATCCCATAGTATTATTAACATCAATAACCATAATTTCCACTCATTTCCAGTCTATTCTGAACACCTCACACCTCACAATATTATTTTTAGTCCTAAAATTTGCACCAAGGTCGCTGGATGGCTAAGCTAAGCGACACAGGTGGCCGACACAAACACCTGGCCCATCTAGGAGTGGCACTGCAGTGTCAGGCAGGATGGCCCTTCAAAAAAATTGTCCCCAAACAACACATGATGCAAAGAAAAAAAGAGGCGCACCAAGGTGGCTGTTTGACTAAGCTAAGCGACACAGGTGGCCGACACGAACACCTGGCTCATCTAGGAGTGGCACTGCAGTGTCAATCAAGACAGGATGGCACTTCCAAAAAATTGTCCCCAAACAGCACATGATGCAAAGAAAAAAAGAGGCGCACCAAGGTGGCCGTTTGACTAAGCTAAGCGACACAAGTGGCCGACACAAACACCTGGCTCATAAAGGAGTTGCACTGCAGTGTCAATCAAGACAGGATGGCACTTCCAAAAAATTGTCCCCAAACAGCACATGATGCAAAGAAAAAAAGAGGCGCACCAAGGTGGCTGTGTGACTAAGCTAAGCGACACAAGTGGCCGACACAAACACCTGGCCCATCTAGGAGTGGCACTGCAGTGTCAATCAAGACAGGATGGCACTTCCAAAAAATTGTTCCCAAACAGCACATGATGCAAAGAAAAATGAAAGAAAAAAGAGGTGCAAGATGGAATTGTCCTTGGGCCCTCCCACCCACCCTTATGTTGTATAAACAGGACATGCACACTTTAACGAACCCATCATTTCAGCGACAGGGTCTGCCACACGACTGTGACTGAAATGACTGGTTGGTTTGTGCCCCCACCAAAAAAGAAGCAATCAATCTCTCCTTGCACAAACTGGCTCTACAGAGGCAAGATGTCCACCTCATCATCATCCTCTGATTCCTCACCCCTTTCACTGTGTACATCCCCCTCCTCACAGATTATTAATTCGTCCCCACTGGAATCCACCATCACAGGTCCCCGTGTACTTTCTGGAGGCAATTGCTGCTGGTGAATGTCTCCACGGAGGAATTGATTATAATTCATTTTGATGAACATCATCTTCTCCACATTTTCTGGAAGTAACCTCGTACGCCGATTGCTGACAAGGTGAGCGGCTGCACTAAACACTCTTTCGGAGTACACACTGGAGGGAGGGCAACTTAGGTAGAATAAAGCCAGTTTGTGCAAGGGCCTCCAAATTGCCTCTTTTTCCTGCCAGTATACGTACAGACTGTCTGACGTGCCTACTTGGATGCGGTCACTCATATAATCCTCCACCATTCTTTCCATGGTGAGAAAATCATATGCAGTGACAGTAGACGACATGTCAGTAATCATTGGCAGGTCCTTCAGTCCGGACCAGATGTCAGCACTCGCTCCAGACGGCCCTGCATCACCGCCAGCGGGTGGGCTAGGAATTCTTAGCCTTTTCCTCGCACCCCCAGTTGCGGGAGAATGTGAAGGAGGAGATGTTGACGGGTCACGTTCCGCTTGACTTGACAATTTTCTCACCAGCAGGTCTTTGAACCTCTGCAGACTTGTGTCTGCCGGAAAGAGAGATACAACGTAGGTTTTAAATCTAGGATCGAGCACGGTGGCCAAAATGTAGTGCTCTGATTTCAACAGATTGACCACCCGTGAATCCTGGTTAAGCGAATTAAGGGCTCCATCCACAAGTCCCACATGCCTAGCGGAATCGCTCTGTTTTAGCTCCTCCTTCAATGTCTCCAGCTTCTTCTGCAAAAGCCTGATGAGGGGAATGACCTGAATCAGGCTGGCAGTGTCTGAATTGACTTCACGTGTGGCAAGTTCAAAGGGTTGCAGAACCTTGCACAACGTTGAAATCATTCTCCACTGCGCTTGAGTCAGGTGCATTCCCCCTCCTTTGCCTATATCGTGGGCAGATGTATAGGCTTGAATGGCCTTTTGCTGCTCCTCCATCCTCTGAAGCATATAGAGGGTTGAATTCCACCTCGTTACCACCTCTTGCTTCAGATGATGGCAGGGCAGGTTCAGGAATGTTTGGTGGTGCTCCAGTCTTCTGTACGCGGTGCCTGAATGCCGTAAGTGGCCCGCAATTCTTCGGGCCACCGACAGCATCTCTTGCACGCCCCTGTCGTTTTTTAAATAATTCTGCACCACCAAATTCAATGTATGTGCAAAACATGGGACGTGCTGGAATTTGCCCAGATGTAATGCACGCACAATATTGGTGGCGTTGTCCAATGTCACAAATCCCCAGGAGAGTCCAATTGGGGTAAGCCATTCTGCGATGATCTTCCTCAGTTGCCGTAAGAGGTTGTCAGCTGTGTGCCTATTCTGGAAAGCGGTGATACAAAGCGTAGCCTGCCTAGGAACGAGTTGGCGTTTGCGAGATGCTGCTACTGGTGCCGCCGCTGCTGTTCTTGCTGCGGGAGGCAATACATCTACCCAGTGGGCTGTCACAGTCATATAGTCCTGAGTCTGCCCTGCTCCACTTGTCCACATGTCCGTGGTTAAGTGGACATTGGGTACAACTGCATTTTTTAGGACACTGGTGAGTCTTTTTCTGAGGTCTGTGTACATTTTCGGTATCGCCTGCCTAGAGAAATGGAACCTAGATGGTATTTGGTACCGGGGACACAGTACCTCAATCAAGTCTATAGTTGCCTCTGAATTAACGATGGATACCGGAACCACGTTTCTCACCGCCCAGGCTGCCAAGGCCTGAGTTATCTGCTTTGCAGCAGGATGACTGCTGTGATATTTCATCTTCCTCGCAAAGGACTGTTGGACAGTCAATTGCTTACTGGAAGTAGTACAAGTGGTCTTCCGACTTCCCCTCTTGGATAACGATTGACTCCCAGCAGCAACAACAGCAGTGCCAGCAGCAGTAGGCGTTACACTCAAGGATGCATCGGATGAATCCCAGGCAGGAGAGGACTCGTCAGACTTGACAGTGACATGGCCTGCAGGACTATTGGCTTTCCTGGGTAAGGAGGAAATTGACACTGAGGGAGTTGGTGGTGTGGTTTGCAGGAGCTTGGTTACAAGAGGAAGGGATTTAGTGGTCAGTGGACTGCTTCCGCTGTCACCCAAAGTTTTTGAACTTGTCACTGACTTATGATGAATGCGCTGCAGGTGACGTATAAGGGAGGATGTTCCGAGGTGGTTAACGTCCTTACCCCTACTTATTACAGCTTGACAAAGGCAACACACGGCTTGACACCTGTTGTCCGCATTTGTGTTGAAATAATTCCACACCGAAGAGCTGATTTTTTTTGTATTTTGACCAATCATGTCAATGGCCATATTCCTCCCACGGACAACAGGTGTCTCCCCGGGTGCCTGACTTAAACAAACCACCTCACCATCAGAATCCTCCTTGTCAATTTCCTCCGCAGCGCCAGCAACACCCATATCCTCATCCTGGTGTACTTCAACAGTGACATCTTCAATTTGACTATCAGGAATTGGACTGCGGGTGCTCCTTCCAGCACTTGCAGGGGGCGTGCAAATGGTGGAAGGCGCAAGCTCTTCCCGTCCAGTGTTGGGAAGGTCAGGCATCGCAACCGACACAATTGGACTCTCCTTGGGGATTTGTGATTTTGAAGAACGCACAGTTCTTTGCTGTGCTTTTGCCAGCTTAAGTCTTTTCTTTTTTCTAGCGAGAGGATGAGTGCTTCCATCCTCATGTGAAGCTGAACCACTAGCCATGAACATAGGCATGGGCCTCAGCCGCTCCTTGCCACTCCGTGTCGTAAATGGCATATTGGCAAGTTTACGCTTCTCCTCAGACGCTTTTAATTTTGATTTTTGGGTCATTTTACTGAACTTTTGTGTTTTGGATTTTACATGCTCTCTACTATGACATTGGGCATCGGCCTTGGCAGACGACGTTGATGGCATTTCATTGTCTCGGCCATGACTAGTGGCAGCAGCTTCAGCACGAGGTGGAAGTGGATCTTGATCTTTCCCTTTAACCTTTACATTTTTGTTCTCCATTTTTTAATGTGTGGAATTATATGCCAGTATCAATAGCAATGGCCTACTATTATATTTACTGCGCAAAACTAAAATGCACCACAGGTATAGAATGTAGATGGATAGTATACTTAATGGATGACGAGTGACGACACAGAGGTAGGTACACAGCAGTGGCCTACCGTACTGCTATATATAGTATACTGGTGGACACTGTCAGCAAACTGCAAAACTAAAATGCACCACAGGTATAGAATGTAGATGGATAGTATACTTAATGGATGACGACACAGAGGTAGGTACACAGCAGTGGCCTACCGTACTGCTATATATAGTATACTGGTGGACACTGTCAGCAAACTGCAAAACTAAAATGCACCACAGGTATAGAATGTAGATGGATAGTATACTTAATGGATGACGACACAGAGGTAGGTACAGCAGTGGCCTACCGTACTGCTATATATAGTATACTGGTGGACACTGTCAGCAAACTGCAAAACTAAAATGCACCACAGGTATAGAATGTAGATGGATAGTATACTTAATGGATGACGACACAGAGGTAGGTACACAGCAGTGGCCTACCGTACTGCTATATATAGTATACTGGTGGACACTGTCCGCAAACTGCAAAACTAAAATGCACCACAGGTATAGAATGTAGATGGATAGTATACTTAATGGATGACGAGTGACGACACAGAGGTAGGTACACAGCAGTGGCCTACCGTACTGCTATATATAGTATACTGGTGGACACTGTCAGCAAACTGCAAAACTAAAATGCACCACAGGTATAGAATGTAGATGGATAGTATACTTACTGGATGACGAGTGACGACACAGAGGTAGGTACAGCAGTGGCCTACCGTACTGCTATATATAGTATACTGGTGGACACTGTCAGCAAACTGCAAAACTAAAATGCACCACAGGTATAGAATGTAGATGGATAGTATACTTAATGGATGACGACACAGAGGTAGGTACAGCAGTGGCCTACCGTACTGCTATATATAGTATACTGGTGGACACTGTCAGCAAACTGCAAAACTAAAATGCACCACAGGTATAGAATGTAGATGGATAGTACACTTAATGGATGACGAGTGATGACACAGAGGTAGGTACACAGCAGTGGCCTACCGTACTGCTATATATAGTATACTGGTGGACACTGTCAGCAAACTGCAAAACTAAAATGCACCACAGGTATAGAATGTAGATGGATAGTATACTTACTGGATGACGAGTGACGACACAGAGGTAGGTACAGCAGTGGCCTACCGTACTGTTATATATAGTATACTGGTGGACACTGTCAGCAAACTGCATAACTAAAATGCACCACAGGTATAGAATGTAGATGGATAGTATACTTAATGGATGACGAGTGACGACACAGAGGTAGGTACAGCAGTGGCCTACCGTACTGCTATATATAGTATACTGGTGGACACTGTCAGCAAACTGCAAAACTAAAATGCACCACAGGTATAGAATGAAGATGGATAGTATACTTAATGGATGACGACACAGAGGTAGGTACAGCAGTGGCCTACCGTACTGCTATATATAGTATACTGGTGGACACTGTCAGAAAACTGCAAAACTAAAATGCACCACAGGCATAGAATGTAGATGGATAGTATACTTAATGGATGACGACACAGAGGTAGGTACACAGCAGTGGCCTACCGTACTGCTATATATAGTATGCTGGTGGACACTGTCCGCAAACTGCAAAACTAAAATGCACCACAGGTATAGAATGTAGATGGATAGTATACTTAATGGATGACGAGTGACGACACAGAGGTAGGTACACAGCAGTGGCCTACCGTACTGCTATATATAGTATACTGGTGGACACTGTCAGCAAACTGCAAAACTAAAATGCACCACAGGTATAGAATGTAGATGGATAGTATACTTAATGGATGATGAGTGACGACACAGAGGTAGGTACAGCAGTGGCCTACCGTACTGCTATATATAGTATACTGGTGGACACTGTCAGCAAACTGCAAAACTAAAATGCACCACAGGTATAGAATGTAGATGGATAGTATACTTAATGGATGACGACACAGAGGTAGGTACAGCAGTGGCCTACCGTACTGCTATATATAGTATACTGGTGGACACTGTCAGCAAACTGCAAAACTAAAATGCACCACAGGTATAGAATGTAGATGGATAGTATACTTAATGGATGACGAGTGATGACACAGAGGTAGGTACACAGCAGTGGCCTACCGTACTGCTATATATAGTATACTGGTGGACACTGTCAGCAAACTGCAAAACTAAAATGCACCACAGGTATAGAATGTAGATGGATAGTATACTTACTGGATGACGAGTGACGACACAGAGGTAGGTACAGCAGTGGCCTACCGTACTGCTATATATAGTATACTGGTGGACACTGTCAGCAAACTGCAAAACTAAAATGCACCACAGGTATAGACTGTAGATGGATAGTATACTTAATGGATGACGAGTGACGACACAGAGGTAGGTACAGCAGTGGCCTGCCGTACTGCTATATATAGTATACTGGTGGACACTGTCAGCAAACTGCAAAACTAAAATGCACCACAGGTATAGAATGTAGATGGATAGTATACTTAATGGATGACGACACAGAGGTAGGTACACAGCAGTGGCCTACCGTACTGCTATATATAGTATACTGGTGGACACTGTCAGCAAACTGCAAAACTAAAATGCACCACAGGTATAGAATGTAGATGGATAGTATACTTAATGGATGACGACACAGAGGTAGGTACAGCAGTGGCCTACCGTACTGCTATATATAGTATACTGGTGGACACTGTCAGCAAACTGCAAAACTAAAATGCACCACAGGTATAGAATGTAGATGGATAGTATACTTAATGGATGATGACACAGAGGTAGGTACACAGCAGTGGCCTACCGTACTGCTATATATAGTATACTGGTGGACACTGTCCGCAAACTGCAAAACTAAAATGCACCACAGGTATAGAATGTAGATGGATAGTATATTTAATGGATGACGAGTGACGACACAGAGGTAGGTACACAGCAGTGGCCTACCGTACTGCTATATATAGTATACTGGTGGACACTGTCAGCAAACTGCAAAACTAAAATGCACCACAGGTATAGAATGTAGATGGATAGTATACTTAATGGATGATGAGTGACGACACAGAGGTAGGTACAGCAGTGGCCTACCGTACTGCTATATATAGTATACTGGTGGACACTGTCAGCAAACTGCAAAACTAAAATGCACCACAGGTATAGAATGTAGATGGATAGTATACTTACTGGATGACGAGTGACGACACAGAGGTAGGTACAGCAGTGGCCTACCGTACTGCTATATATAGTATACTGGTGGACACTGTCAGCAAACTGCAAAACTAAAATGCACCACAGGTATAGACTGTAGATGGATAGTATACTTAATGGATGACGAGTGACGACACAGAGGTAGGTACAGCAGTGGCCTGCCGTACTGCTATATATAGTATACTGGTGGACACTGTCAGCAAACTGCAAAACTAAAATGCACCACAGGTATAGAATGTAGATGGATAGTATACTTAATGGATGACGACACAGAGGTAGGTACACAGCAGTGGCCTACCGTACTGCTATATATAGTATACTGGTGGACACTGTCAGCAAACTGCAAAACTAAAATGCACCACAGGTATAGAATGTAGATGGATAGTATACTTAATGGATGACGACACAGAGGTAGGTACAGCAGTGGCCTACCGTACTGCTATATATAGTATACTGGTGGACACTGTCAGCAAACTGCAAAACTAAAATGCACCACAGGTATAGAATGTAGATGGATAGTATACTTAATGGATGATGACACAGAGGTAGGTACACAGCAGTGGCCTACCGTACTGCTATATATAGTATACTGGTGGACACTGTCCGCAAACTGCAAAACTAAAATGCACCACAGGTATAGAATGTAGATGGATAGTATATTTAATGGATGACGAGTGACGACACAGAGGTAGGTACACAGCAGTGGCCTACCGTACTGCTATATATAGTATACTGGTGGACACTGTCAGCAAACTGCAAAACTAAAATGCACCACAGGTATAGAATGTAGATGGATAGTATACTTAATGGATGATGAGTGACGACACAGAGGTAGGTACAGCAGTGGCCTACCGTACTGCTATATATAGTATACTGGTGGACACTGTCAGCAAACTGCAAAACTAAAATGCACCACAGGTATAGAATGTAGATGGATAGTATACTTAATGGATGACGACACAGAGGTAGGTACAGCAGTGGCCTACCGTACTGCTATATATAGTATACTGGTGGACACTGTCAGCAAACTGCAAAACTAAAATGCACCACAGGTATAGAATGTAGATGGATAGTATACTTAATGGATGACGAGTGATGACACAGAGGTAGGTACACAGCAGTGGCCTACCGTACTGCTATATATAGTATACTGGTGGACACTGTCAGCAAACTGCAAAACTAAAATGCACCACAGGTATAGAATGTAGATGGATAGTATACTTACTGGATGACGAGTGACGACACAGAGGTAGGAACAGCAGTGGCCTACCGTACTGCTATATATAGTATTCTGGTGGACACTGTCAGCAAACTGCAAAACTAAAATGCACCACAGGTATAGAATGTAGATGGATAGTATACTTAATGGATGACGAGTGACGACACAGAGGTAGGTACAGCAGTGGCCTACCGTACTGCTATATATAGTATACTGGTGGACACTGTCAGCAAACTGCAAAACTAAAATGCACCACAGGTATAGAATGTAGATGGATAGTATACTTAATGGATGACGACACAGAGGTAGGTACAGCAGTGCACTCTGCACTGTACTCCTCCTATATAATATTAATTATACTGGTGGTCCCCAGTCCCCACAATAAAGCAGCACACTGAGCACAGATATGGAGTGTTTTTCAGGCAGACAACGTATACTGGTGGTCACTGTCAGCAAAACTCTGCACTGTGCTCCTGCTATAGCTGCTCCCCAGTCCCCACAATTAAGCAGTGTGAGAACTCAGCACAGATATATTATGCAGCACACTGAGCACAGATATGGTATGGAGCATTTTTTTCAGGCAGAGAACGGATAAAAACTGGTGGTCACTTATCAGCAAAACTCTGCACTGTACTCCACCTAACAGCTGCTCCCCAATCCTCCCCACAATTAAGCAATAAACAACCAATGAATCAACTGTCTTCTACAATAAACGGAGAGGACGCGAGCCACGTCCTCTCCCTATCATCTCCAATGCACGAGTGAAAATGGCGGCGACGCGCAGCTGCTTATATAGAATCCGAATCTCGCGAGAATCCGACTGCGGGATGATGACGTTCGGGCGCGCTCGGGTTAGCCGAGCAAGGCGGGTAGGTTCGAACCTGCCTCGGACCCGTGTAAACAAGGTGAAGTTCGGGGGGGTTCGGTTTCTGAGAAACCGAACCCGCTCATCACTAGTTACAGCAGCTCATTATCACAGGATTTGGCGAGCTTATATAGGTTGGTGTGAAGCGCAGAATTTCCGATCTCTTCTTTCAAGTTACAGTATCCCGTCTTTTGCTATTTTTACAGACGGGGTTAGATGGAGTACTTCGTTTAGCAACACTAAAGGTGCAGGTCTCTGCCTTATCAATTTTCTTTCAAAGGCGTTTGGCCCTTTTGCCAACTGGTCACACTTTCCTGCAAGGTGTCCTCAGAATACAACCTCCATTTATACCGCCTACAGCGCCATGGGACTTAAATCTAGTTTTAGATTTTTTGCAATCTTCACTTTTTGAACCTTTACAACAAGTGGATGTTTGGGTTCTAACTTGGAAAACACTGTTTCTCCAAGCCTTAGCTTCAGCAATGCGTGTTTCAGAATTGAGTGCCTTGTCATGCAAGCCACCGTATCTGGTATTTCATGATGACAGAGCGGAACTTCGGACGAATCCTGCTTTTCAACCAAAGTTAATAGCTTCCTTTCACATCAATCAAACAATCGTAGTTCCTGTTTTTTCAGAAGATTCAGGAACTCCAGCTACTTTGGATGTGGTACGCGCACTCCACATTTATGTAGCCCGAACATCAACAGTACGTAAAACTGATACATTGTTTGTTCCCTATGATGCAGTCAAGATGGGTTGGCCAGCTTCCAAACAGACCTTGATGGATTAAGCAGACCATTCGTCAAGCGTATTTTCATGCTAGTCTACAACCGCCTGCATCCATTTCAGCACATTCCACGCGTTCTGTGGGAACATCATGGGTAGCAGGTCATGGAGCCTCTACAGCGCAACTTTGCCGTGCAGCTACATGGTCATCAGTGCACATGTTTGTGCGCTTTTACAAGTTTGATACGTTTGCGGCATCAGCATTGAGCTTTGGCCGTCTAGTGTTACAGGTGCCAACCTGTTCTCCCACCCAAGGGGGAAACTTTGGTATGTCCCAAGAGTACTCCAGTGACCCCTAGTGGATGAAAAAGAAAATAGGGTTTTGGTACCTACCAGGTTAATCCTTTTCTTTGAATCCACAGGGGGCACCTGAGCAGTTTCACCTGGATTGTGGTAAGTTTAGTAGATCTAATGGTAACACATTCTCACTGACTTGTTCAAATGTTAAGGTGATTGTTATCTATTGTTGTGTCAACTTTCTAGCTGTCCGTTATATTATGTGTCAACTTTATAGTTGTCCGTTATGTTATAATATTATATGCAATTCTCCATTGTTCATCCTCTCTTTCTCTCCTGGTCGGCTCGGTAAAAAACACTGAGGTATCTTGGGAGTATGGAGGGGGTGGAGGGTTACTATTTTAAATATTTAAATGTGCCTATCCCTGCTAACGCTCCATCCATATCCCAAGAGTACTCCAGTGCCCCCTGTGGCTTCAAAGAAAAAGATTTACCTGGTAAGTACCAAAATCCTATTTTTTTGAGTGTGGGTATGGTGACCGTGTTTACAGGAAGAAGGGCTGTTTGTTTGCATTCTTCAATGCTCTAGTTTTCTCCTGTAATCAAAAAATATGCTGGAAGTTTAATGGCTTCTGACCCAGAAATGAGCGAGCCCTATTTGTATCTTATTAGGTACTGAATAAGATTGAAAGTCCTCCGGTGCAAGAACTGATGTTAAGGCTAAGTATTCTCTGCAAAGCTGTGTGTAATATGTATGTGCTATGCATATTAAAAAAAAAATATGTTAAACATCAGCGATGATGTTAGTAGTGCCCCCAAGCCACAGCATCATTGACATGCTGTGGACGTTTTGGGGTGGACACAGGCAGCGTTCAGTTTACTGGGCGTGCTGAGACCAGTGGCTGCATCCTTGGATGCAGCTTCACTGGCCCTGGCCGTGTGAAACCACCAGCCATACCGAGAAACCTGAAAGTTACTCAGATAACTAATATTCACACAGTGACCGATATGAAGCTGCATCTGCACACACAGCAGCCAATCAGAGAAGAAGCTAGGTGGCGTCTATTTACACAAGATGCCTCCTGTGGCATTAGCATATTTTAGCGCTTCTGTGCCCATTTCTGAATCATGCCCAGAGTGCATAGTTGGTTGGAAAGGGGCGGGGTAAGGCTGAAGCTGGAGACTCACCAATCTGGCTGGTTGGAGTGAAATCTGGTAATGTATGGGAGCAAATGACAATCAACCATTTGCTCCCAAAAGCCGGAAAACTGACAAAAACGGTAGTTCGGATAAATTGGTTAACTCAACGGATAACCAGTTTGTCTGAATGACCATTTTTGTCGGTTTTCCAGTGTTTGGGAGTAAAAAGGTCAATTGTTATTTGCTCCTATACATTACCAGATTTTCACTCCAGCCAGAGAGATTGGACAGATAATCTTTTAGTGTGTATCCAGCATTAGAGTGTCCTCACCAGAAGAGGTTTCTTGATGGATGAGATCCATTTTAGAGTTTTAAGAGGGAAGAGAGGGGAGTTTATGTGTTGAAAGAGTAACTGATTAGAAAACAGACAAGATAAAAATAGGATTTTAATTAACTACCGGTAAATCCTTTTCTTGTAGTCCATAGAGGATACTGGGGTCCACATTAGTACCATGGGGTATAGATGGGTCCACTAGGAGCCTTGGGCACGTTAAGAAATCAATAGTGTGCACTGGCTCCTCCCTCTATGTCCCTCCTACCAGACTCAGTCTAGAAACTGTGACCGAGGAGACAGACATACTTTGAAAGAAGGATTTAAAGTACAGTGGTGAGATTCGAACCAGCACACACAACCAAGAGGAACAGGAACCACAACCGCTGAACCAACAACATTACTTAACCAAGTAACAGAGCAGGAAAACAAGAAGCACTGGGCGGGCGCCCAATATCCTCTACGGACTACGAGAAAAGTATTTACCGGTAGGTAATTAAAATCCTATTTTCTCTTGCGTCCTAGAGGATACTGGGGTCTACATTAGTACCATGGGGATGTACCAAAGCTCCCAAACTGGGTGGGAAAGTGCTGAGGTTCCTGTAGAACGGATTGCCAAACTGAAGGTCCGCAGAGGCTAAAGCATCGAACTTGTAGAACTTACCAAACGTGTTCGAACCTGACCAAGTTACTGCTCGGCAGAGCTGTAAAGCTGAGACACCCCGGTCAGCCGCCCAGGAAGAAAACACGGACCAAGTAGAGTGGGCCTGTACAGATTTGTAACCGGCAAACCTGCCATAGAATAAGCATGCTGGATAGTAAGTCTGATCCAGCGAGCAATAGACTGCTTTGAAGCTGGACACTCAATCTTATTGGGATCATAGAGAACAAACAGCGAGTCTGATTTCCTGTGACGAGCTGTCCTTTTCACATAAATCTTCAAAGCCCTCACAACATCCAAGGACTTTGAGGTAGAGGAGGTGTCGGTAACCACCGGAACCACAATAGGTTGGTTGATATGAAACGCAGATACCACCTTTGGGAGAAATTGCTGATGAGTTCTGAGTTCAGCTCTGTCCTCATGAAATATCAAATAGGGGCTCTTGTGAGACAACGCCTCCAGTTCCGACACACGCCTGGCTCAAGCCAATGCCAACAGTGTGACAGTCTTCCATGTAAGAAACTTTACGTCCACCTCCTGTAAGGGCTCAAACCATTCTGATTGGAGGAACTGCAACACCACGGTGAGATCCCAAGGTGCCGTGGGAGGCACAAAGGGTGGTTGGATGTGCAGAACACCCTTCCAGAACGTCTGAACCTCAGAGAGGGAAGCCAACTGTTTCTGGAAGAAAATAGATAAGGCTTGAAATCTGGACCTTCAAGGAGCCCAGACGTAGGCCGACATCCACACCTGACGGCAGAAAAACGTCCCAATTGAAATTCCACTGCAGGAAATTTCCTGTTATCACACCAAGAGACGTATTTTTTTCCAAATACGGTGGTAATGCTTAGACGTTACCCCTTTTGTGGCTTGGCTCAAAGTCAGAATAACCTCGTCCAGGATCCCTTTCCAGGCTAGACTCTGATGCGCAACCTCCATGCCGTCAAACGTAGCCATCGTAAGTCTTGATAGACGAACGGCCCCTGTTGCAGGAGATCCTCTCGAAGTGGTAGAGGCCACGGCTCCTCCAGGAGCAGTTCCAGTAGATCTGGTTACCAAGCACTTCTTGACCAGTCTGGAGCAATGAGAATTTCTTAAACCTTTTTTATTTTTATTCTTTTCAGAATCTTTGGGATCAATGGAAGAGATGGAAACACATAAATCATCTGGTAGCCCCATTTGGTTGCCAGAGCATCCACCGCCACTGCTTGTGGTTCCCTCGACCTGGAACAATACCGCCAGAGCTTCTTGTTTAGAGGAGAGGCCATCATGTCGATTTGTGGAATCCCCCACTGACGTATTAAGCACCCGAACACCTCCGGGTGAAGACCCCACTCTCCTGGGTGGAGGTCGTGTCTGCTGAGGAAGTCTGCTTTCCAGTTGTCTACTCCTGGAATGAAGTTTGCTGATGACGCTACAGCGTGTCTTCCTGCCCAGAGGAGTATTCTTGTTACCTCTGATATGGCTGCTCTGCCCTTCATTCCGCCCTGTCTGTTTATGTACGTTACCGCCGTCACATTATCCGACTGAACTTGAATGGCTTGATCTTGAAGATGTCATGCCTGTAGAAGGGCGTTGTGCATGGCCCTTAGTTCCAGAATGTTGATTGGAAGAATGGTTTCCTGACTTGACCATTTCCTTGGATCTGTTCCCCCTGGGTGGCTGATCCCCAACCTCTGAGGCTTGCGTCTGTGGTTAGCAGAATCCAATTTTGAATCCTGAACCTTCGGCCTTCGGTCAGGTGAGAAATCTGGAGCCACCACAGTAGAGAAATCCTGGCTCTTGGCTACAGACGTATCCTTTTGTGCATGTGGAGATGCAATCCAGACCATTTGTCCAACAGATCCAGCTGCCTAAAACATCTCTAGTAGCTTCTATCAGAGCTTGTACCCTCTGTGACAAAGCTGCATCCCCCCCCCCTCCCCCACAGAGTCTACTTCACCCTCCTCAGTGTCTGACACATCGTCATCAGTGTCAGCTTGTAGGATCTGGGACAGTGAACGCTCTTGTGGATAAATGGTAGGGGTCTGAGGTGCTGGTATGTGACCTGAATCACTATTCATCAGGTCATCCACAGACTGTCTTAATTGTTGCGTCTCTTTCTCATTATGGGACAATTTAGCAGAAATATTTGAGATCATCCCTTTTAGAAAATCCAACTATACAGGTTTGGATCCAAAAGTTTGAGAATGTGTACTGTCCTGAGTACACTGCAGTGATCTCCCTGGTGAAAAAAACACTCTGCAGTGCATGACACACATTCTTTGCCTGCCATAGTATGTGCACACACACACACACACACACACACACACACACACACACACACACACACACACACACACACACACGAGAAAGGTTAAGCACAGCTAACCCACACAGAGCCCTTCTGGGCAGACACAGAGTATGATGGAGTCATCCACACAGCACCCTTCTATGCTAAAGCTGAGCTTAGCTGGGTCGCAAACTAAATACGCTTAATAGGGTATTAGTGTTCTTATGCTGCTCCCCCCCTGCTATGAACCCTTGGTACCGCTGTGGTAAGCTGGAGTCCTTGCGGAGGAGCTGTGCGTCTCTGCCAGTCTGTACAGTGAAAGCTGCAGAGGGAAAATGGCGCTGGTGAGCCGCTGGATCCGCTCATAGTGAAGTCCACCCCCTTAATGGTACGCGGTCTTCCCGTTTTTTTATGCTGGCTGAGGTGTGGTGTTTGCTGTACAGTGGGTTAAAAGCCCTATGAGCTTGATGTGCCAGTGTATGGGTATTTAATGTAGCTTCAGCTCGCCCCTCAAGCGGTTATACACACACCTGTATGTCCTCTGCAGTCTGGAGCGCAGCCTGCTTGTCAGCGCTGCGCTCCTACCCTTATGCCACATTTACTGCCGGCGACCCGCTAACCGGGACACCGGTGTCTTACTCACCTCTCTTCACTCTTCTGGCTATGTTAGGGGTGGCGGCGTGCTGTGGGAGCGAACGCTCGCCGTGGTGGGGCTTGCAAATGACTCCCTCAGGATCACAGTGTCCTGTCAGTGGGGAAAGTGACCAATAACCCTGTAGGAGGTTGGGCCGTTCTCCCCCTAAGTCCCACGTAGCAGGCAGGCTGGTGCCAACCAGTCCTGCCTGAAAATAACAAACAGAAAAAATAAATGCAGAAAACCCCTCAGGAGCTTCCCTAAACATGACCGGCTACTCCGGGCACATTTTTTAAACTGAGTCTGGTAAGAGGGGCATAGAGGGAGGAGCCAGTGCACACTATTGATTTCTTAAAGTGCTCAAGGCTTCTAGTGGACCCGTCTATACCCCATGGTACTAATGTGGACCCCAGTATCCTCTAGGACGTAAGAGAAAAACTAAAAGTAAAATTGTTTAACGAAAGTGTAGGATGAGAACAGGAAGAAGTAAGTGTAAGATCTCCAGTGGCACTTGCTGGTTGGGATTTGAGATGCTCTTGGCCATGGTTTCCCACACTGTTCTCAAGGCACCCTAACGGTCCAGATTTTAATGATATACATATTTGTGTACAGATGGTATGATCAGACTGACTGAGGACCTAATAAAGTCACCTGTGCTTAATTATTATCCTTTATTTATATGGCGTCATAAGTGTTCCGCAGCGCCCAATTACAGAGTACATAAATCAAAACAGGAAAACAGTGACTTATAGTTGAAGACAATATAGGACAAGTACAGGGTAAATAAACATAGCTACATCAGATGACACTGAAATAAGTATCAGGTGCCAGAAATCTATGGTATTTGGTGCATTTTAGATTATTAAAGTAAGAAAAGGATAAGCACATGAGGGATGAGGGGAGGTGCAGACAGACAGGGGTGACACAGATGGGGTAGACAGAGAAAGTGGAACAGGGTTAGGATGAGATTTGTCTGGGTTTAGTGAAGAAGTGGGTCTTGAGAGCCCGTTTGAAGTTTTGTAGAGTAGTTGAGAGTTTGAGGGGGAGAAGTAGGGAATTCCAGAGAAAGGGAGCAGCACGTGAAAAATCTTGGAGGTAGGGGTGGAAGCAATCAGTAGGCAGGAGAGTCGTTGTGCATTAGCAGAGCAAAGAGGATGGGTGGGAGTGTAAAGGGAGATAAGATCAGAGATGTAAATGGGAGAGGAGTGGGTGAGGACTTTGTGGGCCAGTGTGAGAAGCTTGAATTGGATTCTGAAAGGTAAGGGAAGCTAGTGAAGGGTTTGCAGGAGAGTGGAGATGGACGTAGTGCATTTGGTGAGGAAGATGAGCCGGGCTGCAGCATTGAGGATAGATTGGAGTGGAGAGAGGCATTTGTCTGGGATGCCAGTCAGAAGGATATTACAGTAGTCTAGCCTTGAGATGACCAGTGAGTGGATAAGGGTCTTAGTAGCATCCTTGGTCAGATATGGTCTGATTCTGGAATGTTTTTTAGCTGAAAACCGCAGGTTTGTGAGAGGTGCTGAATGTGTGGTTTGAAGGAGAGGGAGGAGTCAGGGGTTACTTTAATCATGGATAGCCTTAAAACCTGGACTGTTAGGGTGCCTTGAGAGACAAGTTTGGAAACTAAGGGGGTCATTCTGAGTTGATTGCAGCTGTGCTAAATTTAGCACAGCTATGATCCGGCACTCAGACATGCGGGGGGACGCCCAGCACAGGGCTAGTCAGCCCCACATGTCAGCAAGGCCCCCCCTCCCCCGCAGAAATGCAAAAGCATCGCACAGCGGCAATACTTTTGCATTTGAGGAGTAACTCCTAGCCAGCACAACTCCTGTGGCTGGCCGGGAGAACCTCTTTACTGCCCCTGGTCGTGTCACGCAGCCGCTGCGGCCCACCAACCGCACGGTCCGGCCACCCCTGCGTTGGACCTTAAATTTGTGTCATGGAATGTTGAAGGGTTAAACTCACCGATTAAGAGACGAAAGGTCGTTTAGTGGCAGCCAAGAACCCTATCCATGAATCCTTAAGAGTCGTCTCCCACTAGAACCACTGTACCCTGATCTCACAGGATTATACTAATGGTGTACACTGATGTACAATAACATGGACATACTTCTATGATACCACTGAGGCACCACTGATGCTATGAGTTTTTACTGTATATACCCATCTATTTATTTAAGCTTTAACTCTATGTTATTTATAACCAACATATGACACTATGTGGGTGCTTCAAAGGAACAATCCATTTGATATTTAAAACAAGTTTGTAATCTGTGGTTTATTTGTCTATGCAATTATTTGCAAAAGAGGTCTATCTAGTTTCTCTCACAAACACTGTTTGTTTGTTATCTGAAGTGGCCTTTATGGGTCAAATATGAACTTAGTAAAAACAAGATTACTTCAAATCAATGTAAGAGATAAATCTATAGTAAGAGGTCTATTATAAACTGACTGTTTCTTATTGGTAACATTATTTCCTTTGTTAAATGAGCTACTAATATACCCTTTGAGGGATCTCCAGTTGTCCAGGACACCGTCCATGCTCATATCATGTTTTACTAATATCAACAACTTCACAGGTGCAGTATAAGTGTATTATAAATTAGTTAAACATTAACTAATGGCTGGCCTGGCATGCATTAGGAACAGATTTGGTCTACTTAGGCTTTGACTGGCACCTGCTAATTGCCCCGAGTGTCATTCACTCTGACCAGGATGGATTTGTTCCAGGTAGAGAAGCAAGGGACAATACTACTAATGTGATTGACTTGATAGCGCATGCTCAGATTACAAATGTCCTGATGCTGCTTCTTTCTACAGATGCTGAGAAGGCCTATGATTGGGTATACTGAGGTTTCATGAAGGCTACCCTGAGGCGGTTGGTAAGGTATTTTTGCACAGGACTCTCTCTCTATACCGGGCACAGTCGTCGGCACAGGTCAGAGTGAATGGGAACTAACCAACAGGATTAAAATATCTAATGGCACATGCCAGGGATGTCCTGTCTCGCCATTGGTTTTTATATTGTGAATGGAGGCCTTGGCGAAAGTGATTAGAAAAACCAAAACATTACTGGGTTGAGAGTTGGTGCCAGAGATCAAAAATTGGCTCTTTTTGCTGATGATTTGTTGATGATTATTACCAGCCCGTTGGTATCTCTGCCCAACCTTTGGAGGAATTTGCCTGATTTGGTTGGTTGTCTAATTTTAAAATAAACTATATGAAATCCATGGTATTAAACATTACCGCCTCAGTGGAGACTGTCTCTGCTTTGACTACATCCTTCCCATTTGCCTGGCATCCCTCCCATATCAAGTTTTTAGGTATTGTCATTCAAAAAAGTCTTTCTACAACTGTGGTACTAAATCATTTATCTCTTTTAAGTAAAATATGGTTAGGAATGGTGCAGTGGCTCATGCAAAAGTCTTCCTTGTTGGGGTGGATAAACATAGTCAAAATGAACGTGCTTCCTAGTTGTCAGAGCTATCGGGGTTTGCGACTCCTCTGCTCCCTGTCCCCCCAGCCTTGCCTGCAGCCTGTGCACACCACAAGCAGCCTCGCCCTCCCCCACGGAAGAGCGTCCAGATGGGTAAGTACCAGCGCTCCCGCGATCCACCCCGCCGGTCTGTGACACTAGGCTGTTATACCACTTTCAGGCTGTACCCCTGAAACTTCACCCCATTTTTTATTGGAGACACACAAGGTTATTCATAACTTTGTCTAGGGGACAGAAACCCAGATTTAAGCATTATTATTATTATTATATTTTATTTATAAGGCGCCACAAGTGCTTTGTAGCGCCGTACAAAGGACAGTACAGGGAGACAAAACTTAGCATTACAGTAAATAAATAACAGAAATAGAGTACAGGTAACAAAGAGCACCACAATTCTCAAGACATAATACAGCTAAAATGTAAGTAGTGAGGAAGTGATCATCGTACTACTAGGGACTGGTGGCCATAGATGGAGATGAGCCTTTACCAGCAAGAGAAAAAGCGGGTAAAGATGGTCACTGAGTAGGGGAGAGCTGCGAGTGAAATGTGTCGAGAAGAGGGCTTAGATAACAAGAGGAAAGAGGGCCCTGCTCTGAAGAGCTAACAATCTAGTGGGAAGGGTCGACAGACAGATGACATGAGGTGCAAGCAAGCGGGAGGTAGCCTGATGGCAGTATGTAAGTAAAGCTGAAATGTTCAAGGCATGAGACAGGGGGACGGAGGAGCAGCCTCAGGAATAGGTTATGCATTGGAAGGGTACGCTTTGATGAATAGGTGGGTTTGTAGTGCCCATTTGAAGTTTTGCAAGCATCTTTATCTCTTCAAACAAAAAACACAAAGTGGCCAGCAATTAACATTACCCATGATTTTGGCAGTAGGTAGACTTGGAGTCCTCATCTACAAATCTTAGCCTCTATACTCTGCCATGGTGCTCTAAAATTGTGGGCTCAGCCCACCCAACGGTAGGCCCCACTCTGTTACTTAAGAAAAAAATTATGCCTTAGGACAGAAATCTCAGAGATATCTCCTCTCACAACAATTCTTGATAATGCTCTCTTTTCTCCAGGGACATCAGGCCGTTTGGCATTCTTATGGGGGGCAAGAAGTACTACCAAGTTGGGTCATCTAGTTAATATTAGGGTGTTTAGGTCCTTTTCAGAACTCTGTTCATCTGCTGGTATTCCTTAAACGGATTAGCGGTTTTATCTCCATGTATACCACTTCACCTCCTCTCAGGGGGGACCCTCTCAATTCAATAGTGCCATTATGCCATATGAGACTATGTGCCTAATTCAGATCTGATCGCAGCAGCAAAGTCTTTCTCTAATGGGCAAAACCATGTGCACTGAAGGTGGGGCAGGTATAATATGTGTAGAGAGAGTTATCTGTGCTAAATTTAACACAGCTACAATAAACTCTGAATCAACCCCACGGTTTTGCCCAACTGCCAACAAATTTGCTGCTGTGATCAACTCTGAATTACCCCCTGTGTTATTATTAGGGGCATCTTCGGTGCACAAAAGACTTGTTACCCTTTGTATTTTGCCAACCTGATACTGTTATATAACTATTCTTGTATGTCGTGAATTACTTCAAATTCAAAAATAGAGAACTTATAAAAACGTTTTATATATTAATGATATTAAATGTTACACTGTTAGAGGTTACAACAGGTTCCACAACAATATTTATTAAATATGCTTCCGTATGCAAGCATTTGGTAACCCCCTTTTGGTCAATTCTGCATTTTCCCATTTAAATCCGATCTTATATTTTGCAAAAATATGAAGACACTGGACAAAATAATAGCGTTTCATATTTTCAATTAATTTAGAGTAATTTTTTTTTAAAGTAACATAATATTTTCACTATATAGAATCTTAAAAATGCTCATATTATGACACAATTGGATTATCAGTGTCTTGGGAACCATTCTTGCTTATATAGCCTAAATGGAAGCAACTGTCACAAATGTTCTTTCCCTAGCTGGAGTAAATGAAAAATGGGTCAAAACTACAATTTACACAATTGCTCCCTTTAGACTAAATAGTAACAAGAAATATATAAAAGCTAGTTCTCCTGTCACAGAAACTAACAAAGAGGAAACTTGGAATGGGAATGTAAAGCGCACAGCCAGTCTAATATGACTGTCTTGTAGAAGCTATATTAAAAAAACAACAAAAAAAGATTGATGGTAAAAATAAAATAAAAAAAACATAACTCTGTGGGGCCTATTTATTATCTGCAATTTTTCCCTGATAACTATAACTACTTATCACCATATATCATGAAAAATAGAAATTAGATTTTGAGTATTTTATGACAAATATCTTGCTGGGACACTGGATCTCACATTACTTTTAGATTTAGACCCCAGGGCCGGATTAACAATGGGGCTGATGGAGCTGCAGCTCCAGGCCCACCCTCTAAAATAGGCCCACGGTATCTGCAAGTGTCTATGCTGCTGTAAACAGGATTTTTTTTTATCTCCTGCTACTGCAGCGCCCCCTAGGGCCCGCCCCCTCCGGCAGCAGCAACACCAGCCTCCTCTCCTCTCCAAACCCCCCACCCCCCCATGCAGGGCCGGATTAACAATGGGGCTGATGGAGCTGCAGCTCCAGGCCCACCCTCTAAAATAGGCCCACGGTATCTGCAAGTGTCTATGCTGCTGTAAACAGGATTTTTTTTTTCTCCTGCTACTGCAGCGCCCCCTAGGGCCCGCCCCCTCCGGCAGCAGCAACACCAGCCTCCTCTCCTCTCCAAACCCCCCACCCCCCCATGGCAGCGCCGGTCAGTGTCACATGCGGGGGACCTGTATCACACTGTATAGGCAAAGTTTTTTTCATGTTATCGCCCGGGATCGTAGCTCCGCCCCCTCGCGGCATTAGGCCACGCCCCTTCGCGGCATTATGCCCGCGATTTGATTGCCTGTGGGTGGTGGAGTCCAGCTGCTGGCAGGTCCCCAATGGCAGGAACGGAGAAGGAGACAAATGAAGGAGCTTCATCAGCAGACTTCCCAGCAACAGCCCTGCTGCCAGGACAGGAGCTCTATTCAGCAGTAGTGCAAACGAATTGTGGTTCTGTCTGTACTTTCACCCTCCTCATTTACTGCAAGCACAGTGGGCAAGACAGAACTCGTGACCAGGGCCGGATTGGTCATTAGTTCTACCAAGCAGAGGCCCAGTGGGCTGATTGGGGTGTGGTCCCGCCTATCATCTGTGGCCCCGCCCTCCCACGCATCACTAAATTAATGTACTTTGCCTTGTGCGCTGCGGCCACCGGCCACTAACAGGAGAAGAGGTCCCGTCCCCACACCACCCGGCTGTCAGGAAGAGGAGGAGATCTGCGCGCCAAACTCCGTTGACGTTATTGCGCAGACCTCAGAGAAAGAGACAGTGCGTCCGCGGTGGATCCAGCAGGAGAGGTGAGTATGAGTCTTCTCTAATCTGTCTGACCTCTGCCTGCAAAGAAAGTGCTCTTGTGATAGAACAGTTCTATCGGCACCCCCACCCGCGGTGTAATTTGAGTAACAGACGCCGCTGGGTGGTGTAATGTGAATAATGGACGCCTCAGTGCGTTGTAATGTGACGCCGGTGTACGCTGTAATATGAATAATGTGACACCGCTGTACTCTGTAATGTGAATAATGTGACGCTGTTGTCCAGTGTAATGTGAGTAACAGACGCTGCTGGGTGTTGTAATGTGAATGACAGTTGCCGCTGTGCGGTGTAATGTGAGTAACCGAAGTCGCTGTGCGCTGTAATGTGAATAACGCAAGTCGCTGTGCGGTGTAATGCGAGTAACGGGAGTCGCTGTGCGCTGTAATGTGAGTAACGGAAGTCACTGTGCGGTGTAATGCGAGTAACGGAAGTCGCTGTGCGCTGTAATGTGAATAAAACAAGTTGCTGTGCGCTGTAATGTGAGTAACGGAAATCGCTGTGCGGTGTAATGTGAGTAACGGAAGTCACTGTGCGGTGTAATGTGAGTAACGGAAGTTGCAGTGCGCTGTAATGTGAATAACGCAAGTCGCTGTGCGCTGTAATGTGAGTAACGTAAATCGCTGTGCGCTGTAATGTGAGTAACGGAAGTCGCTGTGCGCTGTAATGTGAGTAACAGAAGTCGCTGTGCGCTGTAATGTGAGTAACGGAAATCGCTGTGCGGTGTAATGTGAGTAACGGAAGTCGCTGTGCGCTGTAATGTGAGTAACAGAAGTCGCTGTGCGCTGTATTGTGAGTAACGGAAATCGTTGTGCGGTGTAATGTGAGTAACGGAAATCGCTGTGCGGTGTAATGTGAGTAACGGAAGTCGCTGTGCGCTGTAATGTGAGTAACGGAAGTCGCTGTGCGCTGTAATATAAATAACGGAAGTCACTGTGCGGTGTAATGTGAGTAACGGAAGTCGCTGTGCGCTGTAATGTGAGTAACGGAAGTCGCTGTGCGGTGTAATGTGAGTAACGGAAGTCGCTGTGCGCTGTAATGTGAGTAACGGAAGTCGCTGTGCACTATAATGTGAGTAACGGAAGTCACTGTGCGGTGTAATGTGAGTAACGGAAGTCGGTGTGCACTGTCCTGTGAATAACGGAAGTCGCTGTGCGCTGTAATGTGAGTAACGAAAGTCGCTGTGCGCTGTAATATAAATAACGGAAGTCACTGTGCGGTGTAATGTGAGTAACGGAAGTCGCAGTGCGCTGTAATGTGAGTAACGGAAGTCGCTGTGCACTGTAATGTGAGTAACGGAAGTCGCTGTGCACTGTAATGTGAGTAACGGAAGTCACTGTGCGGTGTAATGTGAGTAACGGAAGTCGGTGTGCACTGTCCTGTGAATAACGGGAGTCGCTGTGCGCTGTAATGTGAGTAACGGAAGTCGCTGTGCGCTGTAATGTGAGGAACGGAAGTCGCTGTGCGCTGTAATGTGAGTAACGGAAGTCACTGTGCGGTGTAATGTGAGTAACGGAAGTCGCTGTGCTCTGTAATGTGAGTAATGGAAGTCGCTGTGCGGTGTAATGTGAGTAACGAAAGTAGCTGTGTGCTTTAGTGTGACACCACCGTGCGCTATAATGTGAATAATGTGACGACGCTGTGCGGTGTAATGTGAGTAACGGACACTGCCATGCGCTGTAATGTGAATAATTGATGTGTCAGTGCAGTTTAATGTGAATAATGGACGCCGCTGTGCATTGTAATGTGATGATCGGACGCCGCTGGGCGGTGTAATGTGAATAACGGATGTTGATGGTCATTCCAAGTTGATCGCTTGCTGGCTAGTTTTAGCAGCCGTGCAAACGCTATGCCGCCGCCCACTGGGGAGTGTATTTTAGCTTAGCAGAAGTGCGAACGCATGTGCAGCCGAGCTCTGCAAAACCAGTTTGTGCAGTTTCAGAGTAACGGGAGTCGCTGTGCGCTGTAATGTGAGTAACGGAAGTCGCTGTGCGCTGTAATGTGAGTAACAGAAGTCGCTGTGCGCTGTAATGTGAGTAACGGAAATCGCTGTGCGGTGTAATGTGAGTAACGGAAGTCGCTGTGCGCTGTAATGTGAGTAACAGAAGTCGCTGTGCGCTGTATTGTGAGTAACGGAAATCGTTGTGCGGTGTAATGTGAGTAACGGAAATCGCTGTGCGGTGTAATGTGAGTAACGGAAGTCGCTGTGCGCTGTAATGTGAGTAACGGAAGTCGCTGTGCGCTGTAATATAAATAACGGAAGTCACTGTGCGGTGTAATGTGAGTAACGGAAGTCGCTGTGCGCTGTAATGTGAGTAACGGAAGTCGCTGTGCGGTGTAATGTGAGTAACGGAAGTCGCTGTGCGCTGTAATGTGAGTAACGGAAGTCGCTGTGCACTATAATGTGAGTAACGGAAGTCACTGTGCGGTGTAATGTGAGTAACGGAAGTCGGTGTGCACTGTCCAGTGAATAACGGAAGTCGCTGTGCGCTGTAATGTGAGTAACGAAAGTCGCTGTGCGCTGTAATATAAATAACGGAAGTCACTGTGCGGTGTAATGTGAGTAACGGAAGTCGCAGTGCGCTGTAATGTGAGTAACGGAAGTCGCTGTGCACTGTAATGTGAGTAACGGAAGTCGCTGTGCACTGTAATGTGAGTAACGGAAGTCACTGTGCGGTGTAATGTGAGTAACGGAAGTCGGTGTGCACTGTCCTGTGAATAACGGGAGTCGCTGTGCGCTGTAATGTGAGTAACGGAAGTCGCTGTGCGCTGTAATGTGAGTAACGGAAGTCGCTGTGCACTGTAATGTGAGGAACGGAAGTCGCTGTGCACTGTAATGTGAGTAACGGAAGTCACTGTGCGGTGTAATGTGAGTAACGGAAGTCGCTGTGCTCTGTAATGTGAGTAATGGAAGTCGCTGTGCGGTGTAATGTGAGTAACGAAAGTAGCTGTGTGCTTTAGTGTGACACCACCGTGCGCTATAATGTGAATAATGTGACGACGCTGTGCGGTGTAATGTGAGTAACGGACACTGCCATGCGCTGTAATGTGAATAATTGATGTGTCAGTGCAGTTTAATGTGAATAATGGACGCCGCTGTGCATTGTAATGTGATGATCGGACGCCGCTGGGCGGTGTAATGTGAATAACGGATGTTGGTGGTCATTCCAAGTTGATCGCTTGCTGGCTAGTTTTAGCAGCCGTGCAAACGCTATGCCGCCGCCCACTGGGGAGTGTATTTTAGCTTAGCAGAAGTGCGAACGCATGTGCAGCCGAGCTCTGCAAAACCAGTTTGTGCAGTTTCAGAGTAGCTCTGAACCTACTCAGAGCTTGCGATCACTTTAGCCTATTTGTGTCCGGATTTCACGTCATACACCCGCCCATCGAACGCCCAGCCACGCCTGCGTTTTTTCAGACACGCCTGTGTTTTTTCAGACACTCCTGCGTTTTTGCAAACACTCCCTGAAAATGGTCAGTTGACACCCAGTAACGCCCCCTTCCTGTCAATCTTCTTGCGGCCGTCAGTGCGATGAAAAACTTTGCTAGAACCTGAGCACAGTCACAACGGGCTTTGTACCCGTACGTTGCGAGTGTGCATTGCAGCCCATACGCGTGCGCAGAAATGCAGTTTTTTCACCTGATCGCTGCGCTGCGAAAATCAATCAATTCGGAATGACCCCCTATGTGCTTGCAATACTGACTATGTGCGATTTTGGCTAAGTGTCAATTTTAACTATCTCTTCTATAGAGATAGTCAAAATTGACTTGCCTGCACAGTCTATCTATTCTTGTGATGCCGACCACGCGGGACCGCGCATCGGCATTGCAAGGTGACTTTCACCTTGCGATCTGCACTAACTTTTCTTACGATTTTGACTTTATAGTCAAAATCATAAGAAAAAATCTCACCGTGTGTACACACCATAACACTTCCTGCTTTGCCTTATTACCGAGGTGAAGCAGGAAGGGACATCAGCAAGATGTATTAACATCTTGTCTGTCGAAGCGCTCCCCCCTCAGGCGATGCCCTCCTGAGCTTACAGAGCGTCAGCTCAATGCTGATGCACTGTCTCCCCCTGCCCGGCCGGCTCCACTGTGCATGTGCGGGATGTTATACTCACGCGAGATCCCCTACGCAGTCCAGAGCCGGCGCCTGCCACAGCCAGGGATAGCTCTGTCCCTGCTGTGGTGTATGGGCATCGCCACCTGCAGCTGTCGAAACTGACAGCTGCAGGTGTCAGAACGGTCAGCAATGCTGACTGTTCATACATTGCCCCCTCATATTGGTGTGCTATCTGTAATGGTGCCCATACACTTGTGCAATGCCCTGCGACGTGACATCGCGGGGCATCGTTCCGGCAGTTCAGGTGCAATGAAATCGCACCTGAACTGCCAAAGTTATTACCATGCGATCATGCGATAGATCGCATGGTAATCACGTGATGGGCACGTCACACTCCCGGCGTGTGCCAATCACGCATGGCGGTGCGATATATCGCATGTGTTTTTAAAAACACATGCGATCGCACTGCGATTCAATAAATATTAAGTGCAGCACATACTATCATGAGACGCGATATTCGACCGGCGTGCCCACGCATGGGTGTGGTATGGAAGGTAGATAGTAACTACTATTGGTCGACAGGGTCTCTAGGTCGACAGGTCAAAGGTGGACATGAGTTTTTTATGGGGGGTTTTGGTGTCATTTTCTTCGTATAGTGACCGGGAACCCCAATTAGTGCACCGTGTCCCCTTACGAAGCTCGCCATGCTTCGGGCAAGGTGCCTTGCTCCGCTAGCGCTTCGCTCGGCACAGGTTACCGTTAAAATCGTAGTCCACGTGGAGCGTTAAGTATGAAAAGGTTCAAAAAAAGACAAAAAAGCTAGAATCACATAATTTGGGCCTTGTTTTGTTCCCAGAGTATTACTAACCTCAATAACATTAATTTAATTTAATAAACCATAGTTTGTGTTTTTTGTGTTTTTGTTTAGTAAAGAGGAGAGATAGATTGCAGTGGGTAAAAGAAGGTGGGTAGCTATGCCCTCCTTGGTGCTAGTCACACCTCACGGCACAGACCACACCCCCATATCAGTAGTCACACCCCCTGCGGCAGCCCCCAATAGGCCCTTTATAAATTTCAGCTCCAGGCCCACCAGGACCTTAATCTGGCACTGCCCCCATGGCAGCGCCGGTCAGTGTCACATGCGGGGGACCTGTATCACATTGTATAGGCAAAGTTTTTTTCATGTTATCGCCCGGGATCGTAGCTCCGCCCCCTCGCGGCATTAGGCCACGCCCCTTCGCGGCATTATGCCCGCGATTTGATTGCCTGTGGGTGGTGGAGTCCAGCTGCTGGCAGGTCCCCAATGGCAGGAACGGAGAAGGAGACAAATGAAGGAGCTTCATCAGCAGACTTCCCAGCAACAGCCCTGCTGCCAGGACAGGAGCTCTATTCAGCAGTAGTGCAAACGAATTGTGGTTCTGTCTGTACTTTCACCCTCCTCATTTACTGCAAGCACAGTGGGCAAGACAGAACTCGTGACCAGGGCCGGATTGGTCATTAGTTCTACCAAGCAGAGGCCCAGTGGGCTGATTGGGGTGTGGTCCCGCCTATCATCTGTGGCCCCGCCCTCCCACGCATCACTAAATTAATGTACTTTGCCTTGTGCGCTGCGGCCACCGGCCACTAACAGGAGAAGAGGTCCCGTCCCCACACCACCCGGCTGTCAGGAAGAGGAGGAGATCTGCGCGCCAAACTCCGTTGACGTTATTGCGCAGACCTCAGAGAAAGAGACAGTGCGTCCGCGGTGGATCCAGCAGGAGAGGTGAGTATGAGTCTTCTCTAATCTGTCTGACCTCTGCCTGCAAAGAAAGTGCTCTTGTGATAGAACAGTTCTATCGGCACCCCCACCCGCGGTGTAATTTGAGTAACAGACGCCGCTGGGTGGTGTAATGTGAATAATGGACGCCTCAGTGCGTTGTAATGTGACGCCGGTGTACGCTGTAATATGAATAATGTGACACCGCTGTACTCTGTAATGTGAATAATGTGACGCTGCTGTCCAGTGTAATGTGAGTAACAGACGCTGCTGGGTGTTGTAATGTGAATGACAGTTGCCGCTGTGCGGTGTAATGTGAGTAACCGAAGTCGCTGTGCGCTGTAATGTGAATAACGCAAGTCGCTGTGCGGTGTAATGCGAGTAACGGGAGTCGCTGTGCGCTGTAATGTGAGTAACGGAAGTCACTGTGCGGTGTAATGCGAGTAACGGAAGTCGCTGTGCGCTGTAATGTGAATAAAACAAGTTGCTGTGCGCTGTAATGTGAGTAACGGAAATCGCTGTGCGGTGTAATGTGAGTAACGGAAGTCACTGTGCGGTGTAATGTGAGTAACGGAAGTTGCAGTGCGCTGTAATGTGAATAACGCAAGTCGCTGTGCGCTGTAATGTGAGTAACGTAAATCGCTGTGCGCTGTAATGTGAGTAACGGAAGTCGCTGTGCGCTGTAATGTGAGTAACAGAAGTCGCTGTGCGCTGTAATGTGAGTAACGGAAATCGCTGTGCGGTGTAATGTGAGTAACGGAAGTCGCTGTGCGCTGTAATGTGAGTAACAGAAGTCGCTGTGCGCTGTATTGTGAGTAACGGAAATCGTTGTGCGGTGTAATGTGAGTAACGGAAATCGCTGTGCGGTGTAATGTGAGTAACGGAAGTCGCTGTGCGCTGTAATGTGAGTAACGGAAGTCGCTGTGCGCTGTAATATAAATAACGGAAGTCACTGTGCGGTGTAATGTGAGTAACGGAAGTCGCTGTGCGCTGTAATGTGAGTAACGGAAGTCGCTGTGCGGTGTAATGTGAGTAACGGAAGTCGCTGTGCGCTGTAATGTGAGTAACGGAAGTCGCTGTGCACTATAATGTGAGTAACGGAAGTCACTGTGCGGTGTAATGTGAGTAACGGAAGTCGGTGTGCACTGTCCTGTGAATAACGGAAGTCGCTGTGCGCTGTAATGTGAGTAACGAAAGTCACTGTGCGCTGTAATATAAATAACGGAAGTCACTGTGCGGTGTAATGTGAGTAACGGAAGTCGCAGTGCGCTGTAATGTGAGTAACGGAAGTCGCTGTGCACTGTAATGTGAGTAACGGAAGTCGCTGTGCACTGTAATGTGAGTAACGGAAGTCACTGTGCGGTGTAATGTGAGTAACGGAAGTCGGTGTGCACTGTCCTGTGAATAACGGGAGTCGCTGTGCGCTGTAATGTGAGTAACGGAAGTCGCTGTGCGCTGTAATGTGAGGAACGGAAGTCGCTGTGCGCTGTAATGTGAGTAACGGAAGTCACTGTGCGGTGTAATGTGAGTAACGGAAGTCGCTGTGCTCTGTAATGTGAGTAATGGAAGTCGCTGTGCGGTGTAATGTGAGTAACGAAAGTAGCTGTGTGCTTTAGTGTGACACCACCGTGCGCTATAATGTGAATAATGTGACGACGCTGTGCGGTGTAATGTGAGTAACGGACACTGCCATGCGCTGTAATGTGAATAATTGATGTGTCAGTGCAGTTTAATGTGAATAATGGACGCCGCTGTGCATTGTAATGTGATGATCGGACGCCGCTGGGCGGTGTAATGTGAATAACGGATGTTGATGGTCATTCCAAGTTGATCGCTTGCTGGCTAGTTTTAGCAGCCGTGCAAACGCTATGCCGCCGCCCACTGGGGAGTGTATTTTAGCTTAGCAGAAGTGCGAACGCATGTGCAGCCGAGCTCTGCAAAACCAGTTTGTGCAGTTTCAGAGTAACGGGAGTCGCTGTGCGCTGTAATGTGAGTAACGGAAGTCGCTGTGCGCTGTAATGTGAGTAACAGAAGTCGCTGTGCGCTGTAATGTGAGTAACGGAAATCGCTGTGCGGTGTAATGTGAGTAACGGAAGTCGCTGTGCGCTGTAATGTGAGTAACAGAAGTCGCTGTGCGCTGTATTGTGAGTAACGGAAATCGTTGTGCGGTGTAATGTGAGTAACGGAAATCGCTGTGCGGTGTAATGTGAGTAACGGAAGTCGCTGTGCGCTGTAATGTGAGTAACGGAAGTTGCTGTGCGCTGTAATATAAATAACGGAAGTCACTGTGCGGTGTAATGTGAGTAACGGAAGTCGCTGTGCGCTGTAATGTGAGTAACGGAAGTCGCTGTGCGGTGTAATGTGAGTAACGGAAGTCGCTGTGCGCTGTAATGTGAGTAACGGAATTCGCTGTGCACTATAATGTGAGTAACGGAAGTCACTGTGCGGTGTAATGTGAGTAACGGAAGTCGGTGTGCACTGTCCAGTGAATAACGGAAGTCGCTGTGCGCTGTAATGTGAGTAACGAAAGTCGCTGTGCGCTGTAATATAAATAACGGAAGTCACTGTGCGGTGTAATGTGAGTAACGGAAGTCGCAGTGCGCTGTAATGTGAGTAACGGAAGTCGCTGTGCACTGTAATGTGAGTAACGGAAGTCGCTGTGCACTGTAATGTGAGTAACGGAAGTCACTGTGCGGTGTAATGTGAGTAACGGAAGTCGGTGTGCACTGTCCTGTGAATAACGGGAGTCGCTGTGCGCTGTAATGTGAGTAACGGAAGTCGCTGTGCGCTGTAATGTGAGTAACGGAAGTCGCTGTGCACTGTAATGTGAGGAACGGAAGTCGCTGTGCACTGTAATGTGAGTAACGGAAGTCACTGTGCGGTGTAATGTGAGTAACGGAAGTCGCTGTGCTCTGTAATGTGAGTAATGGAAGTCGCTGTGCGGTGTAATGTGAGTAACGAAAGTAGCTGTGTGCTTTAGTGTGACACCACCGTGCGCTATAATGTGAATAATGTGACGACGCTGTGCGGTGTAATGTGAGTAACGGACACTGCCATGCGCTGTAATGTGAATAATTGATGTGTCAGTGCAGTTTAATGTGAATAATGGACGCCGCTGTGCATTGTAATGTGATGATCGGACGCCGCTGGGCGGTGTAATGTGAATAACGGATGTTGGTGGTCATTCCAAGTTGATCGCTTGCTGGCTAGTTTTAGCAGCCGTGCAAACGCTATGCCGCCGCCCACTGGGGAGTGTATTTTAGCTTAGCAGAAGTGCGAACGCATGTGCAGCCGAGCTCTGCAAAACCAGTTTGTGCAGTTTCAGAGTAGCTCTGAACCTACTCAGAGCTTGCGATCACTTTAGCCTATTTGTGTCCGGATTTCACGTCATACACCCGCCCATCGAACGCCCAGCCACGCCTGCGTTTTTTCAGACACGCCTGTGTTTTTTCAGACACTCCTGCGTTTTTGCAAACACTCCCTGAAAATGGTCAGTTGACACCCAGTAACGCCCCCTTCCTGTCAATCTTCTTGCGGCCGTCAGTGCGATGAAAAACTTTGCTAGAACCTGAGCACAGTCACAACGGGCTTTGTACCCGTACGTTGCGAGTGTGCATTGCAGCCCATACGCGTGCGCAGAAATGCAGTTTTTTCACCTGATCGCTGCGCTGCGAAAATCAATCAATTCGGAATGACCCCCTATGTGCTTGCAATACTGACTATGTGCGATTTTGGCTAAGTGTCAATTTTAACTATCTCTTCTATAGAGATAGTCAAAATTGACTTGCCTGCACAGTCTATCTATTCTTGTGATGCCGACCACGCGGGACCGCGCATCGGCATTGCAAGGTGACTTTCACCTTGCGATCTGCACTAACTTTTCTTACGATTTTGACTTTATAGTCAAAATCATAAGAAAAAATCTCACCGTGTGTACACACCATAACACTTCCTGCTTTGCCTTATTACCGAGGTGAAGCAGGAAGGGACATCAGCAAGATGTATTAACATCTTGTCTGTCGAAGCGCTCCCCCCTCAGGCGATGCCCTCCTGAGCTTACAGAGCGTCAGCTCAATGCTGATGCACTGTCTCCCCCTGCCCGGCCGGCTCCACTGTGCATGTGCGGGATGTTATACTCACGCGAGATCCCCTACGCAGTCCAGAGCCGGCGCCTGCCACAGCCAGGGATAGCTCTGTCCCTGCTGTGGTGTATGGGCATCGCCACCTGCAGCTGTCGAAACTGACAGCTGCAGGTGTCAGAACGGTCAGCAATGCTGACTGTTCATACATTGCCCCCTCATATTGGTGTGCTATCTGTAATGGTGCCCATACACTTGTGCAATGCCCTGCGACGTGACATCGCGGGGCATCGTTCCGGCAGTTCAGGTGCAATGAAATCGCACCTGAACTGCCAAAGTTATTACCATGCGATCATGCGATAGATCGCATGGTAATCACGTGATGGGCACGTCACACTCCCGGCGTGTGCCAATCACGCATGGCGGTGCGATATATCGCATGTGTTTTTAAAAACACATGCGATCGCACTGCGATTCAATAAATATTAAGTGCAGCACATACTATCATGAGACGCGATATTCGACCGGCGTGCCCACGCATGGGTGTGGTATGGAAGGTAGATAGTAACTACTATTGGTCGACAGGGTCTCTAGGTCGACAGGTCAAAGGTGGACATGAGTTTTTTATGGGGGGTTTTGGTGTCATTTTCTTCGTATAGTGACCGGGAACCCCAATTAGTGCACCGTGTCCCCTTACGAAGCTCGCCATGCTTCGGGCAAGGTGCCTTGCTCCGCTAGCGCTTCGCTCGGCACAGGTTACCGTTAAAATCGTAGTCCACGTGGAGCGTTAAGTATGAAAAGGTTCAAAAAAAGACAAAAAAGCTAGAATCACATAATTTGGGCCTTGTTTTGTTCCCAGAGTATTACTAACCTCAATAACATTAATTTAATTTAATAAACCATAGTTTGTGTTTTTTGTGTTTTTGTTTAGTAAAGAGGAGAGATAGATTGCAGTGGGTAAAAGAAGGTGGGTAGCTATGCCCTCCTTGGTGCTAGTCACACCTCACGGCACAGACCACACCCCCATATCAGTAGTCACACCCCCTGCGGCAGCCCCCAATAGGCCCTTTATAAATTTCAGCTCCAGGCCCACCAGGACCTTAATCTGGCACTGCCCCCATGGCAGCGCCGGTCAGTGTCACATGCGGGGGACCTGTATCACACTGTATAGGCAAAGTTTTTTTCATGTTATCGCCCGGGATCGTAGCTCCGCCCCCTCGCGACATTAGGCCACGCCCCTTCGCGGCATTATGCCCGCGATTTGATTGCCTGTGGGTGGTGGAGTCCAGCTGCTGGCAGGTCCCCAATGGCAGGAACGGAGAAGGAGACAAATGAAGGAGCTTCATCAGCAGACTTCCCAGCAACAGCCCTGCTGCCAGGACAGGAGCTCTATTCAGCAGTAGTGCAAACGAATTGTGGTTCTGTCTGTACTTTCACCCTCCTCATTTACTGCAAGCACAGTGGGCAAGACAGAACTCGTGACCAGGGCCGGATTGGTCATTAGTTCTACCAAGCAGAGGCCCAGTGGGCTGATTGGGGTGTGGTCCCGCCTATCATCTGTGGCCCCGCCCTCCCACGCATCACTAAATTAATGTACTTTGCCTTGTGCGCTGCGGCCACCGGCCACTAACAGGAGAAGAGGTCCCGTCCCCACACCACCCGGCTGTCAGGAAGAGGAGGAGATCTGCGCGCCAAACTCCGTTGACGTTATTGCGCAGACCTCAGAGAAAGAGACAGTGCGTCCGCGGTGGATCCAGCAGGAGAGGTGAGTATGAGTCTTCTCTAATCTGTCTGACCTCTGCCTGCAAAGAAAGTGCTCTTGTGATAGAACAGTTCTATCGGCACCCCCACCCGCGGTGTAATTTGAGTAACAGACGCCGCTGGGTGGTGTAATGTGAATAATGGACGCCTCAGTGCGTTGTAATGTGACGCCGGTGTACGCTGTAATATGAATAATGTGACACCGCTGTACTCTGTAATGTGAATAATGTGACGCTGCTGTCCAGTGTAATGTGAGTAACAGACGCTGCTGGGTGTTGTAATGTGAATGACAGTTGCCGCTGTGCGGTGTAATGTGAGTAACCGAAGTCGCTGTGCGCTGTAATGTGAATAACGCAAGTCGCTGTGCGGTGTAATGCGAGTAACGGGAGTCGCTGTGCGCTGTAATGTGAGTAACGGAAGTCACTGTGCGGTGTAATGCGAGTAACGGAAGTCGCTGTGCGCTGTAATGTGAATAAAACAAGTTGCTGTGCGCTGTAATGTGAGTAACGGAAATCGCTGTGCGGTGTAATGTGAGTAACGGAAGTCACTGTGCGGTGTAATGTGAGTAACGGAAGTTGCAGTGCGCTGTAATGTGAATAACGCAAGTCGCTGTGCGCTGTAATGTGAGTAACGTAAATCGCTGTGCGCTGTAATGTGAGTAACGGAAGTCGCTGTGCGCTGTAATGTGAGTAACAGAAGTCGCTGTGCGCTGTAATGTGAGTAACGGAAATCGCTGTGCGGTGTAATGTGAGTAACGGAAGTCGCTGTGCGCTGTAATGTGAGTAACAGAAGTCGCTGTGCGCTGTATTGTGAGTAACGGAAATCGTTGTGCGGTGTAATGTGAGTAACGGAAATCGCTGTGCGGTGTAATGTGAGTAACGGAAGTCGCTGTGCGCTGTAATGTGAGTAACGGAAGTCGCTGTGCGCTGTAATATAAATAACGGAAGTCACTGTGCGGTGTAATGTGAGTAACGGAAGTCGCTGTGCGCTGTAATGTGAGTAACGGAAGTCGCTGTGCGGTGTAATGTGAGTAACGGAAGTCGCTGTGCGCTGTAATGTGAGTAACGGAAGTCGCTGTGCACTATAATGTGAGTAACGGAAGTCACTGTGCGGTGTAATGTGAGTAACGGAAGTCGGTGTGCACTGTCCTGTGAATAACGGAAGTCGCTGTGCGCTGTAATGTGAGTAACGAAAGTCGCTGTGCGCTGTAATATAAATAACGGAAGTCACTGTGCGGTGTAATGTGAGTAACGGAAGTCGCAGTGCGCTGTAATGTGAGTAACGGAAGTCGCTGTGCACTGTAATGTGAGTAACGGAAGTCGCTGTGCACTGTAATGTGAGTAACGGAAGTCACTGTGCGGTGTAATGTGAGTAACGGAAGTCGGTGTGCACTGTCCTGTGAATAACGGGAGTCGCTGTGCGCTGTAATGTGAGTAACGGAAGTCGCTGTGCGCTGTAATGTGAGGAACGGAAGTCGCTGTGCGCTGTAATGTGAGTAACGGAAGTCACTGTGCGGTGTAATGTGAGTAACGGAAGTCGCTGTGCTCTGTAATGTGAGTAATGGAAGTCGCTGTGCGGTGTAATGTGAGTAACGAAAGTAGCTGTGTGCTTTAGTGTGACACCACCGTGCGCTATAATGTGAATAATGTGACGACGCTGTGCGGTGTAATGTGAGTAACGGACACTGCCATGCGCTGTAATGTGAATAATTGATGTGTCAGTGCAGTTTAATGTGAATAATGGACGCCGCTGTGCATTGTAATGTGATGATCGGACGCCGCTGGGCGGTGTAATGTGAATAACGGATGTTGATGGTCATTCCAAGTTGATCGCTTGCTGGCTAGTTTTAGCAGCCGTGCAAACGCTATGCCGCCGCCCACTGGGGAGTGTATTTTAGCTTAGCAGAAGTGCGAACGCATGTGCAGCCGAGCTCTGCAAAACCAGTTTGTGCAGTTTCAGAGTAACGGGAGTCGCTGTGCGCTGTAATGTGAGTAACGGAAGTCGCTGTGCGCTGTAATGTGAGTAACAGAAGTCGCTGTGCGCTGTAATGTGAGTAACGGAAATCGCTGTGCGGTGTAATGTGAGTAACGGAAGTCGCTGTGCGCTGTAATGTGAGTAACAGAAGTCGCTGTGCGCTGTATTGTGAGTAACGGAAATCGTTGTGCGGTGTAATGTGAGTAACGGAAATCGCTGTGCGGTGTAATGTGAGTAACGGAAGTCGCTGTGCGCTGTAATGTGAGTAACGGAAGTCGCTGTGCGCTGTAATATAAATAACGGAAGTCACTGTGCGGTGTAATGTGAGTAACGGAAGTCGCTGTGCGCTGTAATGTGAGTAACGGAAGTCGCTGTGCGGTGTAATGTGAGTAACGGAAGTCGCTGTGCGCTGTAATGTGAGTAACGGAATTCGCTGTGCACTATAATGTGAGTAACGGAAGTCACTGTGCGGTGTAATGTGAGTAACGGAAGTCGGTGTGCACTGTCCAGTGAATAACGGAAGTCGCTGTGCGCTGTAATGTGAGTAACGAAAGTCGCTGTGCGCTGTAATATAAATAACGGAAGTCACTGTGCGGTGTAATGTGAGTAACGGAAGTCGCAGTGCGCTGTAATGTGAGTAACGGAAGTCGCTGTGCACTGTAATGTGAGTAACGGAAGTCGCTGTGCACTGTAATGTGAGTAACGGAAGTCACTGTGCGGTGTAATGTGAGTAACGGAAGTCGGTGTGCACTGTCCTGTGAATAACGGGAGTCGCTGTGCGCTGTAATGTGAGTAACGGAAGTCGCTGTGCGCTGTAATGTGAGTAACGGAAGTCGCTGTGCACTGTAATGTGAGGAACGGAAGTCGCTGTGCACTGTAATGTGAGTAACGGAAGTCACTGTGCGGTGTAATGTGAGTAACGGAAGTCGCTGTGCTCTGTAATGTGAGTAATGGAAGTCGCTGTGCGGTGTAATGTGAGTAACGAAAGTAGCTGTGTGCTTTAGTGTGACACCACCGTGCGCTATAATGTGAATAATGTGACGACGCTGTGCGGTGTAATGTGAGTAACGGACACTGCCATGCGCTGTAATGTGAATAATTGATGTGTCAGTGCAGTTTAATGTGAATAATGGACGCCGCTGTGCATTGTAATGTGATGATCGGACGCCGCTGGGCGGTGTAATGTGAATAACGGATGTTGGTGGTCATTCCAAGTTGATCGCTTGCTGGCTAGTTTTAGCAGCCGTGCAAACGCTATGCCGCCGCCCACTGGGGAGTGTATTTTAGCTTAGCAGAAGTGCGAACGCATGTGCAGCCGAGCTCTGCAAAACCAGTTTGTGCAGTTTCAGAGTAGCTCTGAACCTACTCAGAGCTTGCGATCACTTTAGCCTATTTGTGTCCGGATTTCACGTCATACACCCGCCCATCGAACGCCCAGCCACGCCTGCGTTTTTTCAGACACGCCTGTGTTTTTTCAGACACTCCTGCGTTTTTGCAAACACTCCCTGAAAATGGTCAGTTGACACCCAGTAACGCCCCCTTCCTGTCAATCTTCTTGCGGCCGTCAGTGCGATGAAAAACTTTGCTAGAACCTGAGCACAGTCACAACGGGCTTTGTACCCGTACGTTGCGAGTGTGCATTGCAGCCCATACGCGTGCGCAGAAATGCAGTTTTTTCACCTGATCGCTGCGCTGCGAAAATCAATCAATTCGGAATGACCCCCTATGTGCTTGCAATACTGACTATGTGCGATTTTGGCTAAGTGTCAATTTTAACTATCTCTTCTATAGAGATAGTCAAAATTGACTTGCCTGCACAGTCTATCTATTCTTGTGATGCCGACCACGCGGGACCGCGCATCGGCATTGCAAGGTGACTTTCACCTTGCGATCTGCACTAACTTTTCTTACGATTTTGACTTTATAGTCAAAATCATAAGAAAAAATCTCACCGTGTGTACACACCATAACACTTCCTGCTTTGCCTTATTACCGAGGTGAAGCAGGAAGGGACATCAGCAAGATGTATTAACATCTTGTCTGTCGAAGCGCTCCCCCCTCAGGCGATGCCCTCCTGAGCTTACAGAGCGTCAGCTCAATGCTGATGCACTGTCTCCCCCTGCCCGGCCGGCTCCACTGTGCATGTGCGGGATGTCATACTCACGCGAGATCCCCTACGCAGTCCAGAGCCGGCGCCTGCCACAGCCAGGGATAGCTCTGTCCCTGCTGTGGTGTATGGGCATCGCCACCTGCAGCTGTCGAAACTGACAGCTGCAGGTGTCAGAACGGTCAGCAATGCTGACTGTTCATACATTGCCCCCTCATATTGGTGTGCTATCTGTAATGGTGCCCATACACTTGTGCAATGCCCTGCGACGTGACATCGCGGGGCATCGTTCCGGCAGTTCAGGTGCAATGAAATCGCACCTGAACTGCCAAAGTTATTACCATGCGATCATGCGATAGATCGCATGGTAATCACGTGATGGGCACGTCACACTCCCGGCGTGTGCCAATCACGCATGGCGGTGCGATATATCGCATGTGTTTTTAAAAACACATGCGATCGCACTGCGATTCAATAAATATTAAGTGCAGCACATACTATCATGAGACGCGATATTCGACCGGCGTGCCCACGCATGGGTGTGGTATGGAAGGTAGATAGTAACTACTATTGGTCGACAGGGTCTCTAGGTCGACAGGTCAAAGGTGGACATGAGTTTTTTATGGGGGGTTTTGGTGTCATTTTCTTCGTATAGTGACCGGGAACCCCAATTAGTGCACCGTGTCCCCTTACGAAGCTCGCCATGCTTCGGGCAAGGTGCCTTGCTCCGCTAGCGCTTCGCTCGGCACAGGTTACCGTTAAAATCGTAGTCCACGTGGAGCGTTAAGTATGAAAAGGTTCAAAAAAAGACAAAAAAGCTAGAATCACATAATTTGGGCCTTGTTTTGTTCCCAGAGTATTACTAACCTCAATAACATTAATTTAATTTAATAAACCATAGTTTGTGTTTTTTGTGTTTTTGTTTAGTAAAGAGGAGAGATAGATTGCAGTGGGTAAAAGAAGGTGGGTAGCTATGCCCTCCTTGGTGCTAGTCACACCTCACGGCACAGACCACACCCCCATATCAGTAGTCACACCCCCTGCGGCAGCCCCCAATAGGCCCTTTATAAATTTCAGCTCCAGGCCCACCAGGACCTTAATCTGGCACTGTTAGACCCAGGTTGCTTAATGTCCACTGGGACAGCGCATTCTTGGTAAAAATCAGTGACAAAAGGTAGCCTATCTTTCCCAATGGCTATAGCCATGTAAAGCCAGAGTTAGATATCAGGGCCAAACCCTGAAAAGCTAAGTTAAGCTTTTTGCAGCTTGTTTTCGCAGTCTCCATAGAAAACTAGAGGGACTGCTTTTGCATTTGTAAGAAGAGGAATGGCTGAAGATATTTTTTATATATTCCTTGTAAATGATTGGTGCTCTAAAAATATGGACATTCTTATCCAAAAGTCCCGCACCTTCGGCAACTTGGACCCTATTACATTTTTTCCCCAGAGGGCTGTAACTGGGGGGACTTCCCATGAGGCCACACCTACATAGTAATGCAAACAGATGGTGTTACCTGACGGCAGCAGTAATCTTTCTCACCCGCCAAGCTCCTGTGTGCTGTGGTGCAAGTAAGACCAGCGAGGCTGCTGCTGCTGAGCAGCATCATAAATCTCTAGCTGTGCGGGTTGGGGAAGGCGATCTCACTGGTCAATCAGGGGATTTGCCCCTGGCTGAAAGGACAGTGCACCCATCTGTTTTGAGGTGCTACAAATACTTTTTTTCCCATTATTCTGAACTGGCATGACAACACCTACTGTGATTAGGCCACACACCAAAAATGTTACCCAGGCCCAGCAACGCTCTCTACAGCACTGCATAACAGTAAAATCATGATTGGAACTGCAAACTTGGACGAATCTGCAAATAGATTTCAATACGCCATCGAACCAACTAGCAAGTACTTTCTATTGACAAGAATATAATGCCGAAATTTACTAGGAATCGCGTTTTTTAACACAGAGCAAACTCAGACAGAAATACACTTTACAAATAGATGTCCCCCTGAACAGCATGTTTTAAGATGCCTGCATAGGTCACACTGTGCTTCAGAGTTATAAAACAGAAAACACTGCGTGCCCACACCCACAAGCATTACCAGCCCCAGGTACTTTGAGCCTATCCTGGTTAAAAAAATATGAGAAAATAATGCGTATATGTCCTCTGTATTTAATAAACAGGACTGGGCTGTTGGAGCTTGCCTTTTTTTGTCGATTGGCTAATAGACAGGCCACTCATAGCCATTCAGCAGCATGTTACCATGGTAGCATGCACTGATTGGCGTGCGACGCTAGAAGTGATGGAACTCACATGGGTTCTACAGCAGCAAACAATAGGCCAGCTCAACTTTTCTATACAGTGAAGATGCTTTGCAAGCCAGCATGACTGCAGCCCGATGAAACCCTTTCTGAGGCAAGGGTGGTCATTCCGAGTTGATTGCTAGCTGCTTTCGTTCGCAGCGCAGCGATCAGGCAAAAAATTGGCATTTATGCGCATGTGGCGCAATGCGCCTGCGCGACGTACTTTCACAACATCCGATGTAGTTTTACACAAGGTCTAGCGACGCTTTTCAGTTGCACTGCTGGCCGCAGAGTGATTGACAGGAAGTGGGTGTTTCTGGGTGTCAACTGACCGTTTTCAGGTGTGAGTGAAAAAACGCAGGTGTGTCAGATAAAAACGCAGGCGTGATTGGGGAAACGTAGGCATGGCTGGCCGAATGCAGGGCATGTTCGTGATGTCAAAACAGGAACTAAATAGTCTGCAGTGATCACAAGCTAGGAGTAGGTCTTGAGCTACTCTGAAGCTGCACAAAATTATTTTGTAGCCGCTCTGCGATCCTTTCGTTCGCACTTCTGCTAAGCTAAGATACACTCCCAGAGGGCGGCGACTTAGCGTTTTCAAGGCTGCTAAAAGCAGCTAGCGAGCGAACAACTCGGAATGAGGGCCAAGATGCAATGAATTTGCAAACTTCTTTGCAGATAAAGTATCCACCATCCAGGCTGGAATCTCCACAGTGCCATCAAAGGAGAGCCAAACTACCAAGCCTGCCACTGTAAGCCACCTATTATTCTGGACCAGCTTTGACCCAATGGATGTAACAGATATTGCTGAAATTGCCTTAATGTTGCGTCCCACTTCCTGTGTTCTGAACCCGGCCTCAACCAAGCTCCTAATAGGGTGTATGGACATAATTGGCTATGTATTTGTAAAAATATTTCAGTGCTCTCTGCAGACCGGAATTTTTCCTGAACCCTTAAATGCAGCAATTGTTAGACCTCTTCTTAAAAAACATAATTTAGATCCCGACTGCATGACCAACTACAAACCTTCCTTTTCTAGGAAAGGTTATTGAGAAAATGTTGCAAATCAACTGGAAACCCACCTGACAACCCATGAAATTTATGATCTATTCCAATCAGGATTCAGGAGAAGACACGGCACTGAAACAGCCCTGGTATGTGTGTTAAATGATCTGATGGCAAGAGACAGAGGTGACAGTTCCATCTTAATCCTTCTGGATCTCTTTGCAGCATTTGATACTGTGGACTAAGGGGATCTGATTGAGCACCTGAAAAAATTTCTGTGGACTATAATGCACAGTCATTAGATGGTTTAAATTATTTCTCACTGGCAGGTCACAGAGACTTTCATCTGGAGTCCACTCATCATCACCAGTGCCACTGCCATGTGGTGTCCGAAAAGGTTCTATACTTTCCCCCATGTTATTTGCAGTATACATACTACCACTGGGTGAAATAATCAGACGCCATGGCTTGGTCTACCACTGTTATGTAGATGATACACAACTGTACCTATCCTTTGCTCCAGGTACTGAAAACCCAATAACAACCTTAAATGGCTGTCTAGCTGAGCTTCAGGAGTGGATGAGTGCCAGTTGGCTGCGAATGAATCCAGATAAAATAGAGGTCCTTAAAATAGGACCACAACATCAAAGGAAAGACTGCAGCATAGCCAAACAACTTTACTTACACTTGGGGATTCATAATTACAAACTACTTATCATGTGCGGAATGTTGGCATTGTCCTGGATGGTAGCTTGACACTTAAACATCAGATATCAGCCACAATCAAATACTCATTCTTTCATCTGAGGAACATAGCCAGAATCAAGCACTTAATCTCCTCTGAAGAACTGCCAAACGTCATACATGCATTTGTATCATCTTGATCAGACTACAATGACTACAGAAACTGCTATTCTTTCTACCTCGGTCTCCCTGCAAAAGAATTGCACTGTGTACAACTGGTATAAAACGCAGCTGCTTGTCTGTTAACCAAACAGCCCCGTTCCAGTCACATAACCCATTCTTTACTCCCTCCACTGGCTGCCGGTGACTTGGTGTATTGTCTTCAAGATGGGCTTGCTGATTTTCAAAGCACTACATGAACAGGGCCCTAGGTACATGAAGCAGCTTCTGATTCCATGCTGCCCCACTCGATTACTGTGATCTGTAGATGAAGGACTATTAGCAGTACCTAGAATCTCCCATAATTTATCTGGGGGTCAAGCTTTTAGCCATGTGGCTCCAACTCTATGGAACTCACTTCCCCGTACAGTTCGAGAGGCCACCACTCTAGAATCCTTCAAAAATGAACTCTAGACTTTGCTGTTCACTCAGGCATTTCCATAATTGTCCCTTTAATGTCTTCATACTCTATGTATTTTATAAAAAGCATTTCTGTTCTTCATTGTTTCTGTATTGTATTATGATAATTCTGTTAAGTGTCTTGAGTCCTATTGGAGAACGAGTGCAATATAAATAAAATTATTATTATTATTATTATTATTATTATTATTATTACTACATTTTATTATGGATTCCATCAATTGCGGGGAGATCTATATGTGGATACACATACAGGTTGAGTATCCCATATCCAAATATTCCGAAATACGGAATATTCCGAAATACAGACTTTTTTGAGTGAGAGTGAGATAGTGAAACCTTTGTTTTTTGATGGCTCAATGTACACAAACTTTGTTTAATACACAAAGTTATTAAAAATATTGTATTAAATGACCTTCATGCTGTGTGTATAAGGTGTATATGAAACATAAATGAATTGTGTGAATGTAGACACACTTTGTTTAATGCACAAAGTTATAAAAAATATTGGATAAAATTACCTTCAGGCTGTGTGTATAAGGTGTATATGTAACATAAATGCATTCTGTGCTTAGATTTAGGTCCCATCGCCATGATATCTCATTATGGTATGCAATTATTCCAAAATACGGAAAAATCCCATATCCAAAATACCTCTGGTCCTAAGCATTTTGGATAAGGGAGACTCAACCTGTATAGCTCTTCACAGTCCGGATGGTTTGGAAATATGTTTTTTTAATATTTACAGCCTCAGGTATCCTACTGGAGAAGAGGAATGACTGGAGCCTTGAACTTCTACTGGAGAAGAGTACCGGCTGGTGCCAGGGACAAGGTAAGTACAGGTTGAGTATCCCATATCCAAATATTACGATACACAGAATATTCCGAAATACAGATTTTTTTAATTAAGACTGAGATAGTGAAACCTTTGTTTTCTGATGGATTAATGTACACAAACTTTGTTTAATACCTTGGGGCAGATGTATTAACCTTGGGGCAGATGTATTAAGTCTGGAGAAGGGATAAAGAAGTGATAAAGCGGTGATAAGTGGAAGGTGATAACGCACCAGCCAATCAGCTCCTAACTGTCAATTTACATACTGTAGCTGATTGGCTGGTGCGCTATCACCTTGCACTTATCACCCCTTTATCACTTCTTCATGCCTTCTCCAGACTTAATACATCTGCCCCAAGGTTACTAAAAATATTATATTAAATGACCTTCAGACTGTGTGTATAAGGTGTATATGAAACATAAATGCATTCTGTGCTTAGACTTGGGTCCCATCCCCATGATATCTCATTATGGAATGCAATTATTCCAAAATACGGAAAAATCCGATATCCAAACTATTTCTGGTCCCAAGCATTTTGGAAATGAGATACTCAACCTATAAATTACATTCTAAGTATGTACCCTCTATTCGAGTATAAGTGTGTAATAAAGTGTTATAACAGTAGGCGTGTGTGTATCTTGTGGTAATTAGCTGTTAGTTGGGGAGTGTTAATGCTTTGGCCAGGGTGACTCTGTCAAGTGTGTCTTCTGGCTGTGATTATTACCCACTTGCTAGTGCAGCCCGATGCTAGTTCAGTAAATATGGGGGACCCCCTGCATTTTTTCCTATAGTTTTTTGAACCAGAGCCGCCTCAAAGAGCTCGGGGCTGGTTATGCTTGTGGGGGGACTCAACACATTTTTTTTTCTGATTTTTAACTCTTTCTTTAATTTTACACACAGAGTAGCACTGCACAGATCACATTACTCTGTGCACTGTGCAGGCATTTCAAAAGACGCCGCTCAGGGGAACGTCTATTTCTAAAGCGTATTTGGTCCCAGTTTGCTCTGTGTTTAAAAACACAATTGTTAATAAATTTCCATGTTGTATTCTTTTCTATACTTGCAAATTGGTTCGATGGTGTATTGAAATGTATTTGTATGCACATGTGTTTTACAGATGTATTCATGATTTTACTCTCATGTTTGACTTTAGTAAATCTATGATTTTGAAAATAAAAGGCTAAACACATCTGTGAATGCAATCTTGGGCAAACATGATTGTTAGTAAATTTATCCCAAAGTACTTTACATTTGCATTTAAGAAACACAAGATAAAAAAATAATTTTTTACAGAAAAAATTTAGTCAACTAATCCACTGCTGTAACTCAGCGAGAGAGCTATTATAGGGTTCATAGTACCTGGAGCAAAAGACATATACAGTTATGTATCATCTGCATAGTAGTGGCAGACATCTCATCATTTCACCTATTGGTAGCATGTATACTGCAAAAAGCATGGGAGATACAATAGGATTTCTTGTGGAACACCACATAACAATGACACTGGCGATGATGAGTATACTCTAGAACAGGGCTGGCCAAACCGGTCCTCGAGATCTACCAACAGTTCATGTTTTCCAGGCCTCCTGGATATCTGTAGAATTGCCAGTTAGGAATGAATGCAGCACATCTTAATTAGTAATTACTACACCTGTGCTCCAGCTAGGAGGTCTGGAAAATGTGAACTGTTGGTAGATCTCGAGGACTGGTTTGGCCAGCTCTGCTCTAGAAGATACTCTCTGTTACCTGCCACTGAGAAGTAATTTAAATCAGCTGAGGACTGTGCTATCCAGTCTACAGAAACTTTTCAGGCACTCAATTAGAACTCTATGATTCTTGTTATCGAATGCTGCAGAGAGATCCAGAAAGATTACAACTGATTAGTCTCCTCTGTCTCAAGCCATCAGAAGATGTTGTTTCAGTACTATGTCCTCTTCTGAATCCTGGCTGAAATGGATCGTAAATGTCATGGGCCTATTGTCACTGACCTAGGTTGGGGGTGTTGTGAACTCGGGGGTTCTTCCGATGGTAGGGAAGAGGAACCACAGTTGGGTCAGAACAGGGATGGCCTGATATAGGTCTTCCTCAAACAGAACTCTAACAGTAAGGTTTGGTGAAAATATTGAAGAACTTTATTGCAGGAAGGGAGCAACACAATGTCACATAGCAGAGAAGGAACGTATGGGGGAATGTCCAGGCCTATAGAAGAACTTGTAAGCAATGTTAAAGATTCCAGTAAATGAAGTACTTGTGAGTGATGGTAAAAGATACTGGTGACTGAAGAACTTGTGAGTGTTGTTTTTAAAGACACTGATGATTTGAAGAACTTGTGAACGGTGTTTAAAGACTCTGATGATTAATAGAACTTGAGAGCGGTGATTAAAGACACTGATGATTTGTAAAACTTGTGAGCGGTGGTTAAAGACACTGATGATTTGTAGAACTTGAGAGCGGTGGTTAAAGACACTGATGATTTGTATAACTTGAGAGCGGTGATTAAAGACACTGATGATTTGTATAACTTGAGAGCGGTGGTTAAAGACACTGACGATTTGTATAACTTGAGAGCGGTGTTTAAAGACACTGATAACATGTGGAACTTGAGAGCGGTGTTTAAAGACACTGGTAACTTGCAAAACTTGAGAGCGGTGTTTAAAGACACTGATAACTTGTGGAACTGCGGTGTTTAAAGACACTGGTAACTTGCAAAACTTGAGAGCGGTGTTTAAAGACACTGATGACTTGTAGAACTTGAGAGCGGCGTTTAGCCCGCAGTCCACGCTGACTCCAAGAAGCACTGGTGACTGGACCGCAGAGGAACACACCAGCCGCTGGGTATGCTGGAAACTGTGCAGCAACTGGCACCTGGAAGTGCCGGAGACACTGGGGTACAACTGCAGAGAGATTCGCCGGGAACAAGAGCACTGGCATCCACTTCAGGGGAAAAGACGATACTCAGGCGCCAAGGCTCTGCCCGGCATCTGATTTTGAATCTCCCGCCTCCGCTGGATTGGCGGAACAGTCTGATGACATCACCTGCTCCCCGCCCACGTGATGCCGGGTGTCATGGCGGCGCCCATGCCCCAGGGAACTGCCGGGAGCCGCGCCAGCCAGACGCTGGAGCCCGTGGCCCACCGAAGGCGGAGGCCGCAACACAGACCAGCAGGCACGCAGGGGTAAGCGCGGTGAACGCCGCCTCTGGCGTGTGACACCCATTATGTCAATGTACCTTATTCAAAGTTTGGGTGAGGCAGGGTCCAGGTCACAGGTGGTAGGACGAAACTGTCATGATCCTGTGCAGTTCCTGTGCTCTGCTTATGGTGTCATCCTCCTTGTGATTATCTGGGATAATTACCTATTTAAGCAGCTATAGGCTGAACATGGGACTTGCCATTTGTACCTTATTCACTGTGTTTAGGGCAAAATCATTAATTCGAAACCTGCGACTGTTACTCTGGCAGTTTCCCTGTACAAGATCCTGGTTCGTGCTTCCTGCTGTCCTTGAGACTTCCACCAGTGTGCACCTGTGTACAAGTTACTACAAGCTTGTCACGATCCGGGTATCTGGACGCCATTTCTTACCCATCAGATGCCTCCTAAGGCTGGCTCAGCGCTCCAGGACCGGATCCCATCTGTTATCCTAATGTTCACATTCCTGCATCCTCTCCTGTCTCTCTGAGACGCTGTCACAGTAACGCCTTATTACATCTGGCATGGCGTCTCCCGCGGCCTCCGCCGCCGTCCCTGAGCTTCTGCATGCAGAGTGTCAGAGTGGCGATTACGTCAGCCGCGGCCTCCGCTGTGTCCGCGTGGTTGGATGTGCACTTGTCAGCCTGGCGTCTCCTGTCTCCAGTGGCCGGCGCCGCCATTACTGTTTTCATTACCACATGGATTACAAACCAAACTTCCCTCCAAGTGTCTGCATGGGCGCAGCCATCTTGGATTCTGTCAGCTGATCATTTCCTCCAATCTGTTGTCAGTATTGTTAATCTGCATAATTGCCTAGCCAATCCCTTCCTTGCTGCAGGTATAAATACACTGTGCCTGAGCAAGGAAGGCGTCAGTGCTTTGGTTGTCAAACCTAGTTCCTGTTTGTCTCTCTCCTGTGACTGTCTTCCAGGTTCCAGCTCCTGTCTCAAGACTTCCACCATAGAGACCCGCACCAGCATTCCACCTGCGGTGTAGCCTGACTCTCCAATCCATTGTGGATTCATCTGTTTCCAGCTACAACATTTCCTGCTTCCAGCTCAGCTTCCAGCAGAGTACAGCTTCCCTTAAAGGGCCGGTGTCCTTTCTACACTTTACCACTCTCCACCGGTATTATTATTTCTCCGCTCTCAAGTTCTACATTTCAGTTCATATTTCATCGCTCCCAAGTTCATTTATTATTTAACTGGTTCCAGCCAGTATCCACTCCGTGCTAACAACAGTCTGGTTCCAGCCAGTATCCACAGCAGCTGTTTTACCTTCAGCAACCCAGCTTTTCCTGGAACACCAGCTGGCACAATCCTGGGTTATCTCCATTGCTACAGTCGGGCCTGGTAAGGACTTTCCATCTAGAAGATCATAAGAACTATCTCACACTACCAGTGCCCTGTGGCTCCTGCCATCCTGTAGTACCCAGGAACTGTATTTATTATTTGCTGACTTTTACGTTTTCTTTTACTGCTGCTGTGTTGCGGAGTTTTGTCATAATAAACATCATTGACTTTTATCCAAGTTGTCGTGGTCACGCCTTCGGGCAGTTATTATTCATGTTACTTACATGTCCAGGGGTCTGATACAACCTCCCAGGTTCCGGTACATCTCAGCCCCTACAACTGAGGCTGCCTCCCGTCAGCTCAGGCCCTCAGTTGTGACAGTAAGCACTGACCTAATGAATCCAGCCGGAGACCAGGATCAAGCGGCCAGGCCGATGCAAGAACTGGCAGCCCGACTAGAACATCAGGAGGCTGCACAGGGCCACATCATCCGCTGTCTCCAGGATCTCTCTACTCGGCTGGATGGGATTCAGACAACTCTCCGTGGATCAGGCGCATCTGGTGCGTCAACCACAGTGACTCCAGCTGTAACCCCACCCACCTTACCCATTTCTGCTCCACGTCTTCATCTTCCAACGCCAGCAAAATTTGACGGATCTCCAAGATTCTGCAGGGGATTTCTCAACCAGTGTGAGATTCAGTTTGAGCTACAACCTGGCAATTTTCCCAGTGACCGTACAAAAATTGCCTACATCATCTCTCTTCTCAGTGGCTCCGCCCTTGACTGGGCATCACCGTTATGGGAGAGGTCCGACACCCTGCTATCTTCTTACACTGCATTCGTGTCAACATTCAGGCGCATCTTCGACGAGCCAGGCCGGGTAACCTCAGCTTCATCCGAGATTCTCCGTTTACGCCAGGGGTCACGTACTGTAGGACAATATCTGATACAGTTCCAGATCCTGGCATCCGAACTGGCATGGAACGACGAGGCCCTGTATGCTGCATTCTGGCATGGCTTATCTGAGCTTATTAAAGATGAGTTAGCTACCAGAGACTTACCTTCTAAGTTAGATGAGCTAATCTCACTCTGCACGAAAGTTGATTTACGTTTCAGAGAGAGAGCAACTGAGCGTGGAAGATCATCTGCTCCAAAATCTTCTGCTCCTCCTCCTCGTCAACTGTCACCATCTAAAGATGAGCCCATGCAAATTGGCCGTTCCCGTTTAACTCCTGCTGAGCGCCGAAGACGTCTCTCTGAGTCTCTTTGTCTTTACTGTGCAGCTCCGTCTCACACCATCAATGCCTGTCCCGAACGTCCGGGAAAACTCCAAACCCTAGCTCGCCCAGGAGAGGGCCGGCTAGGAGTAATGATCTCCTCTCCATCTCCTCATGATTGTAATCTCCCAGTCTCGCTTCAAGTTGCTCAACGTTATCGGAACGTCATTGCTCTCCTTGATTCCGGAGCAGCTGGGAACTTTATTACTGAAGCCTATGTTAAACGGTGGTCCCTACCCACCGAGAGACTTCCTTCCTCCTTTTCCTTAACTGCCGTGGATGGCAGTAAAATTTTTGATACTGTTATTGCTCTAAGGACTCTACCAGTTCGTCTGAGAGTGGGAGTTCTTCATTCCGAACTTATTTCACTTTTAGTGATTCCAAGAGCCACACATCCTGTGGTCCTGGGCCTTCCATGGCTCCATGGCACAATCCTACAATTGATTGGACGACTACGCAAATCCTGGCATGGGGTTCCTCCTGTACAGAGACATGTTTGTTTAAAGTATTGCCTGTCTGTTCTTCCTCCCCCAGGTCGTCTGAGGTTCCACCTCCTCCATATCAAGATTTCACGGATGTGTTCAGTAAAGCTTCTGCTGATATCCTTCCTCCTCATAGAGAATGGGACTGCCCGATTGATCTCGTTCCAGGGAAGGTTCCACCTCGAGGCCGAACTTATCCGTTGTCTCTGCCTGAGACGCATTCTATGGAGGAATACATTAAAGAGAACCTAGCAAAGGGGTTCATTCGACCTTCTTCTTCCCCAGCCGGCGCAGGCTTCTTTTTTGTAAAAAAGAAAGATGGTGGTCTGCGGCCGTGCATCGACTACAGAGGTTTGAACGACATTACCATCAAGAACCGTTATCCTTTACCCCTGATTACTGAGCTCTTTGACAGAGTTAGCGGAGCTACCATCTTTACAAAGCTGGACTTGCGAGGTGCATACAATCTCATCCGGATCCGTGAGGGTGACGAGTGGAAGACCGCCTTTAACACCCGTGACGGACATTATGAGTACCTCGTCATGCCCTTCGGATTGAGCAATGCTCCAGCTGTCTTCCAGCATTTTGTCAATGAGATCTTCAGAGACATTCTATACCGTCATGTCGTGGTCTATCTAGACGATATCCTCATTTTTGCCAACGATTTAGAGGAACATCGTTTTTGGGTTAAAGAGGTTCTGTCCCGTCTCCGTGTCAATCATCTCTATTGCAAATTAGAAAAATGCGTCTTTGAAGTCAAGTCCATTCCGTTTCTAGGGTACATTGTGTCCGGTTCCGGACTAGAGATGGATCCTGAGAAACTACAAGCAATTCAGAATTGGCCGGTACCCTTAACCCTCAAAGGGGTCCAGAGGTTCTTAGGGTTCGCCAATTATTACCGAAAGTTTATACGAGACTTTTCCACCATTGTGGCGCCTATTACTGCTTTCACCAAGAAGGGTGCTAACCCGTCCAAGTGGTCTGAAGAAGCCATGCAAGCTTTTCATCTTTTAAAACAGAGGTTCATCTCTGCGCCTGTCCTGAAACAGCCTGACATCGACTCTCCTTTCATCCTAGAGGTGGATGCCTCCTCCGTTGGAGTAGGAGCGGTGTTATCTCAGAGGGCTAAAGATGGCCATTTACATCCTTGCAGTTTCTTCTCCCGGAAGTTCTCCCCAGCTGAGCGCAACTATGCCATTGGCGACCAGGAGTTGCTAGCCATCAAGCTCGCTCTAGAAGAGTGGAGGTATCTGTTGGAGGGAGCTTCTCATTTAATCACCATACTTACAGACCACAAGAACCTTTTATACCTGAAGGGCGCACAATGTCTCAACCCTCGTCAGGCCAGATGGGCACTTTTCTTTTCCAGGTTCGACTTTAAACTCCAGTTCTGTCCGGGCTCTCAGAATCGCAAGGCCGATGCCCTTTCCCGCTCATGGGAGCAAGAAAATGAGTCAGAGTCTTCAGACAAACATCCTATTATAAATCCGTTGGCATTCTCCACGGTAGGGATGGACTCTACGCCCCCATCAGGGAAAAGTTTTGTGAAGCCGGTGCTAAGGAAGAAGCTCATGCATTGGGCCCATGCTTCCCGTTTTGCCGGACATACAGGTATCCAAAAAACCCTGGAGTTTATCTCTAGGTCCTATTGGTGGCCAACTCTGAAAAAGGACGTCTTGGAGTTTATTGCATCTTGCCCAAAGTGTGCTCAACATAAAGTATCCCGCCAGTCGCCTGCGGGGCAACTGGTTCCACTATCCGTTCCCCGTCGACCATGGACCCACTTGTCGATGGATTTCATTACAGACTTACCCATGTGCAACAAGTTCAATACCATCTGGGTGGTAGTTGACCGGTTCACCAAGATGGCACACTTCATTCCTCTCACCGGTCTTCCGTCAGCTTCCAAGTTGGCTCAAGTATTCATACAAGAGATCTTCCGACTCCACGGTCTTCCTGAAGAAATTATCTCAGATCGAGGAGTTCAATTCACAGCCAAATTCTGGCGAAGTTTATGTCAAGTCCTCCAAGTCAAGCTAAAGTTTTCCACGGCTTACCATCCTCAGACCAATGGTCAAACCGAGAGGGTGAATCAGGACTTGGAGGCCTTCCTCCGCATCTATGTGTCCTCCTCTCAAGATGACTGGGTTCAATTACTTCCCTGGGCCGAGTTCTGTCATAACAACCAGTATCATTCTTCATCTGCTTCAACACCATTCTTCACTAACTTTGGATTCCACCCTAAAGTTCCTGAGTTCCAACCGCTTCCAGCAACTTCTGTTCCCGCAGTGGATATCACCTTGCATCAGTTTGCCAATATCTGGAAGAGCGTACGATCAGCTCTGCTCAAGGCATCGTTCAGGTACAAGAAGTTTGCGGATAAGAAGCGTCGAGCAGTTCCTGCTCTCAAGGTGGGTGATCGGGTATGGTTATCCACGAAGAATTTGAGGTTAAGAGTTCCCAGTATGAAGTTTGCACCTCGCTATATCGGTCCTTTCAAGATTGAACAAGTCATCAATCCTGTTGCTTACAGACTCCAGTTGCCTCCCTTCTTAAAAATACCCAGGACATTCCATGTTTCCCTGTTGAAACCGCTGATCTTGAATCGGTTTCATTCCTCACTTCCTCCAACTCCGAAAGTCCAAACTCAACGAGGCGTTGAGTATGAAGTGGCCAAGATCCTGGACTCACGTCACCGTTACGGTCAACTACAATATCTTATTGACTGGAAGGGTTATGGTCCTGAGGAACGTTCATGGACCAATGCTTCTGATGTCCATGCTCCTGCCTTGGTCCGGAGATTCCATTCCAAGTTTCCTCAAAAGCCAAAGAAGTGTCCTGGGGCCACTCCTAAAGGGGGGGGTGCTGTCACGATCCGGGTATCTGGACGCCATTTCTTACCCATCAGATGCCTCCTAAGGCTGGCTCAGCGCTCCAGGACCGGATCCCATCTGTTATCCTAATGTTCACATTCCTGCATCCTCTCCTGTCTCTCTGAGACGCTGTCACAGTAACGCCTTATTACATCTGGCATGGCGTCTCCCGCGGCCTCCGCCGCCGTCCCTGAGCTTCTGCATGCAGAGTGTCAGAGTGGCGATTACGTCAGCCGCGGCCTCCGCTGTGTCCGCGTGGTTGGATGTGCACTTGTCAGCCTGGCGTCTCCTGTCTCCAGTGGCCGGCGCCGCCATTACTGTTTTCATTACCACATGGATTACAAACCAAACTTCCCTCCAAGTGTCTGCATGGGCGCAGCCATCTTGGATTCTGTCAGCTGATCATTTCCTCCAATCTGTTGTCAGTATTGTTAATCTGCATAATTGCCTAGCCAATCCCTTCCTTGCTGCAGGTATAAATACACTGTGCCTGAGCAAGGAAGGCGTCAGTGCTTTGGTTGTCAAACCTAGTTCCTGTTTGTCTCTCTCCTGTGACTGTCTTCCAGGTTCCAGCTCCTGTCTCAAGACTACCACCATAGAGACCCGCACCAGCATTCCACCTGCGGTGTAGCCTGACTCTCCAATCCATTGTGGATTCATCTGTTTCCAGCTACAACATTTCCTGCTTCCAGCTCAGCTTCCAGCAGAGTACAGCTTCCCTTAAAGGGCCGGTGTCCTTTCTACACTTTACCACTCTCCACCGGTATTATTATTTCTCCGCTCTCAAGTTCTACATTTCAGTTCATATTTCATCGCTCCCAAGTTCATTTATTATTTAACTGGTTCCAGCCAGTATCCACTCCGTGCTAACAACAGTCTGGTTCCAGCCAGTATCCACAGCAGCTGTTTTACCTTCAGCAACCCAGCTTTTCCTGGAACACCAGCTGGCACAATCCTGGGTTATCTCCATTGCTACAGTCGGGCCTGGTAAGGACTTTCCATCTAGAAGATCATAAGAACTATCTCACACTACCAGTGCCCTGTGGCTCCTGCCATCCTGTAGTACCCAGGAACTGTATTTATTATTTGCTGACTTTTACGTTTTCTTTTACTGCTGCTGTGTTGCGGAGTTCTGTCATAATAAACATCATTGACTTTTATCCAAGTTGTCGTGGTCACGCCTTCGGGCAGTTATTATTCATGTTACTTACATGTCCAGGGGTCTGATACAACCTCCCAGGTTCCGGTACATCTCAGCCCCTACAACTGAGGCTGCCTCCCGTCAGCTCAGGCCCTCAGTTGTGACAAAGCTAATTGGATCCATTTATTTCCTAGGTTTGAACTCTTCATGTTTGGACTTCAACTGTTCTCAGCAAACCAAACTCGGCGCGAAATGTAATAGAGTGAGAGTATTAGAAAGTGAGAGATTTGGTAAGGTTATTTTTTTTTTTTTTAAAGTGGCAATCATTTTCACTGCAAAACCAGGTTGATCTTGCTGTGTAAATTCTTGCCACTTAAAAAAAATGAAAAACCTTACCAAATCTCTCACTTTCTGAAACTCTCACTCTGTTACATTTGGCCCTCTGTGTTTGTATCTGGGTTTACCTGAGTGCCTGAGTTTTCTGGCAAGTATTCCTATATCAATTTTAGTATTAGATATCTACAGGACACCAGCAGTTACCTATGAGACTGTTTCCTGTGCAATTAACCTAGATATCATTACAAGTTCTCTTCTGTGAAATACTGTACCCTGTTAATATCTGTGCCTGTTTTCTACAAGGACTCTGCATTTGCCATATTGCACCTGTTCACTATTTGGTTTGTAGAATTTAATTGCAGTGAGTTCAGTGAGTACACTAGAACTTAATTACAGTGAGATACTTTACAGTTAGCCTAATTCAATTACTACGGGACTTTGGGCTTGATTCAGGTTTGAAATATAAAATCTAAATCTCTCTGCACATGTTACATCTGCCCCAGCTGCAGTGCAACATGGCTTTGCCCATTTGTGTGCTTTTGTGCTTTGCTAATAAACCTGAATCAGGCCCTTTGTTCATTACATTTCCAGTGTTTCAGCAATTATCAGAATAATCCAGTGATCTTGTTTATTTGCATCCCTGTGCTTTTGTATCCACCTGTTATTTAGCCTACCATAATATCTGCTCATTCCTGCACTACTCTGTGTGACAATGAAAAACTACTATATACTGACAATTATGGTATTAGTATTGTTCCCTAAGCATGTGACAATATCATCTGGCCCAACAAGTGCAGTGGTAAAGAGGCTGATAACAGACTGCCTGAGGAAATATTTTCCCCATCTGTTAAACCTCAAGCTCCTGGGTCCCATTATTTAATGGATTCAGTGAAATTGTGCAATTTTAGATGAGTGCTGGCCCAACTACAGAGTCAGTTATCAAGCATACTATGTTTTCTTTCTGAGTTTCTAGAGGGATTTCCAGTCCCGTCAATACAGCTTACCAGGTTCCTTCTCCTAAGATGCCCTCAGGGAAGAAAATTGTGTTTAAGTAAGAGACTGTGATTTCCAAACATTCAATTCAGCTCCAGGTATCCACACATTTCAGAGCTTCCAATGACCTAGTCTCTCAAGAGCAAAACACTGGTATTGTAGGGACAACAAATTCTGTCTGTGCTGCGGCGGTCCAGGACATTTCATTCAAGCCCAAGTTCCATTGTTGCAATGGCAGCCCAATTTTCCAGTATTGGGGTGCCAGCCAAAGGTCCCAGTATTGGGGTGCCAGCCAAAGGTCCCAGTATTGGGTGCCAGCCCAAACTCCCGATGTTGGTGTGCCAGCCCAAGTCCTGGAGTTAGGGCTCCAGTCCAAGTTCCCAGTAAAGAGCATCAGCCCAAGTATCAAGTTTCGGGGTACAACCCTAAGTCCTGTGCGCCGTCAGTCCCACAGTTCCAGTGTCAACCTGAGGTGCAGATTCCGAGTTTCCAGCCACAGGTGGGGGTTCTGAGTTTCCAGCTCCAGGAGCGGGTTCTGAGTTTGCCAGTCCCAAGAAGGGACTTTTGTCTACTGGTCCCAAGGAGGGACTTCTGTCTACCAGTCCTGAGGAGGAACTTCTGTCTACCGGTTCTATCAGTCCCAAAGATGGGCTTCAGTATACTGGTCCACAGGAGATACTTCTGTTTGCAGTCCCTGAAAGGGGTTCTGAATTTTCCACTTTAACAAGGGGTTCAGAGCCTGAGTTACTTTACAAGTGTGCCACAGATGTCTCCAGTGCCTCAGCTCCAGAGGAGGTCTCAGGTGCCTCATCTCCAGAGAGAGTCTCCAATGCCTCAATCCCTAGGAGCGGCCTCCAAGTGTCCTGCCCTAGGAGGGGTCTCCAAGTATCCTGCCCCGGAGGGGTCTCCAGGTGTCCTGCCTATCCCTGTTGGGGACTCCAGCCTGCCAGTTTTTGAGAGGGTGCCATCCTTCTAGTTTGCTAAAATGCCAAAAATTAACTCACAGTTATTCCCTTGGCTTCAAGCATGAGGTTCTGTTTGCGCTGGCCTTCTAGCATGACATTCCTTCTGCTCTTGTCTTAGGGAATGAGGTTCCATCAACCCTTGCCTTTGGGCATGAGGATCCATCTGCCCATGCCTTTGGACATGAGGTCCTGTTCACTTCTGCCTTTGGTCTTGAGGAAAGTACCCTTGTGTTGGCCGCCACAGGACTTTGTTAATTACATTTTCAGAGTTTCAGCATTTATCAGCAAAATCCAGGACATTGATTAGCTTTATAAAATGAAATTCATTATTACCTTGATTAGCTTTATAAAATTAAGATTTTATTACCAAAAACAAAATAAACTCATGTAAAAAAAATTCTAATATGCTTACCAGTTATTTTTGTCCTTTAGCTTCCTCGACTGCTGGGGTAGTCAGTTCCATTTGATCAATATTACCTATTGTACCAAAATGTCAATACATGCTTTAATATTATTTTACAATTGGCAATAATAAAAAAGAAATTCTAACTACTGGACATTCCTCTGTCTAGTTCTTCAACAGGAGTAATTTTCTCTCTACACTGATCTGAAGATTTGGGTTTCATCTGCAGAATGGTGGTACTGGAGGCCAAAGGAGCTGATGAGATCATTATGGGAGGAGAGGTAAAGAGAGAAGAAAAGGTCCCTTAAAACAAACCATTGAGAAATACCTACAGATAAAGGAGAAGGTGGGAAGGTAGAGTCTAAGGATGACACTGAAAAAGAGCAGTTAGATAGGTAGACAAAAAGGAGAGAACAGGGTTTCAGCAACAGAAAGGCTAGAGTGTCTGAATGAAGAGAGAGTCATCTACAATATCAAAGGCTGCTGATAGGTCCAAGAGGATGAGTAGAGAGTGTTAGAAATTATGTGTGTGCAGATGTTGATATTACAGAGTTATATAGGCACACACCAGCGTATGACTCAAACCCAGTTACTTAACCAGTTGTGTTGGTTTATTGAAATATAGCAGGGACAGCCGTACTCACTGTTATCAAATTGATTCAAGTTTTTTTTCCATTTATAAACAAAATAACATAAATAAAAGTAACTGGAACCAGTGATATAGTCTGGGACAACGAGCGGGACACCTCTGTAAAGGGGGAGGGGAGAGACATTTTGTGATACCAGCTACTGTACATCCTTTTTAGCATGGGTCAGAATTTTGCCCACAGAATGCCATGCACCCCTCCAGTATAAATTATCACTATTCACACCCTCTTTGCAGTGGGTGCTAGGATAAAGCAGGGGTTTAAACAATATTGCCCACCAGCTACATGTGGCCATGTACGCAATCTGGGTCAAGCTTGTTCCCACCACACTGCAACCTGCACATAACCCACCCAAAAATGGGATGTAAAGAGTCACCAAAAATGAATTATAACTGGTATAAGAACTGGGATGGGCAAAATGTTGCCCATGAACTGCCGCAATCACCCATTCAGGTTCATCTTACCACATGTGGTACTTAAAAAAAAGGCTTTATGTTTCCCCCAGCACCCTGAATGATAACAGTAACCAGATTTAAATCCCACACAATATTAGAATTCAGAGATCTCAGTTACATATATTTGCGCAAATGTATGAATAAGCTCCAAAGCCATGTCAAGGATTCTCTGTATATTTGTGGTCCCTTGCGCTATATCTAGGTGCAGGGTGTGGCACCCAAAAAAATCAGCATAAGCCAGAAATCCCAGTGCAGCATACCAGTGAAAAAACTATAGTGTTAATAAATTAGTGTTAGGATGCTGAAACTATAAAGGAAGTGAAACAAAAATTAGATGTAATTAAAATGGAAAAATAGTGTTAAAGAAATTAGTAAGTGATAAGTGTTAATAGAATGTAAAGGTATGCCACACTAAAGCCATCCAGCTCAGCCAGTCTAGAGGCACCACACCCAGGCTTGGACTGGCCCACAGGGATACAGGGGAATCCACCGGTGGTCCCCACTGCCTGGGGCCCCACCTCCTGCTCTAAGGATCAGGTTCCAGACTGTACATTTGAATTATACATTATACATATGTTATTTTATACTGGACTATGGTGTGTTTTCTACAGTGCATCGCTGTTATTAATCTGATACAGTATCATGCTTGCAGCAGATGAATTTACTGTATATATTTATGAAGGGGTCCAGACGTTGCACTCTCTAATGGTTAGTCAAACCAATGAGGTGGCAGGCCACACCCCCTTTGTGGATTGACCACACCACTAAACATGGGCCCCTATCACTGCATTCCCCCGGTGGGCCCTACATGCCCCAGTCCGACACTGACCACACCCCACACCTCCATAACCCCAATCTGGGTCTATGATTAACCAGCAAGGAGCCACATGTGGCACTTGACAGTTTACTAAGGTGGTCCCCTTTTTGAAATAAACACCCACCAATGGTTTAAAGTGGTAAATTGTTAACTAAGCACCAGCAATACCTGGAAATCATTGACTGTTTTGGCATGCATGCATTTGTAGATCTACAAGCGCCAGCATTTCTAGACCTTGCTGGAGCCTGAAGAACTACAAGCCCAACATGCTCTGGCAGCTACAACCTGTTGGAACATGTAGTTCCACAACCACTTCCTGTAGTGAGGCCATTCCTGGGTCGTTTTTTTTATCCCGGGATTCAGTATTAAGGATTCAAATCCAGTAGTGCAAAAAATTAGACAATGTTTTATACACAAATCCATTGTTTACCATTTTTGTCCTCATAAATCCAAAATCTTTTGTCTTGCGATCTCAAAGTAATCAGATATGAAGAAAAAAATGAGAAGTACTTGCTGCTACAGTGAAGTGGGCAGAATGAGGAGATAATAATGGGATTCGTGAGTCTGTAGGGGGAGGAGCCAATAAGATGTGTTGCATTTTGCTATGACAAGGGTGGGGCCTAATGACTTGAAGAGTCTAGTCCCACCAATGTAGTTGTCTTCTGCGTCTCTCCTCTACGGCATTCTCCCAGAGAGGAGAAATGAAAAGTCATCAAATATGAGAGAGATGATAATAAGAACCCAAGTGGATTGGTGCATCTGCAATGCTTAGCAAAGCAGAGGCAAATAAAATACATATATATATATATATATTTTTTATGATACCATTTTAGAAACTAGACTATACAGTATGCATAAGCTTTCACTTGTCCAAAGTAATTTGAAGTAAAAAGAGTGTGTAGTGCAGTGTAAAATCATCTTCAAAACACTGTTGGGTTTCAGGGCTTTTTCATAAATAGCTGTGTTTCCACCATCTGCATCCAATCCCATGCAGCCATCATTATTAACTTTACATATACCTCAGGTTAGGTGAACACGTAACTCAGACCCCTCCAAGAGGCTGCACTTGAGGCTATTTTAGTCACACTCTGTGAACTCTTACATGGGATGTGTTTAATTTGCCGGCAGTCTGGATCCCGGAGGCCAGGATACCGACACGGGAATCCCGACAGCTGGCAATGCCGCCAGCTGGAATCCTGGCGCAGCAGGGCTATTTCCACTTGTGGGTGTCCGTGACACCTATAGAGTTGGAATAGATCCTGTGGTGAGCGCAGCGGGCCACCGAGCCCTCAGCATAGTGAGCACAGCGAGCCCGCAAGGGGACTATTAGTGCTCGCCCCGCTGCCGGTATTCTGACGGGCGGGATGCCGCTGTCGGGATATGGACAGCTGGTATCCCGTCTGCTGGTAAAGCATATTGAATTCCTCCCATGCCCACACTATGCTTTACTGTATTTTTTCTGTGACTGCATGCCCACTGTGATTGCAAGACCACTACCCCACTTCCCACTACACGTTATTTCCAGCCCCGTGTTATCCCTCTAGTCACAGACAGTCTCAAGGCACATTTTAAACAGGAAAAAGAAGCAGATTGTGAAAATCCACGCATATACAGTGTGAAACATTGCAACTTCAGAGAAAAAAAATTGGTAAGTCGCTTTTCAGGCTGACTCTTAATAAGGAGGGGGGAGGGGTGTACTAAGCCTTAGAAAACTGATACAGTGGAAAGAGATAAAATACCAGCCAATCAGTTCCTAACTACCATGTTACAGGCTGTGTTTGAAAAGTGACAGGATCTGTTCGGTTGGTAGTTTATCTCTCTCCTATGTCATATCATTATGGGGTTGATTTATCAAGCAGTAAAAAGAGTGGAGAAGTGGTCCAGTGAGATGTTGCCCATTGCAACCAATCAGCAGTGATGTAACATTTATCAAGCACGTTCTATAAAATGATAGGTATAAGCTTATTGGTTGCTAGGGGCAACATCTTGAATGGTCCAATTCTCCACTCTTTACTTTGCTTGCTAAATCAACTGTAACAGTGCTTTATCTACAGTGCCTGCTATACTGCTGTTTTATATGCAGCTTATACCTTACCATCTATTCAGAGATATAGGTCCATCCAGTCATGGATTGGAATGGAAAACCAGCCCAGGAAATTTATGGAAACAGCCCTAATAAGGGTTCGTTCTAAAGAGGGGGTGGGGTCCCTCCTCATAGGGACTTATTGTACGCAAATGCGGACTTCCTTGCATCTTTTGCTGCAGACTAGGGGCAGATTGGGAACTAAAAGTGGCACTGTAAAATTTTGTAGAAGCGGCCCGACATGGGCAGCACAAGAGGTATAACATATCGTGTAGCCATGGCAGCATCATTGGATTGCAGTGTTGCTGAACTGCAGAGATGGAATAATAGAGTGAATGGGGAAAATGCAGTATACTGAGTGTGGTGGGCTGCCTGACATGTGGGGGATGGGGCCACATGACAACACACAACACAAGCCCCATAGACATGTCGGCCTACCAGGAATATTCCTGGTGAGTCCTATGGCCAATCCGCCTGTGGGTCCATCTGTAATAGGATTACTCATGGGGCAATGTAAATATTCTTCTTTTTTGTGTTTAAAATGTGTTTGTCCCTGGAAGTGGCTCTATTTTACGGTGTTGGCAAATTTAGCTCATTCTGTATATCTTATGCAATGACATTGTGATTGAATTGAATGCAAATCAGCTGTATACAGTATGTTCCTGCACTGTGTGCATGGAAATAGATGCATATATTCACCCCCGGCCATTTCTAGACAATTTGTCTCTTAGTGCAAACACTAAATAATGCACACCACAGGTTCCCCCCCCCCCCCTCCCACACACACACACACATTGTAAGAAAATATTTTTTTTTTTGCTTGCGTCGAAGGCGCGCACTCTTGCAAAAGGTACATAGCTCCTGCAATGGGTGCGACCTTGCAGGAAAAGACTACCTTATAACACCGACACTTTAGTGCCTCTTTCTACATATTATACAACACATAGTAATGCCCTTTGCACCATATTATGCCCCATACAGTAATGCCCCTTGCCCCCCCAATTATGACCCACACAGGGCCAGATTAACAATGGGGCAGATGGAGCTACAGCTACAGTAATGCCTCTGATACAATATTATGACTCACATAGTAATGCCCCTTACAATTATGCCACACTACCTGCTCATTGCCAGGGGTTTGATGCCACCGCCGTCGTCCCAGCACTGCTGCGCTGTTCGCGCCTGCCTCCTCAGTCTAGTAAATGTCCCTCCCAAAATGGTGTCATATTTGTCAATATCATTAGGGTGCACTTGCACTAGAGATGAGCGCCGGAAATTTTTCGGGTTTTGTGTTTTGGTTTTGGGTTCGGTTCCGCGGCCGTGTTTTGGGTTCGACCGCGTTTTGGCAAAACCTCACCGAATTTTTTTTGTCGGATTCGGGTGTGTTTTGGATTCGGGTGTTTTTTTAAAAAAACCCTAAAAAACAGCTTAAATCATAGAATTTGGGGGTAATTTTGATCCCAAAGTATTATTAACCTCAAAAAACATAATTTACACTCATTTTCAGCCTATTCTGAACACATCACACCTCACAATATTATTTTTAGTCCTAAAATTTGCACCGAGGTCGCTGTGTGAGTAAGATAAGCGACCCTAGTGGCCGACACAAACACCGGGCCCATCTAGGAGTGGCACTGCAGTGTCACGCAGGATGGCCCTTCCAAAAAACCCTCCCCAAACAGCACATGACGCAAAGAAAAAAAGAGGCGCAATGAGGTAGCTGACTGTGTGAGTAAGATTAGCGACCCTAGTGGCCGACACAAACACCGGGCACATCAAGGAGTGGCACTGCAGTGTCACGCAGGATGTCCCTTCCAAAAAACCCTCCCCAAACAGCACATGACGCAAAGAAAAAAAGAGGCGCAATGAGGTAGCTGTGTGAGTAAGATTAGCGACCCTAGTGGCCGACACAAACACCGGGCCCATCTAGGAGTGGCACTGCAGTGTCACGCAGGATGTCCCTTCCAAAAAACCCTCCCCAATCAGCACATGATGCAAAGAAAAAGAAAAGAAAAAAGAGGTGCAAGATGGAATTATCCTTGGGCCCTCCCACCCACCCTTATGTTGTATAAACAAAACAGGACATGCACACTTTAACCAACCCATCATTTCAGTGACAGGGTCTGCCACACGACTGTGACTGATATGACGGGTTGGTTTGGACCCCCCCCAAAAAAGAAGCAATTAATCTCTCCTTGCACAAACTGGCTCTACAGAGGCAAGATGTCCACCTCATCTTCACCCTCCGATATATCACCGTGTACATCCCCCTCCTCACAGATTATCAATTCGTCCCCACTGGAATCCACCATCTCAGCTCCCTGTGTACTTTGTGGAGGCAATTGCTGCTGGTCAATGTCTCCGCGGAGGAATTGATTATAATTCATTTTAATGAACATCATCTTCTCCACATTTTCTGGATGTAACCTCGTACGCCGATTGCTGACAAGGTGAGCGGCGGCACTAAACACTCTTTCGGAGTACACACTTGTGGGAGGGCAACTTAGGTAGAATAAAGCCAGTTTGTGCAAGGGCCTCCAAATTGCCTCTTTTTCCTGCCAGTATAAGTACGGACTGTGTGACGTGCCTACTTGGATGCGGTCACTCATATAATCCTCCACCATTCTATCAATGTTGAGAGAATCATATGCAGTGACAGTAGACGACATGTCCGTAATCGTTGTCAGGTCCTTCAGTCCGGACCAGATGTCAGCATCAGCAGTCGCTCCAGACTGCCCTGCATCACCGCCAGCGGGTGGGCTCGGAATTCTGAGCCTTTTCCTCGCACCCCCAGTTGCGGGAGAATGTGAAGGAGGAGATGTTGACAGGTCGCGTTCCGCTTGACTTGACAATTTTGTCACCAGCAGGTCTTTCAACCCCAGCAGACCTGTGTCTGCCGGAAAGAGAGATCCAAGGTAGGCTTTAAATCTAGGATCGAGCACGGTGGCCAAAATGTAGTGCTCTGATTTCAACAGATTGACCACCCGTGAATCCTTGTTAAGCGAATTAAGGGCTGCATCCACAAGTCCCACATGCCTAGCGGAATCGCTCCGTGTTAGCTCCTTCTTCAATGCCTCCAGCTTCTTCTGCAAAAGCCTGATGAGGGGAATGACCTGACTCAGGCTGGCAGTGTCTGAACTGACTTCACGTGTGGCAAGTTCAAAGGGCATCAGAACCTTGCACAACGTTGAAATCATTCTCCACTGCACTTGAGACAGGTGCATTCCATCTCCTATATCGTGCTCAATTGTATAGGCTTGAATGGCCTTTTGCTGCTCCTCCAACCTCTGAAGCATATAGAGGGTTGAATTCCACCTCGTTACCACTTCTTGCTTCAGATGATGGCAGGGCAGGTTCAGTAGTTTTTGGTGGTGCTCCAGTCTTCTGTACGTGGTGCCTGTACGCCGAAAGTGTCCCGCAATTTTTCTGGCCACCGACAGCATCTCTTGCACGCCCCTGTCGTTTTTTAAAAAATTCTGCACCACCAAATTCAAGGTATGTGCAAAACATGGGACGTGCTGGAATTTGCCCATATTTAATGCACACACAATATTGCTGGCGTTGTCCGATGCCACAAATCCACAGGAGAGTCCAATTGGGGTAAGCCATTCCGCGATGATCTTCCTCAGTTGCCGTAAGAGGTTTTCAGCTGTGTGCGTATTCTGGAAAGCGGTGATACAAAGCGTAGCCTGCCTAGGAAAGAGTTGGCGTTTGCGAGATGCTGCTACTGGTGCCGCCGCTGCTGTTCTTGCGGCGGGAGTCCATACATCTACCCAGTGGGCTGTCACAGTCATATAGTCCTGACCCTGCCCTGCTCCACTTGTCCACATGTCCGTGGTTAAGTGGACATTGGGTACAACTGCATTTTTTAGGACACTGGTGAGTCTTTTTCTGACGTCCGTGTACATTCTCGGTATCGCCTGCCTAGAGAAGTGGAACCTAGATGGTATTTGGTAACGGGGGCACACTGCCTCAATAAATTGTCTAGTTCCCTGTGAACTAACGGCGGATACCGGACGCACGTCTAACACCAACATAGTTGTCAAGGACTCAGTTATCCGCTTTGCAGTAGGATGACTGCTGTGATATTTCATCTTCCTCGCAAAGGACTGTTGAACAGTCAATTGCTTACTGGAAGTAGTACAAGTGGGCTTACGACTTCCCCTCTGGGATGACCATCGACTCCCAGCGGCAACAACAGCAGCGCCAGCAGCAGTAGGCGTTACACGCAAGGATGCATCGGAGGAATCCCAGGCAGGAAAGGACTCGTCAGACTTGCCAGTGACATGGCCTGCAGGACTATTGGCATTCCTGGGGAAGGAGGAAATTGACACTGAGGGAGTTGGTGGGGTGGTTTGCGTGAGCTTGGTTACAAGAGGAAGGGATTTACTGGTCAGTGGACTGCTTCCGCTGTCACCCAAAGTTTTTGAACTTGTCACTGACTTATTATGAATGCGCTGCAGGTGACGTATAAGGGAGGATGTTCCGAGGTGGTTAACGTCCTTACCCCTACTTATTACAGCTTGACAAAGGGAACACACGGCTTGACACCTGTTGTCCGCATTTCTGGTGAAATACCTCCACACCGAAGAGCTGATTTTTTTGGTATTTTCACCTGGCATGTCAACGGCCATATTCCTCCCACGGACAACAGGTGTCTCCCCGGGTGCCTGACTTAAACAAACCACCTCACCATCAGAATCCTCCTGGTCAATTTCCTCCCCAGCGCCAGCAACACCCATATCCTCCTCATCCTGGTGTACTTCAACACTGACATCTTCAATCTGACTATCAGGAACTGGACTGCGGGTGCTCCTTCCAGCACTTGCAGGGGGCATGCAAATAGTGGAAGGCGCATGCTCTTCACGTCCAGTGTTGGGAAGGTCAGGCATCGCAAACGACACAATTGGACTCTCCTTGTGGATTTGGGATTTCAAAGAACGCACAGTTCTTTGCGGTGCTTTTGCCAGCTTGAGTCTTTTCAGTTTTCTAGCGAGAGGCTGAGTGCTTCCATCCTCATGTGAAGCTGAACCACTAGCCATGAACATAGGCCAGGGCCTCAGCCGTTCCTTGCCACTCCGTGTGGTAAATGGCATATTGGCAAGTTTACGCTTCTCCTCCGACAATTTTATTTTAGGTTTTGGAGTCCTTTTTTTTCTGATATTTGGTGTTTTGGATTTGACATGCTCTGTACTATGACATTGGGCATCGGCCTTGGCAGACGACGTTGCTGGCATTTCATCGTCTCGGCCATGACTAGTGGCAGCAGCTTCAGCACGAGGTGGAAGTGGATCTTGATCTTTCCCTAATTTTGGAACCTCAACTTTTTTGTTCTCCATATTTTATAGGCAGAACTAAAAGGCACCTCAGGTAAACAATGGAGATGGATGGATTGGATACTAGTATACAATTATGGACGGACTGCCACGGTTAGGTGGTATAAAAAAACCACGGTTAGGTGGTATATATTATAATAATAATACAATTATGGATGGACGGACTGCCTGCCGACTGCCGACACAGAGGTAGCCACAGCCGTGAACTACCGCACTGTACACTGGTTGATAAAGAGATAGTAGTATACTCGTAACAACTAGTATGACACTATGACGACGGTATAAAGAATGAAAAAAAAACCACGGTTAGGTGGTATATATTATAATAATAATACAATTATGGATGGACGGACTGCCTGCCGACTGCCGACACAGAGGTAGCCACAGCCGTGAACTACCGCACTGTACACTGGTTGATAAAGAGATAGTAGTATACTCGTAACAACTAGTATGACACTATGACGACGGTATAAAGAATGAAAAAAAAACCACGGTTAGGTGGTATATATTATAATAATAATACAATTATGGATGGACGGACTGCCTGCCGACTGCCGACACAGAGGTAGCCACAGCCGTGAACTACCGCACTGTACACTGGTTGATAAAGAGATAGTAGTATACTCGTAACAACTAGTATGACACTATGACGACGGTATAAAGAATGAAAAAAAAACCACGGTTAGGTGGTATATATTATAATAATAATACAATTATGGATGGACGGACTGCCTGCCGACTGCCGACACAGAGGTAGCCACAGCCGTGAACTACCGCACTGTACACTGGTTGATAAAGAGATAGTAGTATACTCGTAACAACTAGTATGACACTATGACGACGGTATAAAGAATGAAAAAAAAACCACGGTTAGGTGGTATATATTATAATAATAATACAATTATGGATGGACGGACTGCCTGCCGACTGCCGACACAGAGGTAGCCACAGCCGTGAACTACCGCACTGTACACTGGTTGATAAAGAGATAGTAGTATACTCGTAACAACTAGTATGACACTATGACGACGGTATAAAGAATGCAAAAAAAACCACAGTTAGGTGGTATATATTATAATAATAATACAATTATGGATGGACGGACTGCCTGCCGACTGCCGACACAGAGGTAGCCACAGCCGTGAACTACCGCACTGTACACTGGTTGATAAAGAGATAGTAGTATACTCGTAACAACTAGTATGACACTATGACGGTATAAAGAATGAAAAAAAAACCACGGTTAGGTGGTATATATTATAATAATAATACAATTATGGATGGACGGACTGCCTGCCGACTGCCGACACAGAGGTAGCCACAGCCGTGAACTACCGCACTGTACACTGGTTGATAAAGAGATAGTAGTATACTCGTAACAATTAGGATGACACTATGACGGTATAAAGAATGAAAAAAAAACCACGGTTAGGTGGTAGGTATATAATAATAAATAATACAATTCTGGTCGGACGGACTGCCTGCCGTGTGCCGACACAGAGGTAGCCACAGCCGTGAACTACCGCACTGTACACTGGTTGATAAAGAGATAGTAGTATACTCGTAACAATTAGGATGACACTATGACGGTATAAAGAATGAAAAAAAAAACACGGTTAGGTGGTAGGTATATAATAATAAATAATACAATTCTGGTCGGACGGACTGCCTGCCGTGTGCCGACACAGAGGTAGCCACAGCCGTGAACTACCGCACTGTACACTGGTTGATAAAGAGATAGTAGTATACTCGTAACAATTAGGATGACACTATGACGGTATAAAGAATGAAAAAAAAACCACGGTTAGGTGGTAGGTATATAATAATAAATAATACAATTCTGGTCGGACGGACTGCCTGCCGTGTGCCGACACAGAGGTAGCCACAGCCGTGAACTACCGCACTGTACTGTGTCTGCTGCTAATATAGACTGGTTGATATTTAAAGAGATATTAGTAGTATACAACAATACTATACTGGTGGTCAGGCACTGGTCACCACTCCTGCAGCAAAAGTGTGCACTGTTAATTAATATAATTGTACTCCTGGCTCCTGCTAACAACCTGCAGTGCTCCCCAGTCTCCCCCACAATTAATTATAAGCTTTTAATTTATACATTGATGACTGTGCAGCACACTGGGCTGAGCTGAGTGCACACAGACTGAGTCACACTGTGTGACTGACTGTGCTGTGTATCGTTTTTTTTTTCAGGCAGAGAACGGATATAGCAGAGAGAAGTGAACGGATATATTATATTAAATAAAAGTTAACTAGCAACTGCACTGGTCACTGACTGTGGTAAACTAACTCTGTCTGCGACTCTGCACAATCTCTCTCTATCTAATCTATCTATCTCTATTCTAATGGAGAGGACGCCAGACACGTCCTCTCCCTATCAATCTCAATGCACGAGTGAAAATGGCGGCGACGCGCGGCTCCTTATATAGAATCCGAGTCTCGCGATAGAATCCGAGCCTCGCGAGAATCCGACAGCGTCATGATGACGTTCGGGCGCGCTCGGGTTAACCGAGCAAGGCGGGAAGATCCGAGTCGCTCGGACCCGTGGAAAAAAAAGTGAAGTTCGTGCGGGTTCGGATTCAAAGAAACCGAACCCGCTCATCTCTAACTTGCACCAGCCTATACATGGCACATTTAGCTTGCTGTTCTGTCTACATGACTTCACTAACCTTTGTCTGTGTGAAAGCACCCTGTTACAGCCCAGGTGTGGTTTTTCACTCCCAAGTGTAGAGGCAACTGAAATGTGTACTCAGCATCTCCCATACTTTCCTGCTTTCCTGCACTTAGTTCTAGTATTAAAACATGCAAGATCTGCCAACAGACATACATACAACAGCATCATCCGGCCATAGGTCTTTTTTATTCCACCGGCTTTCTAAACTAATTGTAATGGACTATGGAAAATGTGTAAAAAAAAAAAACTATCATAATGGAAGTGTAACGCACCAAGGTCTGCCTTGATAGCATGGTGCATGACATGCTTTGATTTGCCTGTCTATCATCAAAATATCCCTAGAAGTAAAATGCTGTACTACAGTATTATACAGCACTACAGTAAATCATCAAAGCTAAACTGCATGTTGGAGTTTATTTGAGTTTCATTTATAAATTAAATTAAAAGCACTTTAGTGCACCCTTATTAATAGAGGAATGTATTGACTAGGCTACATATACCTGAATTTGTTTGATTTCTTAGATGACAAAATTGAAGGAACGAATTGGATATTTACTAGACGCTTTTTTACGTTTGTACACCTGCAAGATTTTTCTGGGCTCCACAGTCTTTTTTTCATTATTATTTTTAAACAAGCATAAAGTAGAATTTATTTACATAAGTCAATGATCCATGAAGGTTACCATAACATCGAGGGATCATATTAGCCGCTTGAATGAAATTCATTAGAAATTAACTACCACTTAAATTAATTTTCCCACATTCACAAGGTTGTAATGGCGGAAAAAGAAACCGTCCATCAGTGTGTCCTGACAGGAGAGCTGTCATTGCATTTATTTATAGGTGAATACATTAACCCATAATGCAGGTTTTCCCTCTGATAATACAGCCATTTGAATAGAAATCACTGTTCAAAAGGATTTTTTCCTTGCTTTGTTTGTTTAACCCTAAATAAAATACATAATACACAATTACTGATTTTGCTTTGATTATCCAGTTTTTACTGATTATCAATTTAACACTGGCTTCTATAAAGGAACAGTGCCCTCTTGTTAACATAAATTTGATAGAGCTTTAGTTATAAATAAACCATGTACCACAATAAACATCTACATTACTAATTCTACATATGGCAAAATCAAAAGATGAGATTTAATTAATCTAATAGACGTATCAATGTATTTATTCATTATAATTCTTTTTATTATTATTATTATTATTATTATTATTAATAATCATATATACAGATATCTAAATGTAGTTTAAATTATGTATTTCCTCACATGCATCGCTGAAATTACCAAAAAACAGACTAATCAGCTTATTGCTTAGTATTGGTAATGTAGTGTATCATTTGATGTGCTTTTATTTAGTAACAATTTCTTATATAGTGCTGCATATTCTGTTGCGCTTTACAATTGAAAACAACAGTGGTAGAACAAACTGGGTCATAACAGACAGACATAGAGGTGGGAAGACCCTGCTCATAACCTTACAAACTATTGGGAAATAGGCATTGATACACAAGGACAGGTGCTATCTATTGCAAAATGGTCTAGCCAGATTGTAAAGGGCTGTATGATACAGTCACACGGCTAGGTTGGCCATGGGTAAGGAGGATGTGAAGTGACTAAAGACAAATTACATGAGGTTATGTATGGACTGTGCAAAGGGGATGTACTTGAGTAGGATAGTTTATGAATGCTATGTGGGCGGATCCGGAATTTGATAAGCTTGTCTGAATAGGTGAGTTTTCAGTGAATGCTTGAAGCTTGGAGTCTAGAGGAGAGTCTAATTGTGCGAGGAAGGGCATTCCACAGAGTGGGTGCAGCCCAAAGAAAGTCCTGCAATATTGAATGGGAGCAAGTAATAAGTGTGGATGAGAGAAGCAGATCTTGTGCAGAGCAGAGAGGTCAAGTTGGGTGATATTTTGAGATAAGAGAAGAGATGTATGCTGGTGTAGTTTGGTTAATAAGAGAAGAGATGTATGCTGGTGTAGTTTGGTTAATAACCTTGTTTGTAAGTAAAAGTACTTTATATTGAATATGGTAGATAACTGGTAACCAATGGATGGACTGACAGAGCGGATCAGCAGATTATGAACATTTTGCGAGGAAGATTAGCCTCGCAGATGCATTCAGTATTGATTATAGCGGTAAGAGTCTGTTCTTAGTAAGACCAGCTGTAAGGAGACAATTGTAATAATCAATGTGAAAGATAATGAGTGCATGTATTAGAGTTTTGCAGTGTGTAAGGTATGGTAACATTTTCTATATGTTTTTTTAGATGTATCTAACATGATTTAGAGACAGATTGAATGTGGGGAACAAAGGACAGTTCAGAGTCAATGATTACACCTAGGCAGCGAGCTTGTGGGGTAGGGTTGATAGAGATATCAATTGGGTATCTACTTTTGGTATGTGGAAATTAATTCTGTTTTGGAAATATTAAGTTTGAGGTGGTGAGAAGACATCCAAGATGAAATGGCAGAAAGGCATTCAGCGACGCGGACCAATGCAGATGATGACACATCAGGGGAGGAAAGTTAGATTTGAGTATCATCTGCATTCAGATGATGCTGGAGTCCAAAAGAACTGATTTCAGTTTACCAAGAGATGTGGTATAGATTGAGAAAAGCAGAGGGCACAAGACTGAGCCTTGTGGTACTCCAATTTTTTTTTACTATTTTTTTTGTTTCTACTGTTTGAAAAAACTGTTTAAAAGGGCATTTCTGATTACAATCTCTCTATATCCCCTGTACTTAGATGTGGTTCTGACCTAGACCCACCCACCTACTAGTTGCTGAAATGTTAATTTATTATAATAGTTTAACAACTCTAGCATAAATAAAAACTAAAAGACTAAAGATTGGTGAAATGTTGAAATATTGAATTAATTAATTAAGAAACTGAATTAATTTAACTGGTGGCAGACTAAAGCATAAACGAACAGTTCAATACTGAACAAATAACCAATAAATGCAAACAGGCCACAGGGCGAGCTGGTGATAAAATCCAAGGAAAGAGTCTCATTATATCCAGCCCACTCCTTATATGACTGTTCTTTAAGGAAACATCCTTCAAATCCCTTTGGCTTTCCATACTGACTGTCCAGATCAGCACACAAAAATAACCCATACCAATCTCAGTGCTTTTATGCAACCTAAATAGTTAAAACTTGAGGGGTGATCCTCTTCAGGCTTACATATCCTTTTATTCTTCTGCAAGAAAAATAAAGTTTATAGAAATATCAATTTGTGACTTATGAATGAGCTAAAGCTTAAGGCAGTGGTTCTCAAACTGTGTGCCGTGGTACACTAGGGTGCTTCAGGACACTTGCAGGGGTGCCTTGGATTGGTGGCCCAGGACTAACTCAAATTATTTATGGTCAATGTAATGGGCAAAACCAGTGCTGGTGGCTGTCAATCATAAAATGTGTGGACAAACAGAAGCAAATCTTGTCCTTCACCACACAATAGAACCTAAGAATGACATATAAACACAATTTACTTAATTTAGTATTTCTTTCTAAATTTCTCAATAAGAAACTTTTGGCCTAGGGGTGCTGTGAAAAAAAATATACTCTAGGGCGCCATGATTCAAAAAAGTTTGGGAACCACTAGCTTAAGGTCATTTAAAAACATTTCAACACTGTAGATGTATTAGTGAACAGACTTTTTATTGCATAATGGGGGTCATTCCGAGTTGATCACTCGCTAGCTACTTATTGCAGCACTGCAATCAGATAGTCGCCGTCTATGGGGGAGTATATTTTCACTGTGCAAGTGTGCAGCCAAGTGGTACAAAAACAGTTTGTGCAGTATCTGAGTAGGTCTGGACTTACTCAGCCGCTGCGATCACTTCAGCCTGTCCGGTCCCGGAATTGACGACAGGCACCCGCCCTGCAAACGCTTGGACACACCTGCGTTTTTCCAACCACTCCCTGAAAATGGTCAGTTGACACCCATAAACGCCCTCTTCCTGTCAATCTTCTTGCGATCGGCTGTGCGAATGGATTCTTCGTTAAATCCATCACCCAGCACCGATTTGCTTTGTACCCGTACGACATGCCTGGGCATTGCGGTGCATATGCATGCGCAGTTTTGCTGAATGTTGACCTGATCACAGCGCTGCAAAAAATAGCTAGCATGCGATCAGGTCGGAATGACCCCCAATATCAGAGTAAAGCTGGGTAAACTCTGTTGATCTGTTAAATAATCCAATAAATGATCTGATCCTTGGAGCAATTATCAGATAAGTGTGCACCCACTACACCATGAGCTATTTTTAGCTCAGTGTGTGCTTTCTTCAAGGAGATTGGGAGGTCAGGGATCACAATTTTCAACTGTTGCGACTGTTGCAGGTGCACTTGACACCGTTTTTTGGCTAAGGGGGATATTTAATAAACATAATTATCCCATAAAAGCTGGAAAATATGATATTCATGTTTTCAGGAGATGAAGATAAGTTTTTTGTGTGTTTTTTCTTTAAAGAGATAAATATCTCTTCTCCACTGGTAGCTGCAGTGCAGTCCAAAATTCAGATAGGGAAGCTACACCATAACCAATAAAAATGTTTGTCTATGCAAAATAGACCGTCGTCAATGCCCTCCAAAAATACAGCTCATAATGAAAAGGAAAGTGGCGCAAGATGGAATTGTCATTGAGCCCTCCTACCCACTTTTATGTTGGATATTATAAACTAGGACAAGCATAGTTTAAATAATCAAGCACTTCAGTGGCAGGGACTGCCACTTTTATGAATGAAGTGTTTGGTTTGTTTGGGCCCCCACAAACCAAATTTTTGGAAGGATTGAGGCGGTTGATGATAAGGGTCTTAATTACACTGTAATCGTGTAAAATAAATATCATGAATTTGATGCAAATGATGTAACATGGAAGAAGTGCCTAGAACGTTATCGTCCCTACCTCTACTAACTTTGACTTCACAAATGGAGCAGATGCCTTCACAAACATTGGCAGGATTTGGATACACATAATCCCACACCAAAGAGGTGGCTCTTTTAGTCTTATGCCCAGGCATCACAATAACTTTCTTTTTATCATTGGCAAGAACTTCAGCCACTTGTGGCTGACTTACTGTACACAAACAACAATGGGCCTAATTCCGAGTTGATCACAGCAGCAAATTTGTTAGCAGTTGGGCAAAACCATGTGCACTGCAGGGGGGGCAGATATAACGTGCAGAGAGAGTTAGATTTGGGTGGCGTGAGTGTTCAAACTGAAATCTAAATTGCAGTGTAAAAATAAAGCAGCCAGCATTTACCCTGCACAGAAACAAAATAACCTGCCCAAATCTAAATCTCTCTGCAAATGTTATATCTGCCTTCCCTGCAGTGCACATGGTTTTGCCCAACTGCTAACAAACTTGCTGCTGCAATCAACTCAGAATTACCCCATTATCAGCATCCTAATCCTCAATGTGGGATAGTAGTAGAACATGCAAATCCCCCTCATCCTGTTCAACTTCCACACAAGTATCCTATTATGTCTTCATCACCATCTTAACTTGTACTGCTCCCCACATGTGCAGATGGTGCAGAAATGGTGGAAGAAGGCAAAAGAGGCTTCTCTCTGAGGACAGTGTGAGAAATGTCAGACTCACACATAGCTAATGTGGACAACTCTAGACTCTCATCAGGGATTTCTGAATCTGAACACACAGTTTGAGCCTTAATAATTTTTATTTGGGTATTGATTTGTCGCTTTTTAAGGTGATACCTCTACCCCTTTTTTTAATATTGTGAAAAATTTTGATTTCACATCCTGTTTCCTGACCACCCTTATTAGAGGTTGTTCTATCATGACTGTCAGCAGCTGCACCACTAGTATTTGGTTGCTGCTCCTGCTCATCTCTCGACTGATTGTCATGATCCATATTGATGAAACACACACGCACAAGTTGTGCAAAATCAACTAGAATTTAATAGTATTATTTATTTGAACTTTTTTTTTTTAAATCACTCACTGTGGAGTTACAGTAACTATTTGTTATGATGTCATGAACACAGTGGAGTATGGCTTGCGGAGTCACAGTACTTACATTTTATGTGAACTCAGTGGGGTATGGCATCTAAACTACACACCAGTTGTACAAAAACAATTATAGTATTTATTTTGAAATCATTTTTGCCAGCTTACACTGCAGACTGACAGTGCTTCTATTTATGTGAATGCAGTGGGGGGGTCAAACACACACAAAAAGTTGTACAAAAAAAACTAATTTTGAAAAAAATGTTTTTAACTTTCTTTTTTACATTTTTGTTATGACACTGGACAGTGGATGGACACTGGACAGATACATCAGCAGTACTGGAGTATATGGACCCTGGACAGTGGATGAATACTGTACAGATACGTCAGCAGCACTGGAGTGTAGGAACACTGGACAGATGCGTTAGCAGCACTGGAGTATATGGACACTAGACAGTGGATGAACACTGGACAGATATGTCAGTAGCACTGGAATTTATGAGCACTGGACAGAGGATGAACACTGGATAGAAACATCAGTAGCACTGGAGTGTATGAACACTGGACAGATACGTCAGCAGCACTGCAGTATATGGAAACTGAACAGTGGATGGACACTGGACAGATATGTCAGTAGCACTGGAGTGTATGGACACTGGATAGATATGTCAGTGGCACTGGAGTGTATGGGCACTGGACAGTGGATGAACACTGGACAGATACATCAGCAGCACTGGAGTATATGAACACTGGACAGATACGTCAGCAGAACTGGAATATATGTAGACTGGGCAGTGGATGAACACTGGACAGATATTTCAGCAGCACTGGAGTATATGGACCCTGGACAGTGGATGAATACTGGACAGATACGTCAGCAGCACTGGAGTGTAGGAACACTGGACAGATACGTCAGCAGCACTGGAGTGTAGGAACACTGGACAGATACGTTAGCAGCACGGGAGTATATGGACCCTGGACAGTGGATGAATACTGGACAGATATGTCAGTAGCACTGGAATTTATGAGCACTGGACAGATACGTCAGCAGCACTGGAGTGTATGGACACTGGAAAGATACTGTACGTCAGCTTATATGTTATGTGAACACAGTGGGGGGTGCAGCACACACAAGTTGTAAAAAATATTGTTTTACTTTTTCAGCTTTTTGTTAACTTTCAATTTTTAAACTTTTTTAAAAACTTTTTTACTTTTTTAATCTTTTTTTTTACTTTTTTGGATGGACACTGGATATATGGAACACTGGAAAGATACTGTACGTCTGCAGCACTGTAGTGGATGGACATAGCCACTGGACACAACACAGCACAGCCCAGCAGTCAGCACAGCAATGTAGACTATGAGAAATGTTACTGAGTCACCACCTCAAGGTCCTTATATACAATCCAAAACCTGCGAGAATCCGACGCTGGCATGATAATGTTTTGCTTGATTTTGTAATCTGAGCAAGGTGATAAAATCAGAAACGCTGCTCAGATTCACTCGGATCGGCAGAGTTCGGGTAGGCTTGGATCTCCGAGATACAAGTCTTCACATCTCTTGTTTAAACTTGCTCTAAAGGAATCTTGAAATACTTATTTTTCAATGACCTTTAGACTCTATGGCTCCTTATAACTATTTACTGCATTTGTTAGCAAAAAAGCGATTGGCATTAAAAAGGAAAGATCCTAAAAAATAATGTGGGTGTCTCAATTTTATTTGTCAACATTATGGAAGACCTATGTATGACATACTTGGACATTTAACAAGTATGTGGACTTTGAATTTGGAAGACATGGCTCTAATTACTTCCACAGGGGCACCAACTGTAATGTTTATTTTCTGCTGCTCTGTAATAGTTACATACGCTGTATGACCTTCTGGGAATGGTGTGTCTCTCTGTACCCAAGGATCATTCTATGACATATTCGACAATGCAAGCTGAAAATTAGTATACAACATGCTGTAATTGTGACACACATGAGTCTCTGAATGAAATAATAAAGTATTTCATATGGCAAGGACTAGATCCATGTCTTCATTACGATGAGATAGCTAATTAAATCTACTGATGAAACTGATAGCATTTTTCTTATATCATTAACCGAATATCATCGTTAAGCTTGCTAGTGTTACTGTATTTTATACATGAGAAAAGCAGTTCTTGAGAATAAACAAACCTCAACATTGTAAATGAAATAACATTCTTGAAATTCCCTAGGAATGACCTCCTTTTGTAGGCACTGGATACCAGGCTATGCTGCCACAGCACTGCCTTTGCAGGAACTGGTATCCATAAAAAAAACGGACCCTGTCATCCATGATGACACCACATTGCTAGCTTTCCAACAGTTGAAGGAAGCTCTCACAGCCACCCCTGCTCTAGGTTTCCCATGTTACACTAAACCATTTTTTCTCTTTTGTACAGAGATCGACGGCTGCGCTGCAGGAGTACTTACACAGAAAAACGGGGACTGGCACCGTCCAGTAGGATATTATAGCTCACAACTGGATACAGTAGCTAAGGGCCTGCCACAATGCTTGCGCGCGGTAGCTGCAGAAGCGTGACTTGTTGATAAAACAGCGGATATAGTTCTGGCACACACACTCTACTTGAATGTCCCGCATGCGGTCGCTGCGTTATTAAACGGCTCCGCCACAAGACATATCACAGCTTCCAGACTAACCAAATGGGAATTAGCACTCCTCATGCCCCCTATTGCAGCATTGCACAACCTTGAACCCAGCAAATTTCCTCCCAGCTGTGACTGGACAATCACAAAGTGGGGAGAAGATAGACGATCATGATTGCGAAAAACGTAATCAGACTTTATGCACACCAAGGCCAGATATAAGAGACACTGAAATACAAAATGCGGACCTTAACCTGTATGTTGATGGTAGCTGCCACCGCCAGAATGAAATTGGCATTCTGACATCTGGATATGCCATAGTGGACGATATACATGTCATTGAAGCACTCCTGCTACCACCACCCCACTCAGCGCAAAAAGCAGAACTCATAGCGCTGGGAAGAGCATGTTACTTGGCACGCAACAAAATTGTTAACATTTATACTGACTCACAATATGCATTTGCTATTTTGCACAATTTTTCCACCATTTGGAAACTTAGACATTTTCTAACATCAAATGGGACACCAATCTCTCATGCTGACATAGTTAAGTACCTAATGGAAGTGGTCTTGTTACCAAAAGAAGTGGCAGTCATCAAATGTCAAGCCCACACAAGCCACTCAGACCCAGTGTCAAAAGGAAATGCTTTTGCTGATGAAACGGCAAAAGCAGCAGCATCAGTGGCATTAACTAATCATGGCTCTGTGCCAGAGATACGGAGCCTCATCTCTTTACAAATGTTTGCACCTGTAACTTTAGAGAAATTAATGCATTTGTACCAATCTTGTTCAAAGCAGGAAATATCCTTGTGGGAACACAAGGGGTGCAGTCCAGATTCCTCTGGTATCTGGAGGGACCAAGCGGGAAGACCGGTAGCACCAAAAGCCATACTACCCAGTCTAGCTGAGGTGACCCATGGGCTCACTCACTCATCTGGGAAAGGGAGGAATGGTAAAGACCCTCAGGGCCTACTGGTTTGCCCCTGGTTTCTCATCCTATGCAGGTAAGAAAGCTCAATCATGCCTTATCTGTTTAAGGAAAAACCCAGGTAAGACTGTCCCAGCACCAATTGCACACATACCACATACCCGAGGACCTTTCCAGGCAATACAGATAGACTTCATCCAGTTACCACCATGTTGAAATTTCAAATATGTACTTGTTTGTGTCGACATCTTTAGCGGTTGGCCCGAGGACTACCCAGCGGTAGCCTGCACGGCACATTTTACAGCAAAGAAGCTAGTACAGGAATTTGTATCTAGATATGGTATTCCAGAGATCATTGAGTCAGACCAAGGGACACACTTTACGGGCAAGGTTTTTCAGGAGATGTGTAGGATCATGGGGATAGAGTCCAAACTCCACTGCCCATACAGACCACAAGCGGCAGGCCTCATAGAAAGGGTTAACCAGACCATAAAGAACAAGCTTTCCAAGGTCATAGAAGAGACAAGCCTTAACTGGGTAGAAGCATTGCCCATCGTACTACACAGCATTAGAGTGACCCCCAAACCTCCCCTCAGTCTGTCCCCTTACGAGGTGTTATTCAGAAAACATCCCAACCTGATGATAGGCCCAGAAGAGAGCCACTCCACGTTACACGATCTAACCACAAAATATGTCCTAGACTTGCATGAACAATTCAAACAGATACACAAAGGACTAATTCTCTCTAAAGGTGCTAATCAAAGTGACTTGAAATGCCATGATGTGAAACCAGGAGAATTTGTGATGGTTAGAAATTTCTTACGCTCTGGTTCATTTGTAGACAGGTGGGAGGGACCATACCAAGTACTGTTGACCACGCCTACAGCTATAAAGGTGGCAGAGAAGTCGGCTTGGATACATGCATTGCATTGCAAGAAAGTGACCGAGGACGAAAAGAACAAAGAGTCCCAGAAAAGCCCACCAGAGGAAGAAGCTGCAGAAACAGTGTACTTGCAGGCTCTTTTTCAGGAACCCCAGTAAAAAACTAAGAGGAAAATGGCCTGGTTTAGTAAGATGTATGTTGAAAATGATATGGGACAATCCGTGTTGCTAAACCCCAACCAGGTGAAGAAAAAATCCAGAAGGGCTATTGAGGTTGGAGTATCAGTTATAAGCCTTGGAGTTATAATATGGATGGGGGGATTATTGACTTACTACTTATTAACCAGGATGACTGAGGGTCCAGGTCAGGGTCAGTCCGGTGAGGTGCACGAGGTGGCTTCCCCGGAGGGTATGTCTCTGATGACCTTTGAGGAAATAATACATCCCTACCCTAGCCTTGTACCCCTTAGCTCACTTCTAGACACAAAGAACGAGAGGAAGAGAAGAGAGGCAAAAGAAGAGTCCCCAAATAGATGTCAACAGTTACCCCCGATAGCCAGATGTATTTGTAAATATTGCGGACGAAACCCTGAACAAAGGTGTATAGATTGGTGCCATGATGACCCACTGCTTTTTGGAGGTGCACGCAAAGTCAGGGCACCCATAGAGCATACAGAGTGCCACAAGATGGTGAATGTGTATAGATGTATTTGTGTCCACTGTGGGAGAATTCCCCAAAATGATTGTATAATATGGTGTTATGAAAGTGAGGAGAGGAATCAGACACAACACTCAGACGACCACCACACACTCCCAGGGGGAGTTAGAAATTATCAGGAATGGCATCCAGAAGAAAGGGAAAATAAGTATAAAAACACTAAGACAGATAAAGCCCCTTTCGAGGGCCCAGTGGAGAAGGCTAGAGTATATGAGAAGAACACCTTTGTAGAATTAGCTACAGCTGCAGCCCATAGTAATGCTTTCTGTGTAGTACCACCAAAACACGTAGGAGAAGCTTGTAAGACTTGCTTTATATGCATTCCAATAACAATAGAAGAAATGCAGAAGATAGAGCTGCTACCAGGGAAAAACATTACCTTTATAGACATAAACATGGAAACGCTAGGGACCAATAACCCGGAAGATAAAACAGGACGGTATCACACCACTAGATATAAACTCGAAATCCAGCCCAGCATATTTGAAAAGAACTGTTGGGATATTGTTGGTAAACCACAGTTTGAGTCATTAGTGGTTACAAAAAATTGCATTTCCTTAGTAACCATAAGTAGCCCTAGGATTGACATATACATGCCCAGGGGTCTATTTTTGGTATGCAGAGGCATCGCTTTCTCCTATTACCCTGCAAATCACACAGGAATTTGTTATTTGGGCAGACTCACTTTTGTAGCAGCTCATGCAAACATAACAACTCTAGACTCCCATAATAAAGAAAAAAGGTCATTGGATCCTGATTGTTGATCAGACTTGCCATTACTCAGCAAGGCACAATACACTGCATTAGCTTTCTCACTTGTAGGGGTTCCTGGACTCAGCCTATACAACACGAGGGTAATAAACAGCATAGCCTGCGGATTAGCAAAAACCATAAATGCCACCAGTACCGCTATAGCCCTCATAAATGAAGAACTCAGAGAAGTGAGAGATGGTATGATACAGAATAGAGTAGCCATTGATTACCTGCTGCTGAAAGCAGGAAGTGGTTGCAAACAATTCAAAGGAATGTGTTGTTTTAACATCTCAGATAATTATAATCCTATTGAACAAAAGGTTAAGTTATTGCAAGATATACAAGAGCATATAAACCAATGGGCAGATTGGGACCCCTTTGGATGGATGGGAGCCGGAATTTCAAAATGGCTTTACCACATACTACACTATGTTATGATAATAATACTCATAATTTTTATAATTTATGTAACAATGAAATGCCTACCTGTTCTTGGACGGTCATGTGGGAGAGTACTCGCAAGGCCTGAGAGAAAGCCAAGAACCAAGCTTATGGTAATGACTCCTGTTACCTACACTGCAGTAACCCACACATAGTGAATCAGTAGTTTATTACACATAGTCAGATTATCAGAAATATACCCTAATAGGTGCTTACACACTCATGCATCATATGTACATTTAGTAAGAAGGAACCTCGACCTATATAGCCAGGTTGAAGAAGACAAGAATACATTCTGTCGCTGCCCCTTTTCATTTCTCTTATCTATTTAAATTTTCTGGAGGGTTGAGACTTTTCGCATCGATACTCAATGGACTCGTGCCAGCGATTGCATCCAGAAAATGGATTTTCCTTTTACTATCTCACATCTCACATTGCACTCATTTGAAGGAAATCTTTGAAGAAAATTAAATATTTGATTTACTATATGTTGCGTTTAGAGATTAAACAAGAGATAGGAATGATGAAGAAAAATCATATATATATATCTGTATTGCCTCAGAAATCGTGCTTTTAGACTTATAAGTAGATATCCTAAAAGGGTTCCTTTAAATTCCAATAATGATCAGTTTTCTTCCAGTGGAACGTTTCTATCAACCTTTGCCCTAGCTTGTGACTAAGAGCATAAGTGCATACGTGGTACTTAGATAAAGACCCTCTTGTTTAGATAACCAGAACTTAATGACATTTTATGGTTTTGATAAGTACATATCAGATGGACCTTCGGTTTTGGAAAAGAGCATCATGACACATGAACAGAGATGACCTTTCTGCTTACAAGGCATATTAAGAAACTCCATTGGTTTGAATGGGAGATGCAAGACTAGTGGAACCAATCTGCCATCTTCAGGAAAAGATCAGCCATTTCATCTAAGCCCAGCTGACCATATTTGGATTTTCTGTTTGTGATCGCCAGCCAATCAATAATCCCCTTGTTATCTGAATATACGCCCCATTGATTAATCAATTATGAACTATTGTATAATTCTGTACTATATATGTGACCCTGAATTCCCCTGAAGGGACGGGCATCATTGATGAAGTCTGTATTGGGTCACGTCACTCTGAGCAGATGAAATAGGCGTGGCCTCTTTGATAATACATTCTATATGCTGAATATCATCACTATGGAGACTCCCCACTTCTTTTAAATAATTAGGAATCATCATAGTCCTTCACTAAAAATAGTTTTGTGGGGGCCCAAACAAACCAAGCACTTCAGCCACAGAAGTGTCAGTCCCTGTTGCTGAACTATGTCAGTCTGTCACTGAACTGCTTGTGTGGTTAAACTGTGCATGTCATTTTACATTTTCTTTTTAAAGAGGACTATTTTACAGCAACAGTGGAGAGGAAAGCCCATAACAGAACACCAGAATGATTGATCTATTGATTTATTAATTGAAAATTAACATGTGTGAGGCCTCATTCAAGAGCTGTAGCATTTTATAGCAAGTGAGAAGAGAAAAAGGCAATACAACTTGAATATTCGATACCCTCCTAATTGCCCCCCTCCCTCCCTTGATCCTTCCTTTCTTTCTTCCTTCCTGACTGAAATGGTATTTAGAGCACCAGTACTGCCAAGAGGTATGCCAGGCCTGGCTAAAATTTTCATGCCCCCTAAGGAAAACATTTAAAAAAAGTCTTTGTAGAACCGAGCAGGCTTTGAGCCCCTCAGCCAGGGGCAATTGGAGGGGGGAGCGCACTCACAGTGATCACTCCCCCTCCACATGCACAGCAACAGGCAGAGGCTCAGCAGCATTGCAGTGCAGTGCCTAACCATACTTACCTTCAGAATCCTGGCAGTTGGTGTTCCGGTGCTGGGATTCTGAGTGGTGTTGGGATTCTGGCGTCGGTTACACGACCACTGGCATCCCTGACTGCATCCTTCAATATGTGCTGTGCTGACAAGGTGAGAGCTCATAATACTGCTGCTTCCCAGTAAGAAGGGATGAAGGGGGGGGGGGGGGGCACGGGCCCTCCGCCGGACCCCTCCACAGAAGCCAGATCTCATATGGAGATGGAGTTACTGCGCTTTTGAGTAGAGATGAGCGCCGGAAATTTTTCGGGTTTTGTGTTTTGGTTTTGGGTTCGGTTCCGCGGCCGTGTTTTGGGTTCGACCGCGTTTTGGCAAAACCTCACCGAATTTTTTTTGTCGGATTCGGGTGTGTTTTGGATTCGGGTGTTTTTTTAAAAAAAACCTAAAAAACAGCTTAAATCATAGAATTTGGGGGTAATTTTGATCCCAAAGTATTATTAACCTCAAAAAACATAATTTACACTCATTTTCAGCCTATTCTGAACACATCACACCTCACAATATTATTTTTAGTCCTAAAATTTGCACCGAGGTCGCTGTGTGAGTAAGATAAGCGACCCTAGTGGCCGACACAAACACCGGGCCCATCTAGGAGTGGCACTGCAGTGTCACGCAGGATGGCCCTTCCAAAAAACCCTCCCCAAACAGCACATGACGCAAAGAAAAAAAGAGGCGCAATGAGGTAGCTGACTGTGTGAGTAAGATTAGCGACCCTAGTGGCCGACACAAACACCGGGCACATCTAGGAGTGGCACTGCAGTGTCACGCAGGATGTCCCTTCCAAAAAACCCTCCCCAAACAGCACATGACGCAAAGAAAAAAAGAGGCGCAATGAGGTAGCTGTGTGAGTAAGATTAGCGACCCTAGTGGCCGACACAAACACCGGGCCCATCTAGGAGTGGCACTGCAGTGTCACGCAGGATGTCCCTTCCAAAAAACCCTCCCCAATCAGCACATGATGCAAAGAAAAAGAAAAGAAAAAAGAGGTGCAAGATGGAATTATCCTTGGGCCCTCCCACCCACCCTTATGTTGTATAAACAAAACAGGACATGCACACTTTAACCAACCCATCATTTCAGTGACAGGGTCTGCCACACGACTGTGACTGATATGACGGGTTGGTTTGGACCCCCCCCAAAAAAGAAGCAATTAATCTCTCCTTGCACAAACTGGCTCTACAGAGGCAAGATGTCCACCTCATCTTCACCCTCCGATATATCACCGTGTACATCCCCCTCCTCACAGATTATCAATTCGTCCCCACTGGAATCCACCATCTCAGCTCCCTGTGTACTTTGTGGAGGCAATTGCTGCTGGTCAATGTCTCCGCGGAGGAATTGATTATAATTCATTTTAATGAACATCATCTTCTCCACATTTTCTGGATGTAACCTCGTACGCCGATTGCTGACAAGGTGAGCGGCGGCACTAAACACTCTTTCGGAGTACACACTTGTGGGAGGGCAACTTAGGTAGAATAAAGCCAGTTTGTGCAAGGGCCTCCAAATTGCCTCTTTTTCCTGCCAGTATAAGTACGGACTGTGTGACGTGCCTACTTGGATGCGGTCACTCATATAATCCTCCACCATTCTATCAATGTTGAGAGAATCATATGCAGTGACAGTAGACGACATGTCCGTAATCGTTGTCAGGTCCTTCAGTCCGGACCAGATGTCAGCATCAGCAGTCGCTCCAGACTGCCCTGCATCACCGCCAGCGGGTGGGCTCGGAATTCTGAGCCTTTTCCTCGCACCCCCAGTTGCGGGAGAATGTGAAGGAGGAGATGTTGACAGGTCGCGTTCCGCTTGACTTGACAATTTTGTCACCAGCAGGTCTTTCAACCCCAGCAGACCTGTGTCTGCCGGAAAGAGAGATCCAAGGTAGGCTTTAAATCTAGGATCGAGCACGGTGGCCAAAATGTAGTGCTCTGATTTCAACAGATTGACCACCCGTGAATCCTTGTTAAGCGAATTAAGGGCTGCATCCACAAGTCCCACATGCCTAGCGGAATCGCTCCGTGTTAGCTCCTTCTTCAATGCCTCCAGCTTCTTCTGCAAAAGCCTGATGAGGGGAATGACCTGACTCAGGCTGGCAGTGTCTGAACTGACTTCACGTGTGGCAAGTTCAAAGGGCATCAGAACCTTGCACAACGTTGAAATCATTCTCCACTGCACTTGAGACAGGTGCATTCCATCTCCTATATCGTGCTCAATTGTATAGGCTTGAATGGCCTTTTGCTGCTCCTCCAACCTCTGAAGCATATAGAGGGTTGAATTCCACCTCGTTACCACTTCTTGCTTCAGATGATGGCAGGGCAGGTTCAGTAGTTTTTGGTGGTGCTCCAGTCTTCTGTACGTGGTGCCTGTACGCCGAAAGTGTCCCGCAATTTTTCTGGCCACCGACAGCATCTCTTGCACGCCCCTGTCGTTTTTTAAAAAATTCTGCACCACCAAATTCAAGGTATGTGCAAAACATGGGACGTGCTGGAATTTGCCCATATTTAATGCACACACAATATTGCTGGCGTTGTCCGATGCCACAAATCCACAGGAGAGTCCAATTGGGGTAAGCCATTCCGCGATGATCTTCCTCAGTTGCCGTAAGAGGTTTTCAGCTGTGTGCGTATTCTGGAAAGCGGTGATACAAAGCGTAGCCTGCCTAGGAAAGAGTTGGCGTTTGCGAGATGCTGCTACTGGTGCCGCCGCTGCTGTTCTTGCGGCGGGAGTCCATACATCTACCCAGTGGGCTGTCACAGTCATATAGTCCTGACCCTGCCCTGCTCCACTTGTCCACATGTCCGTGGTTAAGTGGACATTGGGTACAACTGCATTTTTTAGGACACTGGTGAGTCTTTTTCTGACGTCCGTGTACATTCTCGGTATCGCCTGCCTAGAGAAGTGGAACCTAGATGGTATTTGGTAACGGGGGCACACTGCCTCAATAAATTGTCTAGTTCCCTGTGAACTAACGGCGGATACCGGACGCACGTCTAACACCAACATAGTTGTCAAGGACTCAGTTATCCGCTTTGCAGTAGGATGACTGCTGTGATATTTCATCTTCCTCGCAAAGGACTGTTGAACAGTCAATTGCTTACTGGAAGTAGTACAAGTGGGCTTACGACTTCCCCTCTGGGATGACCATCGACTCCCAGCGGCAACAACAGCAGCGCCAGCAGCAGTAGGCGTTACACGCAAGGATGCATCGGAGGAATCCCAGGCAGGAGAGGACTCGTCAGACTTGCCAGTGACATGGCCTGCAGGACTATTGGCATTCCTGGGGAAGGAGGAAATTGACACTGAGGGAGTTGGTGGGGTGGTTTGCGTGAGCTTGGTTACAAGAGGAAGGGATTTACTGGTCAGTGGACTGCTTCCGCTGTCACCCAAAGTTTTTGAACTTGTCACTGACTTATTATGAATGCGCTGCAGGTGACGTATAAGGGAGGATGTTCCGAGGTGGTTAACGTCCTTACCCCTACTTATTACAGCTTGACAAAGGGAACACACGGCTTGACACCTGTTGTCCGCATTTCTGGTGAAATACCTCCACACCGAAGAGCTGATTTTTTTGGTATTTTCACCTGGCATGTCAACGGCCATATTCCTCCCACGGACAACAGGTGTCTCCCCGGGTGCCTGACTTAAACAAACCACCTCACCATCAGAATCCTCCTGGTCAATTTCCTCCCCAGCGCCAGCAACACCCATATCCTCCTCATCCTGGTGTACTTCAACACTGACATCTTCAATCTGACTATCAGGAACTGGACTGCGGGTGCTCCTTCCAGCACTTGCAGGGGGCATGCAAATAGTGGAAGGCGCATGCTCTTCACGTCCAGTGTTGGGAAGGTCAGGCATCGCAAACGACACAATTGGACTCTCCTTGTGGATTTGGGATTTCAAAGAACGCACAGTTCTTTGCGGTGCTTTTGCCAGCTTGAGTCTTTTCAGTTTTCTAGCGAGAGGCTGAGTGCTTCCATCCTCATGTGAAGCTGAACCACTAGCCATGAACATAGGCCAGGGCCTCAGCCGTTCCTTGCCACTCCGTGTGGTAAATGGCATATTGGCAAGTTTACGCTTCTCCTCCGACAATTTTATTTTAGGTTTTGGAGTCCTTTTTTTTCTGATATTTGGTGTTTTGGATTTGACATGCTCTGTACTATGACATTGGGCATCGGCCTTGGCAGACGACGTTGCTGGCATTTCATCGTCTCGGCCATGACTAGTGGCAGCAGCTTCAGCACGAGGTGGAAGTGGATCTTGATCTTTCCCTAATTTTGGAACCTCAACTTTTTTGTTCTCCATATTTTATAGGCAGAACTAAAAGGCACCTCAGGTAAACAATGGAGATGGATGGATTGGATACTAGTATACAATTATGGACGGACTGCCACGGTTAGGTGGTATAAAAAAACCACGGTTAGGTGGTATATATTATAATAATAATACAATTATGGATGGACGGACTGCCTGCCGACTGCCGACACAGAGGTAGCCACAGCCGTGAACTACCGCACTGTACACTGGTTGATAAAGAGATAGTAGTATACTCGTAACAACTAGTATGACACTATGACGACGGTATAAAGAATGGAAAAAAAACCACGGTTAGGTGGTATATATTATAATAATAATACAATTATGGATGGACGGACTGCCTGCCGACTGCCGACACAGAGGTAGCCACAGCCGTGAACTACCGCACTGTACACTGGTTGATAAAGAGATAGTAGTATACTCGTAACAACTAGTATGACACTATGACGACGGTATAAAGAATGAAAAAAAAACCACGGTTAGGTGGTATATATTATAATAATAATACAATTATGGATGGACGGACTGCCTGCCGACTGCCGACACAGAGGTAGCCACAGCCGTGAACTACCGCACTGTACACTGGTTGATAAAGAGATAGTAGTATACTCGTAACAACTAGTATGACACTATGACGACGGTATAAAGAATGAAAAAAAAACCACGGTTAGGTGGTATATATTATAATAATAATACAATTATGGATGGACGGACTGCCTGCCGACTGCCGACACAGAGGTAGCCACAGCCGTGAACTACCGCACTGTACACTGGTTGATAAAGAGATAGTAGTATACTCGTAACAACTAGTATGACACTATGACGACGGTATAAAGAATGCAAAAAAAACCACAGTTAGGTGGTATATATTATAATAATAATACAATTATGGATGGACGGACTGCCTGCCGACTGCCGACACAGAGGTAGCCACAGCCGTGAACTACCGCACTGTACACTGGTTGATAAAGAGATAGTAGTATACTCGTAACAACTAGTATGACACTATGACGGTATAAAGAATGAAAAAAAAACCACGGTTAGGTGGTATATATTATAATAATAATACAATTATGGATGGACGGACTGCCTGCCGACTGCCGACACAGAGGTAGCCACAGCCGTGAACTACCGCACTGTACACTGGTTGATAAAGAGATAGTAGTATACTCGTAACAACTAGTATGACACTATGACGGTATAAAGAATGAAAAAAAAACCACGGTTAGGTGGTATATATTATAATAATAATACAATTATGGATGGACGGACTGCCTGCCGACTGCCGACACAGAGGTAGCCACAGCCGTGAACTACCGCACTGTACACTGGTTGATAAAGAGATAGTAGTATACTCGTAACAATTAGGATGACACTATGACGGTATAAAGAATGAAAAAAAAACCACGGTTAGGTGGTAGGTATATAATAATAAATAATACAATTCTGGTCGGACGGACTGCCTGCCGTGTGCCGACACAGAGGTAGCCACAGCCGTGAACTACCGCACTGTACACTGGTTGATAAAGAGATAGTAGTATACTCGTAACAATTAGGATGACACTATGACGGTATAAAGAATGAAAAAAAAACCACGGTTAGGTGGTAGGTATATAATAATAAATAATACAATTCTGGTCGGACGGACTGCCTGCCGTGTGCCGACACAGAGGTAGCCACAGCCGTGAACTACCGCACTGTACACTGGTTGATAAAGAGATAGTAGTATACTCGTAACAATTAGGATGACACTATGACGGTATAAAGAATGAAAAAAAAACCACGGTTAGGTGGTAGGTATATAATAATAAATAATACAATTCTGGTCGGACGGACTGCCTGCCGTGTGCCGACACAGAGGTAGCCACAGCCGTGAACTACCGCACTGTACACTGGTTGATAAAGAGATAGTAGTATACTCGTAACAATTAGGATGACACTATGACGGTATAAAGAATGAAAAAAAAACCACGGTTAGGTGGTAGGTATATAATAATAAATAATACAATTCTGGTCGGACGGACTGCCTGCCGTGTGCCGACACAGAGGTAGCCACAGCCGTGAACTACCGCACTGTACACTGGTTGATAAAGAGATAGTAGTATACTCGTAACAATTAGGATGACACTATGACGGTATAAAGAATGAAAAAAAAACCACGGTTAGGTGGTAGGTATATAATAATAAATAATACAATTCTGGTCGGACGGACTGCCTGCCGTGTGCCGACACAGAGGTAGCCACAGCCGTGAACTACCGCACTGTACTGTGTCTGCTGCTAATATAGACTGGTTGATATTTAAAGAGATATTAGTAGTATACAACAATACTATACTGGTGGTCAGGCACTGGTCACCACTCCTGCAGCAAAAGTGTGCACTGTTAATTAATATAATTGTACTCCTGGCTCCTGCTAACAACCTGCAGTGCTCCCCAGTCTCCCCCACAATTAATTATAAGCTTTTAATTTATACATTGATGACTGTGCAGCACACTGGGCTGAGCTGAGTGCACACAGACTGAGTCACACTGTGTGACTGACTGTGCTGTGTATCGTTTTTTTTTTCAGGCAGAGAACGGATATAGCAGAGAGAAGTGAACGGATATATTATATTAAATAAAAGTTAACTAGCAACTGCACTGGTCACTGACTGTGGTAAACTAACTCTGTCTGCGACTCTGCACAATCTCTCTCTATCTAATCTATCTATCTCTATTCTAATGGAGAGGACGCCAGACACGTCCTCTCCCTATCAATCTCAATGCACGAGTGAAAATGGCGGCGACGCGCGGCTCCTTATATAGAATCCGAGTCTCGCGATAGAATCCGAGCCTCGCGAGAATCCGACAGCGTCATGATGACGTTCGGGCGCGCTCGGGTTAACCGAGCAAGGCGGGAAGATCCGAGTCGCTCGGACCCGTGGAAAAAAAAGTGAAGTTCGTGCGGGTTCGGATTCAAAGAAACCGAACCCGCTCATCTCTACTTTTGAGTACAGACTTGTTACCACTGATATGGCAGTTTATTTTGTTTTTTTTTGTGTGCTTAAAACATACTTCAATATCTGTATACCTATTTCTTTTTGCATGTACAGTATGTACACCATCCAAAAATTCTTCCTCCTCGCATTTTAGAACAATTAATATTAATCGCAAATTTATGTATTGTTTGTAAAACAATATATAAAAATCAGGAGATCTCATGCTGCTCCATGATGACCTCACTAAGGGTCTGAGTAATATTTGTAGGCTATGCCGCTGTTTTTGCAACTGAGAGAATTTTAGTGGTCTTTTGTCACTGTCGCAATATGCTTGGGAGGCAATTGAATTGCGATTACAGTCGCAATGAGGATTTATTCGCAAGCGATTTACAGGGATTGGGTATTTTTTGGGATGTAACAAGGAGTGGTATCAAAAATATGGGCGTGTCAGGACCACTTTGGAGCATTTATCAGACTGGGATCCTGTATGCAGGAAACACATCTTCAGTGTCTTAGTTGTGGCACCCATTCTGAGTAACCATAGACTCACTCGGGGAGTCAATGTTTCCTGGATCTGCATTGATGCTGCAAATGTGTTTGCAGTCGTGGTAAGCGGCGAAGGCTCTGGTAAGTGTCTCAATACAATGTGTCTCAATACAGTGAATGTTACATTAGCATATTTTTGCAAATCCTTTGTGTAAAAAAATGACATCTGCAGCAGCATTAGAGTACAACTATGAATCAGTCCCTATGGCAGGAACTCATTGATAAAATATAGATCACAGTATATTTTGTTTACATTTCAGAACATTTACATTTGCAAATTCCCTTTGCTAGCCTTGCCTTTCTAATTTACTTCTATGCACCCCTCCTCTCTGCCTTCCATTTAAATCATCCCTGCACTCATAAATGAATGTTCTAGATGAAAAAAGTAGAAAACATTGAAATGAACTTTTAGCCAATTAAATTTTTACAAGTTTTTGCAGTTGTCAACAATGATAGAAATGTATTTCTAGCACCATGAAATATTAATTGTGGCACACATGCCTGAAATGGTTTGCCACATGCAAGGGAGATGCGATTGTCCCACAACTACCTCTACAATAAGCTTTACTTCTCCCAAGGCACTCACTCTCCATTATTTTGTTGGCAGCATTTGAATTCAGAACTGGTTATGATTAACCTGTACAATGTGTTCCTCTTAATGCAAAGCTGTTTTCTTACTCCTTTCAATTCGACAAAATGGAAAAAGGAAAGCATATAGCCTGAGGCCACATCAAATAATACTAGTGTCAAGCTTTAAAAAACATATTTGTTTTGTGTCCTCCAAGGACAAATGATAGGCATGTAAAGTGTTTTCTCTGTTCCTGTTTCAGGGAATACTTAGTTTAGATTTAACTTCTGTCAGAGAAAACATAATTTATTGTACCTGCCATATATCACAGCTCGCCATTTTTGCTGTAGTGGTTAGAGTCCTACACAATGGATGACGTGTGATTACACGCTTGCAAAAACCTGATTATGATTTTTTTTTTGTTTCTTTTTTCCCCTTACATAATGCACTCTCTCTCTCTCTTAAAAAAAAAAAAAATTGTCCACAATTTATTTTTGAAACAACCACATCTAATGTAGCTATAAAGAATCTGTAGTTGTACAGTTCAGTGATTACGTTATTTGCAACTCTGTCAGTGATTTTTGTCAAACATATGCACAAAGTAATAACAACTGAAATAGAATAAGTAATAAGATAATAGAAACAATAGATATAGAAGGAACAGGTGTAATAACTGAGCTTGAAAATGTTGTTTTAAGTCATTATTACGTAGTAGTATTATTATTATTTTTATTTTTATTATCCTTTTTTTTCACCACGAGTTCCGCAGTCTCTATCAAAGTATATAAACAAATGAGCAAATCAAGAAAACAGCAGCGTAACAGTACAAGACAATTTACGACAAGTACATGGAGAATCAGGGGACATGACACCAAAATAAGCATCAGTGTGGCAGTGTCACAACTGATGGCCTGAGCTGACGGGAGGCAGCCTCAGTTGTAGGGGCTGAGATGTACCGGAACCTGGGAGGTTGTATCAGACCCCTGGACATGTAAGTAACATGAATAATAACTGCCCGAAGGCGTGACCACGACAACTTGGATAAAAGTCAATGATGTTTATTATGACAACTCCGCAACACAGCAGCAGTAAAAGAAAACGTAAAAGTCAGCAAAGAATAAATACAGTTCCTGGGTACTACAGGATGGCAGGAGCCACAGGGCACTGGTAGTGTGAGATAGTTCTTATGATCTTCTAGATGGAAAGTCCTTACCAGGCCCGACTGTAGCAATGGAGATAACCCAGGATTGTGCCAGCTGGTGTTCCAGGAAAAGCTGGGTTGCTGAAGATAAAACAGCTGCTGTGGATACTGGCTGGAACCACACTGTTGTTAGCACGGAGTGGATACTGGCTGGAACCAGTTAAATAATAAATGGACTTGGGAGCGATGAAATATGAACTGAAATGTAGAACTTGAGAGCGGAGAAATAATAATACCGGTGGAGAGTGGTAAAGTGTAGAAAGGACACCGGCCCTTTAAGGGAAGCTGTACTCTGCTGGAAGCTGAGCTGGAAGCAGGTAATGTTGCAGCTGGAAACAGATGAATCCACAATGGATTGGAGAGTCAGGCTACACCGCAGGTGGAATGCTGGTGCGGGTCTCTATGGTGGAAGTCTTGAAACAGGAGCTGGAACCTGGAAGACAATCACAGGAGAGAGACAAACAGGAACTAGGTTTGACAACCAAAGCACTGACGCCTTCCTTGCTCAGGCACAGTGTATTTATACCTGCAGCAAGGAAGGTATTTGCTTGGCAATTATGCAGATTATCAATACTGAGAACAGATTGGTGGAAATGATCAGCTGACAGAATCCAAGATGGCTGCGCCCATGCAGACACTTGGAGGGAAGTTTGGTTTGTAATCCATGTGGTAATGAAAACAGTAATGGCGGCGCCGGCCACCGGAGACAGGAGGCGCCAGGCTGACAGATGCACATCCAACCACGCGGACACAGCGGAGGCCGCGGCTGACGTAATCGCCACTCAGACACTCTGCATGCAGAAGTTCAGGGACGGCGGCGGAGGCCGCGGGAGACGCCATGCCAGGTGTAATATGGCGTTTACTGTGACAGCGTCCCAGAGTGACAGGAGAGGATACAGGAATGTACACATCAGGATAACAGATGGGATCCGGTCCTGGAGCGCTGAGCCAGCCTTAGGAGGCATCTGATGGGTAAGAAATGGCGTCCAGATACCCGGATCGTGACAGCACCCCCCCCTTAGGAGTGGCCCCAGGACACCTCTTTGGCTTTTGAGGAAACTTGGAATGGAATCTCCGGACCAAGGCAGGAGCATGGACATCAGAAGCATTGGTCCATGAACGTTCCTCAGGACCATAACCCTTCCAGTCAATAAGATATTGTAGTTGACCGTAACGGTGACGTGAGTCCAGGATCTTGGCCACTTCATACTCAACGCCTCGTTGAGTTTGGACTTTCGGAGTTGGAGGAAGTGAGGAATGAAACCGATTCAAGATCAGCGGTTTCAACAGGGAAACATGGAATGTCCTGGGTATTTTTAAGAAGGGAGGCAACTGGAGTCTGTAAGCAACAGGATTGATGACTTGTTCAATCTTGAAAGGACCGATATAGCGAGGTGCAAACTTCATACTGGGAACTCTTAACCTCAAATTCTTCGTGGATAACCATACCCGATCACCCACCTTGAGAGCAGGAACTGCTCGACGCTTCTTATCCGCAAACTTCTTGTACCTGAACGATGCCTTGAGCAGAGCTGATCGTACGCTCTTCCAGATATTGGCAAACTGATGCAAGGTGATATCCACTGCGGGAACAGAAGTTGCTGGAAGCGGTTGGAACTCAGGGACTTTAGGGTGGAATCCAAAGTTAGTGAAGAATGGTGTTGAAGCAGATGAAGAATGATACTGGTTGTTATGACAGAACTCGGCCCAGGGAAGTAATTGAACCCAGTCATCTTGAGAGGAGGACACATAGATGCGGAGGAAGGCCTCCAAGTCCTGATTCACCCTCTCGGTTTGACCATTGGTCTGAGGATGGTAAGCCGTGGAAAACTTTAGCTTGACTTGGAGGACTTGACATAAACTTCGCCAGAATTTGGCTGTGAATTGAACTCCTCGATCTGAGATAATTTCTTCAGGAAGACCGTGGAGTCGGAAGATCTCTTGTATGAATACTTGAGCCAACTTGGAAGCTGACGGAAGACCGGTGAGAGGAATGAAGTGTGCCATCTTGGTGAACCGGTCAACTACCACCCAGATGGTATTGAACTTGTTGCACATGGGTAAGTCTGTAATGAAATCCATCGACAAGTGGGTCCATGGTCGACGGGGAACGGATAGTGGAACCAGTTGCCCCGCAGGCGACTGGCGGGATACTTTATGTTGGGCACACTTTGGGCAAGATGCAATAAACTCCAAGACGTCCTTTTTCAGAGTTGGCCACCAATAGGACCTAGAGATAAACTCCAGGGTTTTTTGGATACCTGTATGTCCGGCAAAACGGGAAGCATGGGCCCAATGCATGAGCTTCTTCCTTAGCATCGGCTTCACAAAACTTTTCCCTGATGGGGGCGTAGAGTCCATCCCTACCGTGGAGAATGCCAACGGATTTATAATAGGATGCTTGTCTGAAGACTCTGACTCATTTTCTTGCTCCCATAAGCGGGAAAGGGCATCGGCCTTGCGATTCTGAGAGCCCGGACAGAACTGGAGTTTAAAGTCGAACCTGGAAAAGAAAAGTGCCCATCTGGCCTGACGAGGGTTGAGACATTGTGCGCCCTTCAGGTATAAAAGGTTCTTGTGGTCTGTAAGTATGGTGATTGAATGAGAAGCTCCCTCCAACAGATACCTCCACTCTTCTAGAGCGAGCTTGATGGCTAGCAACTCCTGGTCGCCAATGGCATAGTTGCGCTCAGCTGGGGAGAACTTCCGGGAGAAGAAACTGCAAGGGTGTACATGGCCATCTTTAGCCCTCTGAGATAACACCGCTCCTACTCCAACGGAGGAGGCATCCACCTCTAAGATGAAAGGAGAGTC